>NC_142673.1:26338612-26693612 GCF_964200805.1 Pocillopora damicornis
TTAACGAAGATCTTAGGAATGTTCCTTGGCACGTCGTTGACAATGAAAACAATATCGATGACGCTTTATTAACTTGGAACAAACTGTTTTCAGAAGTTGCAGACGATCATGCACCTGTCAAACGACGACGTGTGAAGGGAACACCTATTCCTTGGATGAATAGCAAAAATTAGCGAATCAATGAGAGATCGAGACTGGTATCATCGTAAAGCACGTAAATCGAACTCAGAAAAGCACTGGAACACTTACAGGAAACTGAGGAACAAAGTAAACCGCTTAGTAAAATCTGCTAAGTCGAAATATTACTGCGAAATGATCGAGGAAGCCAGAGGAGATCACGGCAAAATGTGGAAAGCTGTAAACGAAGCATGCAATCGTAATTCATCCTCAGAAAAGGTTCAGTGCATCATTTCCGATGGCATTCAGCACACCACTTCCAAATCCATTGCTGTTGCTTTGAATAGCTTCTTTGCATCCATAGGCAAGCGCCTAGCTGACAAAATAACGACTACCTGGTCGAATTGCAACTTGGTTTTAGAACAACCGTTGTCTCAGTTCCAGTTAACTGAACTAGAGGAATCGTTTGTGCTTCAGCAGCTTACCTCTTTGAAGACAAATAAAGCAATTGGTTTGGACAAAATTAGTGCTAGACTACTCAAGAGCTCTGCTAATACAATCACTCCCTCCATCACTAAGCTGTTGAATCGATCGATTCTTACTGGTAAATTTCCTAAATTGTGGAAATGCTCAAAAATTACAGCCTTGTTTAAATCAGACGACCGGTCAAATGCATCGAACTATCGACCTATCTCTATTTTACCGACACTCAGTAAAATTCTCGAGAAAGCCGTGCATTCCCAGCTGTACCAGCACTTGGTTATTAACAACCTTCTCACAAGGAAACAGTTTGGATTCAGGAAGGGGTTCTCTACTGAATCTGCTTTGACATCATTTGCTGATGAAGTCTTATTGAACATGGAACAAGGTAAACTGTGTGGGGCCGTGTTTTTGGATTTAACCAAGGCTTTCGACACTGTGGACCATCGGATTTTGTTACGCAAGCTCTCCAAAATTGGTTTATGTGAGAACTCGCTTCAGTGGTTCCGCTCTTACATTACTGACAGGAAACAGCGTACATGTTGTGGGAATGAGTTGTCTGATGAATTTCCAGTTACCCATGGGGTCCCTCAGGGAAGTATTCTGGGTCCTCTGCTATTTGTCATCTACATTAACGATTTGCCAAGCGTTCTAGATGCCTGTCAAGCATCACTTTATGCAGATGACACGGTGTTCTACTGCTATGGGTCTTCCTCTCAGGAGCTGACTGAAAAGCTCAACCAAGACCTCCTGGCTGTGGCGAAATGGCTGAATGAACATAAGTTAACACTGAATCTGGACAAAACCAAATGCATGCTTATAGGCAGTAACAAGAAGTTACAGAGGAAAATAGCTCTAACTGTTTCAATCTTTGATCATTGTATAAACAATGTTACTTGTTTTAAATATCTTGGAATCTTAATATCGTCTGATTTTTCGTGGACAAATCATGTCGAATACATGGCAGGGAAAGTTAATCAAAGGCTTGGCCTACTTAGACGCATTAAGCATTTGTTACCGTTTAAGGCGCGCATCCTTTTTTATAAAAGCCTTGTTATGCCCTTATTCGAGTATGCTGATCTAGTTTGGGGAGACAAACATGATGTAACTTTAATGTCTAGTTTGCAAGTGCTTCAAAATAAGGCGGCTAAAATAATATTAGATCGACCACTGTATTCCTCTGCGTCTGATGCGTTAACTACACTGAAGTGGTTAACACTAGAAAAAAGGCGCTTCCAGCGCCGATGCGTACATGTATATAAATGTCTTAATGGTCTCACGCATCACGAACTAACATTAGTCACTCAGCAAGAACAGCATAGTTACAACACAAGAAATAAAGCAAACCTCAAAATTCCATCCGTTAAAAGAAACTGGGGCAAACAAAGAACTGGCTATCATGCTGTAAGTGATTTTAACTCGCTGGACAAAACTATACGAGCCTCTGATAATGTAAATATTTTGAAGCGTCAGATTTTTAATTCATTGATTTAAGTTTTGTATTACACATAAGATACATTAGTTTTTAGTAGCATCTTTTAGCATTTTTATTCATTGTAAATTTTTAATTTTTAATTTTCGAGGTCCTTTTTGTAAACCACTTTTTAGTGAAAAAGTTTCCTCATTAAAGATTGTCATTATTATTATTATTAGCGGACGGTGCTTTTTGCCCATTGTTGTCATCATTATCGTTATCAAGCCGTAAGAAGTATAAAGCCGGCATGTCGCCTTACCTAGGTACACAGAAAATTGTTCTCTCTTTTGCTCCCCTTGGATCCTGGAAACTGTTACTATTAAGACGATCAACAAGAAAGCCTTTATAATTATAGAAACTTTTGATTAACAGAATGTAGGAAAAAATCGGTGGGGAGAGTTTTTCGCGTATCTTATAATCTGAACGATAGTTTTAAATAAAACAAATAACAATTCATTCAATTTACCTTAGTTGTCTCGTGTTTAAAAGTGGCGCTTCTGGGGACCGTAGATTCTTCTCTGATTCTTCTTGTCTCAGCCAAGACTCACTATCATCAACTTTTTTCTTGTGCTTCTTACCGCATGGGACACAGAGAGCTGAGGTAAGCGATTGCAAATTTCTCAGTTAAAGTAAAGCCCAGTAGCATCCATCAGGAATTAAAAACCGACATGTACTGTTTATTTTTATTATTCTTAATCAAATAAGGGGTGTTTTAGTCTGCAAATTTAATCATATCGGTTAATGAGAATCATACAAACTGAGGAAAACTGACCGCAAATAATTGTGAACCGTACGCATGAGTAAGTAGATTGCGTTGTCAGGTAATTTGATCTTCTACAAAAACATTATTGATTATCAACCGAGCAACTTTGTACATATTTCCATCTGTGATGAAAAGCACTTACACATAGATCTATTTTTTTTCAACGTGATGTGTACTTAAGTACTCTTCATCTAATAAAGAATTTCTTCTCTTTTCGAGCAGATATGTCACGTGACAAAAATAGATAACAGAAAATGTTACTGAAGACCACCTGATTCAACTGGAATAATAACTCCAAACAGCTTTTGAACGTCCTGAGACATATGCAAGGTAATTACATCTCTGCCTTGGATACGCTTCCTGACACTATCTTGATCAGGATACTGACGTGTTACCTTTTCACTTCTCCAAAACTTCCCCAGAGTGTAGCGATGCCTTTAGCAAATCCACATTTTTTTGTTTATCCTCCTGAGCGAGGTGAAATAGGCCAATCCTTGCAAAGATTAGCTCATTTTCCCTTAAAAACCTCTTTAGACAGGTGGCAGCTTATCAAATGATGAGGTTTAGAGCAGCTTTAAACCCAGTATGAAAGGAAGTGCAGAGTTGCAGCTATTTACTTTTGCTTATTCAGGATTTTTCATTTTTTTCATCTTTTCCACCTGCTTTTTAACCAGCAAGAGGCAAAGCTAAAACAAATCATGATTAAAAAAATCCCTTTTCTACACTTCAGGAAGGTTGGGTGCGTTAACTTTGAGTTTTCATGGCTCCTTGTAAAACCTTTGTTCTGATCAGTTCATAATCAGCATTCAGACAGTCGTACCAAACCACTTAAGCCACACGTTGAACCAAAGTTTTTTCCATCTTTGCTATTCAAAAAGCAGTCCTGAGACATAATGAACGTCTCGCTTGTGAACGACTTCTTCTTGTACTTGTAATTGTTTCCAACGCGATACAAGTTCGGGAGATCTAAAGGAACTCATTATAACTTTGTATATTCGATACGATTTCAATTTCCGCGTCAAAGGAGAAGTCTACTGTAATTCGTGAGTGGTCAGTGGATACGCTCGTGAGGTAAAGAATGGGTTTGTGACTTTCTCACTCAATTGAAAGACTCGCGTAACTCTTATGAAATGGTTGAACGGAATACAGACTTCGAGTAGTCTCTTATTTTTCTTAAAGATAGTGAGGTCACGCGTATCCTGTGAGCATGGTGAATCCGCGAGACGCGAGACTCGTATCTCGCGTCTTCGCCGCTCCACGCTCTCAGAGTTGGGCAAAGACAAGACACGTTATTTCCGGTGCGATACAAGAGGTTCAATGGTTATCTCGATTATCTAAACACATTTATTTACGTGGTAAAGATTTGTTTTTAAATCTATGAACTGATACTAGTCCTATTTGGAATGAAATGTATTTAAGGAGAAAGTTATGAGAATAACATGAAAGTTGTCTGTACCACAAAGCATGCCTTCACTGTTTAGACTGATAGTCCTAGAGCTTTTTGAGCATGCATTCGAATATCTTATGACGATAAGCCCGCCAACTACCCCACCCCGCGCTATGCTGTTTTCACTTAGCGGCTGGTCAGCGGTCACGTTTACCAGGTAAACAAACCGATCGATTCCTGATCACCGTTCTTGTCGATCGGAAAATCAAAATACCAGCGTGATATTGCCGCGAAGATGAAACAGTTATGTTACTTGATTCGTACTTCATGTTCGAGTCGAAGATTGGGTGGCACAGGATATTTCTTGCGGTGGAATCGGCGAGGGGAATTCGAACACTAGTTGTAGTGTTTGAATTTTTGAAAGAAATGGTCGCATGAGGATTGTAAGTTTAACGAACAATTTCAAATTTTGCCGCTTGAATTGAAGTAAAGTTCATTTGAATTGCTTTCGTATGTATTTCTGACGGTTTTAGATTTACCTGCTTTATTTATATCGGTTACGCTTCATGTTGACAAGTCCCTCAAAATGGCGGCAAAACTTGGAGATTGCCGAAAATTAGGTAAGTTCACGGAGTTATAAAGTTCTCGTAAAGGTCGGGCCGCAAAGTTTTTTTCTGTAGTTATCTTTTCTATGGCACCTACTTCCTAGCTATGTTAGTTGGATCAGTTAAGAACGCCTCACTTTTTCAAAAATTTACCTTGAATTTGATCGGTTTTGGCGTGTTTGATTTAGGCGAACCGATAAGGTGTCATTCAAGTCTTCCTGTTTCCTTGATTGACACGTGATGTTTACGAAAGTCGCCTCGATAGATAAGATAGAGTTAATATACATGGCTGTGGTATTTGTTTTTTGCTGAGTTCCGTAGTTTTTTGTAAATTGTCCTCCAAAGTTGTATGAAATTAAAGTCTTGAAAAGTGTCACGACAAGCCTTCGCTCGAGTGAAATTTAATTTCCGTAAAACTCTGAAAAATAAAGAGATCCGATCAAACTGATTGAGGTTTTAGTATAGGTACATGAATGTCTTACAACACACGGGAAACGAGCGAAATCCGTGTCTCAAGCAAAATCGACCGGACCGCTCTTACAGAGACACTCTCTTAACCGCTTGCAAATGAGCGCCGCATTTTCAAGTCAAAACGACCATCTTTTGAGCAAAAACGACATTTTTTTTATTGTTTTTTTTTTTACTTTACCTCCAAGTAACTCCGCACCTCAAGTACAAGGTCACCTTTAAATGAACGTGTGATTCGATCCAAGCTGTACACAACACCTGTTACACATGTAGAAACTTAGGTTAGGACCCAGATTTCCATTGAAAACTCAGGTGTTTTCTTTTTAACGAACCCGCAACATCTTTAATCTTTGTCGTTATTCATTTGGAATTTTTCTGTTCTGGTCAAATTATCCACAAGAAACCGTGTGAAAACCTTGATCTGGAAACAATTAGTGATTTAGCAACGAGAAATGTCAGAAAAAATGTGTTTGTAACGAGCGAATAAGTGGCCTTTTATATAATTTTGTTCGAAGTTTAATCTTTCAAAGTTTTAATTAATATCCTTTCTTTTTGCTTTCATAATTTCCCAAAGTGATAAAAAGTTCAATTTTTGAAATTCCGTCATCTTTTCTTGGTCTTTTGTCCAAGTTTCATAGCACTTATAAATGATTTATGTGCCACCGCAGTTTTCAAAGGTAACATTTTCTTGTTTTATATGCATCACTTCTCAATGTAATCACAAATTCTGTCTGGAATGTCATAATTTCAAGAGGCTACCAGCATTTTCATTCCACAAGTCTTATGACCCTTAAACTATTGGGTTATGTCGTAGGTCTTGCAAGCACTCGCCTTTTGAACTGAAGAAGCGAATCCAAAGAGAATAGAGAACAGTGCTGGTGAAGATTGTCTTCTAAACATCTGGGCATCAAGAGTGGTGGGTGAATTACCAGTTCGTTTAAACCTCATGTTGCCGCATTAGTAGGCAAACACAAGTATAAAAGAAGACAATTGTCTTTTGGCGCCTCATGGAATAAAAAAAAAAACGTTTTCTAGAGAAGCTGGTAAACTGCATTTGCAAATGAGAAAGAAGAAGCTAGGTATCTGAGAAAATAAGTTACAAGATGCATCCCGTAATGCTTGACGTTTATAGCTTTTGCGAAATTTTGTCAATAGGAGATTAAAAAAAAATTACTCCAAAAGAATTTATAGGATTTGAACATTAACCTAATGGCACTTGTACAATACTCAAACCTACTGAACTTTGACGTTTGAAGCCATTGTCGTCTACGAATTCTTTGCCATCCATCAAGTGCTTAAGTTAATTCATTTAATCGTATTTGCCGATTCTTTACAAGCGAAAATAGTGCCAGAATGATTGAAACCGTCAAAATTGGACACTTCCTCCTCCTGGGTATACTGCTGTTGTTGTCTTGTAAAGTAGTCAGCTCAAAGTCTTATCAGTAAGTTCCTTTCAGTCTCATTACCAAAAGCCAGTTGGGCAACAATTAGATCAGATTGCAAAGTAGAAATATGTTAGAAGTGTTTTATAAAGCACACATTAAAATCTGTGGAGATTGATCGATTCCGAAGTACCTCGAGAGAGCAGAAAACAGAACAGAAGATTAAGACTCCTTAGCATATCAGGGGATTGTAAGTAATGTTAATTACAGCGGAAAACGCTTCCATATTCATTTCTTAATCCGCAGCTCACATATATGATTTTTATATATATTCACAGTCAGTCATTCATCACTTCACGGGTTTATTGCGAACCAACATAATGACCAGCTCCCAATTGGCTTATTAGCACAGTTGGTAGGGCACTGCACCGGTTTCAAATGGGTTCAAATCCTGTACAGGCCTGAACTAATTTCATGCCTTATTTTCACTACTGCTTCAGTAAAGTTGGCGTCCTTCTGTCTCGGGAGACAATGGAGTTGCGCCCATGGTCAGTCTGTGGTGGAGCTGCAGCGCCGGCTGTGGCTGTAGAGACCGATCCTCGAGCGGCAGATCCTGCTGCAGTTGCTGCATGCGAAGACGTTGTCGTCCGAGGGGGATGGGTTGGCCTCTGCTCTCTGGCGCCTGCGAGCTCTCTTGTCTTCCCACTGCTCCTCTCTTTTCTGCTCTGCTGTCTTGATGGCTGACATGGTGGTGGATCGCCAGCCGCTGCGGTCCGCTGCCAGTGCTTCGAAGCCTGCTGGCGCAATGCCACCCGCTTTCAGGTCCCGCTTGAGCACATCCTTGTAGCGGAGCGAAGGTCGTCCAGTGGGTCTGGACCCAGTGGCAAGCTCACCGTACAGAATGTCTTTCGGTAGCCTGCCATCTTGCATGCGGGTGACATGACCGAGCCATCGCAGGCGTCTCTTGGTTAGCAGGGCGTACATGCTCACAGTTCCTGCCCTTGCTAGGACTTCGGTGTTTGGGATGCGATCCTGCCAGGTGATGCCGAGGATTCTCCTGAGGCAACGTAGGTGGAAAGCATTGAGCCTGCGTTCTTGCCGGGTGTAGGGGGTCCAACTCTCACTGCCGTACAGCAGTGTGCTCAGCACACACGCCTGGTACACTTGCGTCTTCGTCTTGATGGTGAGCATAGTGTTCTCCCACACTCTCTTGGACAGGCGGGCCATAGCTGTTGAGGCCTTGCCGATCGTCGTGTTCAGCTCGGTGTCCAGGCTGAGGTTGCTGGAGATGGTGGACCCAAGATAGGTAAAGTCCTCCACCACATCAAGGGTACAGTCACCTACGGAGATGCTGGGAGCAGTGCTGACGTCTTGGCCCAGGATGTTGGTCTTTTTTATGCTGATTGTGAGGCCAAACTGTGAACAGGCATGGGCAAAGCAGTTGATGAGCTCCTGGAGGGCAGTTTCGGTGTGAGCTGTGATGGCGGCATCATCAGCGAAGAGCATCTCCCGGATGAGGACTTTGCGCACCTTTGTCTTGGCTCAGAGGCGTGCCAGGTTGAACAGGCTACCGTCGCTCCTGGTGTGCAGGTAGATGCCCTCTTCGGATTGGCTGAAGGCGTAGCGCAGCAGCAGGGAGAACAGGATGCCAAAAAGTGTCGGCGCGAGGACACACCCTTGTTTGACGCCGCTCTTGATGGGGAAGGGGTCCGAGGAGGAGCCATCGTACTGGACAGTACCTTTCATTTCCTTGTGGAAGGAGGTGATCATCCTCAGGAGCTTGGGGGGGCATCCAATCCTGTGCAGGAGTGTGAACAAACCTGACCTGCTGACCAGGTCGAACGCTTTGGTCAGGTCTATGGAAGCGATGTACAGGGGGCGTCTCTGCTCACGGCATTTCTCTTGTAGCTGCCTCAGGGAGAAGATCATGTCGATCGTAGACCTTTCGGCTCGAAATCCGCACTGTGATTCTGGGTACACACGCTCTGCCAGTGACTGCAGTCTGTTCAACACGACGCGGGAAAAGGTCTTGCCGACGATGCTGAGGAGGGATATTCCGCGATAGTTATTGCAATCGCTGCGATCACCTTTGTTTTTGTAGAGCGTGATGATGTTGGCGTCACGCATGTCCTGAGGCACACTTCCTTCCTCCCAGCATTGTAGCAGAAGTTCGTGGAGATGTTCGAGAAGACTGGTCTCTTTGCCTGCTTTTATGACCTCTGGCGGAATGCCATCGTTGCCTGGGGCTTTGCCGCTGGCTAGGGAGTCTATGGCCTTACTGAGCTCCTCGATAGTGGGTGGGTCATCAAGCTCTTCCATGACTGGCAGGGGGCTCGTGTTCTCCACTGCTGTGTCAGTCACGACGCTCTCCCTGGAGTACAGCTCCTGGTAATGTTCCGCCCATCTCGCCATTTGCTTTGCACGGTCTGTGATGATTTCGCCAGTGGATGACTTGAGAGGGGCAGTCTTGATTGCGCATGGGCCGAAGGCTTTCTTCGTTCCCTCATACATGGCTCGAATGTTGCCGCAGTCAGCTGATGTCTGGATGCCTTGACAGGTTCTGCCAGTAGTTGTTGACGCACTGTCTAGCAATCTTTTGGGCTTCACTTCTGGCTCGTCTGAGGGCAGTCAGAGTCTTTTCACAGGGGTCTTTCTTGTAGTTCAGTAGGGCAGTTCTCTTGGATGAGATGGCTGGCTCAAGTTCCTCGATTCCGGCTTCAAACCAGTCGGGGTTTTTGCGCTCTCTCTTTCCAAAAGTGTCCACTGCAGATTTGTATGTAGCGTCACGAATGTGGTTCCATCTATCCTCAGCGCAGCTAGTTGGACAGTCGCCGAGGGCCTCTTGGATGGCATCTGCGAAACGTTCGCGTAGTTCAGGCACAGAGGTCACGGCTGTATTGATGCGGGGACGTCCTTTGTGCTTTGAGTGGTGGATTCGCTTGGGTTGGAGACGCACTTTGCTGGCGACCATAGAGTGGTCGGTGTCGCAGTCAGCGCTGTGGTAGCTACGGGTGGACAGGACACTGTTCAGCAGGGGTCTGCGGGTGATCACGAGATCCAGCTGGTGCCAGTGACGGGATCTGGGGTGCCGCCAAGACACTCTGTGGTGAGGTTTCGTGGTGAAGAACGTGTTTGTGATGCAGAGGTCATGGAAGGAGCATAGCTCGAGGAGACGCTGCCCGTTCTCGTTGAGTTTGCCTACGCCAAAGTGGCCGATGCATCGAGGCCAGGAGGTGAAGTCTGAACCAATCCGGGCGTTGAAATCGCCAAGCAGGTACAGGTGTTCTGAGGGGGGTATTTCCTTGATGGCGGTCTCAAGCTGGCTGTAGAACTCGTCCTTAGCCTCTGCTGTAGAGCAAAGCGTGGGGGCATATGCATCATGATGTTCACAGGGCCTGAGGTTGTTGTGAGGCGAAGGGAAAGGATACGGGCTGTGCCTTCTGAGGGTGGTTCAACTGAGGGCAGTAGGGAGTTCCTAACCGCAAAGCCTACACCATGCACACGATGCTCCTCTGGAGCTTTCCCCTGCCAGAAGAAAGTATAGTCCTCCTCTTTCAGGCTGCCATTGGATGGAAGTCTAGTTTCCTGCAGTGCTGCTATGTCAATGTTGAGCCTCTTGAGCTCTCGGCTGATGACTGCTGTCTTCCTTGCGTCATCGATCTGCTGGAGATCGTCGGAGAGGCCAGGGCACATGGTCCTGACATTCCAAGTTGCCAGTCTCAGCGCTGGCGGCTTTGATGTCTTTCTTCTTCTTTTGTCTGGTGCGGGATTTACAGTCCGCTCTTCGGTGTTGTCCTTAGCTCCAAGCACCCATTGAAGCAGACAGACTGTGACGGGTCAGCACCTTACTGGCTGGGGGCTGCTCAGCTTGAGGCGGGCGATAGCTGACCAATGGGACGCGAAGATCCCTCCCACCGTCGGAGACAACCCCTGGCGTCCGAGCTCACGCCAATACGCTCTGGGCTTATAACCGGTATCTGCTGTCTCCCGTGTTGTTTCTGTCGCTGGAACAGCGGCACTGGAGTGACCTCTCCAGGGCGCAAGCCTGGGCGGAGTGTGTGGAGATCCTGGGTTGCCCAGTCGACAGGACCCCCCTCTCGGCCTCGCCGGTGTAGTCCAAAGGAATGCAGAGCAGTACGTTTGGCACCAGGTTGGCTGCAGGAGCTGCCGGAGTCAGTGAGCACTGCACGCTGGTCTGCCTTCGGGGCTCCACTCCTGATTTGAAGGGTTTACTCCCCTACACATGGCCGTTGGATCTTCAGATCTCCTCCGCCCTCTAGCCGTTGGCTGCCTGGAGCAGCTCCTCCGCCTAGTAGTGATGCAGTGTAAACATCACCCCCTCACGTGGTTTAGCCCGCCAGCTGAGGCGGTGTGCCGGGGTGTGGCGCTTGGAGCCAGCACGTGAGAGATTTAGGAGATGGATGAGGACCAGTGTGCCCGTCCACCCTACCAAGTAGGATGCAGCTGCCAGACGACAAAGGTACTACCTCTATCCAGAGCCCCCTACACCCCACTGCTTCAGTAGTGTTCATAAAAGCGAAGATCGCTTATATTCCTCTCTTAATCAGCGGTTCACATATATGATCTATATTTATTTCTTCCTCAGAGGGCACGTCAATCTTGCAATCTGATTGGTTCTTAACGCGGTCCGTATTTTTCCTATCTCTGCTCACGGGCAACGGTAACAGTTTCGTGAGTTGCCAAGTACATCCCTACCGTTGCTATTTTTCATAAATATACCTCATTTTTCCGGCTGGGCAGTATTTTTAAGCAAAACATGTCGGTCACCAACTCAAGCCGATAAATAACTTATTAATCCTCTCTTTTTTTTCTCTCTCAAATCACTTTGGTTGACAGAAAAATGTTGGTTTCAAAATGAATTTGTATAAGCAAAAGTGTCATTGAATTGGTTGACGAGCGGCCTAAAAAGCGTTTATAATTAATTTTAATCCTTCACAAAAAGTACCAGGAAACTTAAAAAGTGAGATATCTGTTTGCAATTGAATTAATCGATGGAAATTTCATTCATTTAATATCTGAATCCTCTCAAACAATTTGTCCGTAATGAATGGGCGAGCGAAGTTTTCAGTTCTACTACAAAGACGCTCTCGGCGAGTCTTTCCAAGTCCGTTCAATTTGAACATTTGTATTATAAATTGCACAACAGAAACTGGAGGAATTCAAAGAGAAAAAGCCGCATTAAATCCCCTTGTGTCTAGTTGAAGTGCCTCATTCGAATTTAGTTTTTGTGGAAGAAAGATGAGATTTACACACGCCGTTGCAGTAAACAAACGAGCAAACTCTCACAACTTCATAATAAAAAATTTGAATTTACTTACAATTACTTTCCTTGCCATTAACTTACTAAACAGAGGTAAATCTTCGTACGTTAATTAATCGTCGATGAGAGTGAACAATACTTTCCGTAAGATCATTGACTGCTTTTAAAGAAAATATTGTCGTGACAGTCCTTGCCAAACTAGTTCCGTTGTTTTTTTCAAAAATGTACTTGCGTTTTTTTTCTTACGCGCTCTCCAACTGACGGGTGTCAGATTGTGACAGATACTTGAAAAAATAATGTTCCAAACTTTGTTGGAAGCCTGTTCAATCACCTTTATCATTACGCAAATGAAAATGTTTCGGTGAAGCCTCTCTCTTTAATTTACATTTCTCTATTTTAACAACCATTTACTCGCTCAAGAATTGTTCGGTTTATGGAAAATCTTACTGTAATTACAGTTAATTACTCAAGACCTCCGGCACAGTTTTGCCCAATACGGACGTCCCGGCAGGCGAGTAGCATATATATATATTCATAGTCATATAAATCGTTACGTTGCCTTTGGACAGTTTTATTCGTTCTCTCCTCCAGAGTAGGCTTCTGATGGAGTGATTGTAATTTCAGGTGCTTTGAGGGTTATTGTACCATGACAGGCTCTTGCCAGTCGTCTCCCGGATCTCGTGCAAACCCTTACTGCTGGATAGCAGCCAATTCGTGGGGGCATGCGCTAAGGTGTGGAACTACAAGTGATTGCGCAGAGGCTGCTCTTAACTGGGGAAGATGTATCTTCGGCTCATGTGCTTTTAATCGCGCTAGCGGAAGAACCTGTGACGAGATGAACAGGAAGAATCTAAGAGAGCTGAAGAAAGAATGTGATACCAGAGGTTTCAGTTTTGATCTTGGGCCAAAAGATACGACAAAGCTGTTAAACTGTTCAACAGGTTTAGCCCCTGCTTCAGTAAACACATTGAGGACCAAACCAAAAAGGTTATAAAATACTGTCATTGCTTGAACTCCTGTGGAAAAGATCAGACTGAGGATGGCTCTTGCACAGTCCAAGGTTTGGATAGGAGATTGGATACGGAGTTGGACGTCAAATCACCCTACACAGCGGTGTAAGTTTTTATTTTAACAAAAGTGCAATCTCTGAATTTTCCATTAGTAGCTGTTCCATTATTCTGGTGACGTTTTGCAATTGAGTTCCGTAAGCATCATGTAGATCATTGCATTAGTCACCAATCCCGAAGAGTTAGGGTCATAAACATTTATCTTTTAATCAGTTAACTCCCCTTTCTTTTTTTTCCTAAATAAAGGTGCGCCATAGATTGTAAACCGAAAGAACAGGTATGCTAATGATCTGTCTTCTATGCTCAGAGGCAGAGATGATCCTCGAAAAAGTAGATAAACAACCAGAGAGAGCATTTTCTTCATACTTCTCCGTAAAATCAACTACTTGTTTCTTTCTCAATTTGCATGATTCTACGCCTGGTTGGTTTTCCCCTGGCTAGTCATTAGTTTGATATTCTCTGTACAACATATTTACCAAAACCTTACCATGTTGTTTGTTGAAGTGCACTTGGCTGCACTGGCTCGTTTATCCTCGCTCAATTCAAATAACCCATAACAAATGATCAAAATTAAAGGTAACAAGGTCAATTATTTTCGCTCTGACAGGACTGGAGTCAGACAATTTTACTCAGTATTTACAAAAACATTCAGACTCGGAACTATCGATAGAGAAATCTGGCCGATACCCAAAGCGGTTCTGCGAGTCTGCTGCGATCACCACTCCCCTACACGGTTTTCTTCGAAAAAAAACTAAGTGTTAAGAAAACTTGTACAAAAAGTTACAAATAAATGGGATTTTGTCTTCTTTCAGGTCCTTCTTTGTGTCATTTAGTTTGTCTTGTGATTTTGGGCATGGTAGGCATGGGAGCAAAACTAAATAGCAAGGAAAGGGAGAAGCAACAAAGGTTATGTAATAAAAATGCAAATTAATGTATAACATCTTTTTTTTCACAGCTTGTCTTCTTGCAAAAAGTGATAAACAAGCATCGCACTGAAAAAGCTACTAAAACGATCACCATAACTAAAGGAATGTCTTCTTCCAAATCTACGTTTAGTGGTGGAAGTACAAGTGTATCTGTATCAGGGGAAGTCGGATTAAGTGTGATGAAACTTTTTGAGGCAACGATCGGTGCATCAGGAACATTTGAGCATAACTGGAGTTTGTCTACTACTGGGACGGAATATCAGGAAGTGACCAGTAAAAAATGTTCATCGGTGTCAAGCCAGGAAGCGAAGTATCAGTGTCTCAGGTTGTTGGCGAGTGTAAAAACAGTGATGGCACTGTTTACACAGTGAAAACACCCACTTATGTTATCAGAGGCAAAGATGGCTCATCCGAAACCAAGGAGGCAGATTTCTCTGAGGCCGAAAAAAGGTTGTCGTAGAGAAGATTTAAGACATTCGGTTCTATGCCTTGTCATCAAATAATTGTGTTTCAACCAGATGAAATCATCTTATGATGCAAATTTTATTTCGTTTACATATTTACTTACTGCTATCTTTAAAAAAATCTCTTTTTATTCACACGATTTCTTTATAAATATTTCCTTAACGGTTTCTTTCAAGTACAGTCTCACATTTTCAAGCAAAATGAACAATGCACAAACTGCACAAATGTTCCAAATTCCCCAGAAACGTTTGCTTGTGGAAGACAAATTTTTTAGTTAAAACCTTACATAGACAAAAAGGCAACCTCTTGTTTATGAACCACGATCATTTGTGAAAACCTTTTATAAACTTTTGTCAGTGATATTATCCCATGCTCTCACGTCATTGAGGAAGTCTTTCAAGTAGTTAGAATTGTGTGACCCATGACTTTGCTACCTAGAGACGGAAATAGAAGAACTAAAAGAGCTGCTTGTTGGTGTTTAAGATCCACACGTGCTATTAGCGTTGTGATATAATAAACAGACTGAATTGTTTTAATTATTGTCTTCCGGTCTCGAATGACGTCTTTACACCATTACGCAAGAGAATTTGGGATAAAGTTAGCAGGCGGGCGTAAAGAGAAGAAAGATCAAGAAAGGATTATAGGTCTTTGTCTGCTTTTAAGTCCCCATTGTTTTGGTTTGGCCAAATAGGCTACCATTGTATGGGGTGATATTGGCACGTAGCACCTAATTGATTGCAACACAACTGAAGCACATCTTTGGAAAAAAAAAAAGTAAACAAAAAAGATCTTAGTATTTGAAACTGCGCAGCCGTACTTTGAACTATTATTGTTAACTTCCTTCGCTAAATAGGCAGTTTATTTAGTTAGAGTTGCATAATAACCTAGTCTCACTTAACTAACAATCACAAAACTATTACAGAAAACTCATCTCGTTCACGAACAAGGTAAAGACACTAATCTGACTGACATGAGTGAATTGATTCAACATGATCGTCACATTTGGGCGAGGAAGACGCCTGCTAAATGGAAAACGAAGTCAAGGAGGGCATCCTTGCAACGCAATCATTATACAGATAGAATCGAACAGCAAAGACCACACACAACAGGTGCCTTGCTGGGCCAGATTTGGAAAGTGGATGGAGCCCCTGTTCTTCCCTCTTGGACAGCCACCGTCCCATTTTCGCCGTCTTCGTTCTGCCACTTTCCCAGTTCGTCAACATGCTACCACTGCTTATTTGACAAAACGAACGGACGAGAGTTCTGCGAAATTATGGGTCGCGGATACTGTACAACGTGTATCAAAACAAACAGACGCAAAGAGAATGACGAAGAAGTGATTAACGCCCTTGGTACTTCAGTAACCGAGAGATTTGCATCTTTATTTGGAGACACCATCCTTCGAATCAAGCGAAGTCGTACTTTGGCCTCCTCAACCGGTAGAGAGTTATTTAACCGTCTGAATAACTTTAACCCTAATTCAGAATATTATGTCAATCCTACAAATGGTATTCGATCAGAAACGTTGCAAGTTATGTCTTATGACAGAGATTATGAAAGGCAATTACATGGCCAAAGTAAATCTAGTGTTCTCCAAGTAACTGGATCTGAAAGCCCAAACTATGCAAGTTCCCAGGGAGTTCTAGGAACGGTAAGCAAGAAACGGAGGAGGAAAGGTGTGAGCGGCAAGACCAGGCGACAATTTAGAACATTCAATGGATTACCTATCGAGCCACCTTTGATAACTGTTGACTTATCAAACCAGATAATGAATCAGCTTGTTATCAACGATTCTTAGCCCTTCGCCCCCTCTAAGAGTGACAAAAATGGAGTTTCTCTTTCCCTGCCATGTCGTGAATGATATTACCAAAAGGTTTGGATAGTAGCAGATACGTAACGAACTTAGGAAGCATTCTGTTCACAGAAAGATGACAGAAGAACTGCCGAAACTGACATGTTTTTTACTTTTAAAAGTGTCGTTATTTTCTTAAGTTTCTCTTTACATATCAATACATTTTCAAGCAGATGGCTAATTATGAGAGTGAAAACCCTAAAGTAAGGGTTATTGCTTGATTCAACGCGAAATTCTTGGAGATAAAATTGGAAGACAAGTCAGGAGACAGTGGACAATCTTGGGAGTGAAAATATTTCGCTCTTAAACTTAATGAATTACATCCATTTCTTTTGATTGTGATTCCATTTACTGATTTGGTTGAAGATGAAGAAGACTGCAAACGACCCATTTTCAACTAAAAGTTTCGGAGACGCACAAACTCTCAGGCAACTGCTGGACATATTATCGAGTTGTAACCAGGCACGTAAAGCCTAATTGTAGTTACAGGGTTGTTATGTTGATGTTTCGCTCTTGCCTTTATTGCTTTCAACTGAGATTTCCTCGTTTATGATGTCGCAATGTTACTCTGAGAGATCGCGCAGGATCCAGAATTTTATTACACGATTAGTTGTGGAACCATTTGAGCCAGAAGGGTCTCACTGATTTCCACAGTCGTAGGTTTATCTACAATTCATTGAAAATGTTTGTGTGAAGACTGATTTTCAATTAAAAAGGATGCCGGAATTTTTTTATAACTGAAGATTTTTCGAACATTGAAACACTTTTTATCGATATAGAGGCTTATTTTCGCCACGAAATTTCATTTCCGCTGGTTCTCTTCAAAGAACAAAGAGCAAACGCGATTAGTGAGTAAAAACGTGAGTGAAATTATAAACACGTTAACACAGATTCAAAGCCTCACATCAATTAGATTATTAACTTTGTTATAAAAAGAAACCAGACAGTACACTTTAAAAAAGTGGGACATAAAGACTGGAGGAAAAGTAAATTAAAAAAATTCCAGCCCTAATGGCTTCTAAAGGACGCCTGATGCGAGAAATCTGCTTCGGTTCCAAGATGGCGGGAGAAGAATCAGCGGGAGGGCATGAGCTTTTCAAAGATAATCATACAGGAACTACTTACCACATTTCTCGGGGAAAAAACCAAGTTTTGTTAGCAGTTCCTTTGTTGGCTTCTTCCTTAAAAAAAAACCAAAATGAGTAAAAAAAAAAAACATGTTTTATTCTTAATCGACGTAATAGAGTTGTGCAGTTCAGCTTGGCGATCACTTCGACGTGGAAAGTTCAAAACAAAGTGATGTGATAATGATTGAGTATTGAGGACAAAGTAAATAACCGACACACTTTGTTTCATAGTAACAGAGTTAAGAAATCGAATGAGATGAAGTCAAGTTCTCCTATATTTAGATTGAATAAACAAGTCAAAAAAAATAAACTATTTTCGTCTCCCTTTCACCTTTCTCTTTTGAATGAAAACGTTTAAAGGAGGGGGGGCCTATTCATGAATCCCCTCTTAGCCACTCTTTTGAAACCTGCCCTATTTAGTCATGCGAAATTCTCATCAAATACCTTGAAATTTGGGAAAAAATCTTCTCTATATGCAACGTTCTCCAACATTGATCCGTAATATATAACAGATAACATGTAGAACCGACTGTGTACACCTAATCTAAGATGAAATATACTTAGAACCCCATACTTTATTGTAAGCCGTCGTCTCAATCAACTGTGTATCCTATCAGCTTCATTGAGCTAAAAATATTGCCTTAAAGATGAGGTTGCAATTCATTTATCAATTCATTTTCTTATGTGTGTAATCGTACATGACGAGAAGGCGATGTTGGAGGCCGACGGTGATGTTGGAGGCCGACGCCGACGTTTAACTCACAGAGCATTAACGGTTAGATGTATCGCAAGCTTATTTCCGGTCTTTTTTCCCTTTCTCTGCTTGTTTTATTGTTGTTGTTGTTGTTGTTTTTGTCGTTGTCGTTGTTGTTTTACGGCAGAAATGTACAATCAAGGAAGAAATCTTTCGAGAAAATTTTTTCTCAGGCCTAGGCAGACGATAGCTTCAGTGTTCAAAATATTAACTCTTGGCCTGAAAAACAATCTTTCTCTTATTCCTTGTCAATCTCACTGTATCTTTCTGACAAAAATTGTTTTCGACGTAAAATAATACACACAAAGAAACGATGAATGAGGGAAAGCGTATGGGAGAGTAGGATATATGAACCTCAATTTAAACTCTATTGGTTTTCTTTGTTGAATAAACAACTTTGTCCGTGATTGTTGGCATTTTTCTTTCTTCATATATATTTACCCCTAAGAAATAAAACGTTAGCGAGAGAGATTCATATTATCTATTTTTAAAGCAATTGAAAGTTCTACATCGAGATCTTTCCACGCTCTTTAAAAAAGACAATAACGTGTTCATGAGGATGATGTTTAAAGACAAACTCAAGTCGATATATTGAAGCGCTTTTATACGATACTTTTGGTTAGCTATGGACCGAGACCTCTGAGAAATGCGCATGGGCTATATCCTTTGAAGCAAGTGGCTAATTATTCACCTAAAACAGAAGGAAACTGATCAATATATCTGTATTAAACGTACAACCATTAACATTTTAACCCCTAAGAGTGACTAACATCTAATATCTCCCTACAATATCACCTCCGAATCACACATTAAGGTCATGAGAATAAAGGAAATGATCACCAACTAAAGAAGCTCTTGATTGTTGAACAAATTCTCCTTGTCAGAACCTTCGGAAATGTCTAAGGAGTAGTATGGAGAGTATACATACTGATGTTGGGGAGTAAATAATTAACACTGAAATATACATTTAACACTTAAACTCCCATGAGTGACCAAGACAGAATTTCTCCTTACAGTATCAACACGATATTAAACAGACAAGTGATGAGAATGAAGAAAATATCAATTGAGGGAATGTTAGTTGATTCATTACTAAAATCTCTGAAGTAACTTCATAAGATTGGTAAAGCAGAGAGTAAGGAGAATTACTAATGAGATCTTGGGAGTGAAAGGGTTGAGGTGTTTATTGAGAACTTCAGAATCACTTTGATGCCAGATCTTACGGTATCTTTATATTGAGTTCTAAGGTCAGGTGATGCGATATTCTCGTTTGCGGCTTAGGGGAAATATTTTTCTGTGTTATATTGAGTAAAAAATACATAATCAATGTTAACTGCTGTGAAACTTCTGAGTATTTGGTGTTAAATCAAACAATATCTCCTACTTGACATTTTGGGAAGGTGAAAGGACGATAATCTGAGGTACAACGAAGGTGACATTTTCAGGACCAAGGTTTATCTTGCTATTAGCCAGGAAGGACGAAGGGCGTTCATATTGGCACGTTTTGAGGGCGTGCATTCCAAAAGTGCAATCTTAAAGTTTTTGCGTCACTGGAGTTAGACATATTTTCTCCTCAATGTTTCATCGTACACGTTTACGATATTTACGTTAATCTTATCTAGTTTTAGGCATAATTTAATGACATCATTCGTGTTGCGTGATCTTGCCGGCGGAAGATGCAAATAATCAGAGTAAAGAGGGCAATTCGACGCTGTTGAGGACTTCTGGTTAGTCGTCAGAATGATGAATGCGTTCAATTCTTTTCAAATGGACTTCTTCGTGCTAAGCCAACTCTGAACAGATGAAGGCTCTTTTTTTGCTTTCTAATTTCATGCAGGGGCTATTCAGCCGATTGATGTTGTTTTAAATTACATATGATATAGGCTTGTAGAGCAGGCCCGACTCTCCCGTTATCATATCTGACTTTTTAAAATGCCCGTGGCATTTACTTTTTTCCGCAATTATTTCCTCTGGATAGAGACACAGTTTCGCTGAATCACACGAGAACTAAGAATGCAGGCGCTCTATTTTTTTTCTGTGTTTTGGAATACGCAATGTATGAATGGAGCACTCAGATCTCATTTTATATTGCTACTGAATTGTGATAAAGAGGAGGTCATTTTACATCAAACTTAATTAAGACGCTTTATTTGGAATTGTACCGACCAGGAAACAAAACATTTTCTGGGTTGCAACGGCTTAATTTCCACAAGTCAGAGTAACTCTTTTTGACAATTAGATTATGAGCTCGGGATTTCTATTGCGTGACGGTTGATAAGGGCGAAGCCCGAATTAAATATCACCAGAGAAAACGAGAGAAAAGTATTTAATCATTTTGGTTTAAATTTTCTGCATGGTCATTCAAATCTTAAAACAAGATAGGCTCAGGATTTTGATTTATTTTATTTACAAATCCACTCTGTTACGTTGCTAACTCAGCTCGCCACCTATCAATGAATATCGCAGGATTAATATTGAGTAGCGTAGCCACTAAGGTTGTAGCAATTCTGATAAAACACTAGTAGAGCTATACATGGACTTTTGGCTTAAACGAAATGGTCATTTGATCAGCGTTTCGTTTATTCACAATGAATATTTAAGGTAGAGAACAAGGGTCTTTACGATATCAAAAAAATACATTTTAACACCGACATTTTGAGGATGAGTTGCTAATATATTTCTTATACGGAATATTTTCTTCACATCGATAAATAAAATATCGATGAGTAGTTGTATGAATTGAACTTACTATCGGTGGTCAATATTATGTTCGAAACTGTAATCAAATTTCACAGGTTTCGCAATCTCGCGTTTTGATCAGATTCTCTCGGTCGTGAAGTCTTAAATGAAAAATTTTTCCCATAACTAGGGAACCAGTTTATGACAAGGGAGATTTGAAAGGACGATAATTGTCAGGGTAAATTCACGTCATATTTTTTATTCACAGGTTACATTCCTTATGAATGTACCAAGCAAACCATTTGTAAAGTAAACGCTTCGGATCAACTTCAAGATTTTTTTCCTTTTTTTAATGGAGAGATTTTTGAAGGTAACGACAGTTAGCCATCAAAATGATAAAATGCACCTTTACTGAAAGTTAAATTAGTTCAAGTTTCTTTACTTTTATTTTTAATCTCGATGGCATCGTATTTTTCGCTTACTTCTGACGTCACATCCCCAATATTGATCAAAGAGGTTTTTTTGGAACTCTCACCAAGTTCATTCAATTTTCTATTTTAACATGCCCCTAGTCATCATATATTGCACTTTCAGTTCCGCAGATATATTTTTTACGAGGCCGAGAAAAAAAGTATTTTGCATATCAAAAAAAGAGCTTTTCTTGTGCAGCAAACTGACACAACTGCATATCTTATTGCGGAGGGCTGCTAGTTTATCATGGTTGATAAATACGGTACATAACACTTAAATATAACGAGAAAGAAAAGAACTTTCTGTCTTGTCTTGCACGATAAGTGAAATATCAAAATATTGTTTTTAGCTCCAATAGCTATGACAATTGGCCGGGGATTTGGTGAGCATTATAGTGTTTTGATTCCGTTCATCAAAATGTTTTTTTTAAAGTTTTTAAAACTGGCAAACTCTTCAGATGAGCAACCAAGTTCGATGGGCCAGACAAAGTGTCAAATGCTTCTTAATCCCAGTCTTGTATTACCGAAGAATATGAAAAATTAATCAAAATGCCCTGAATTGCGAGTATCAGCGGTGATTGACAATGTTCACATATTGTCTAAGAACCAAAAATCAATATACAACACAGCTTGATGCAATAGTACAGAAAAAGAAATCACGAGAGTCTCCGTATGAAATCCCTTCAATTTCAAAATTGAATGTTTTTCTCTTTTCTCCTTAGTGGATAAATCGTGCCCGTGTTGAAAAACGCGCATACAAAAGCCTTCAATACTATACAGTCTAAACTAGGCGTATACACACTGTGACTGTACGAAGTCCGCTCACTCCTCAGGACACCCTTTCGAATAGCCGATGTAATATGCTAGACCAATTCCGCGGTACCTAAAAAATGCGCAGCGACTTCAAGCCTCGTGGAGTATCAGCAAACGGAAGCCGTCCCTCGTACTGTCACCCAAAGTAAAGATGAAACCAGGCACAGTCACCTTTCCACTATCCTTTGATGTAATCAACACCAACTACACTGGACATGTATGTTCAACGTCTATGCTACTGCACGGACAATGTAAGTGCTATTTCAATTAAAACAGCTCTGAGAAAGGACAAAGCGGAGGATCAATAGTCACTATTGAAAACTATTGAAAATCCCAGGAGCAGACGCGACAAGTCTCTTAAAAGAATGGATAGAAAAAAGGTCATATGAATAATTATTCAGATTAAGAAAATTACGTGAGGGCCACTGAAGACTTTCAAGTGCATCAATATTTGTCTACAATCTTAATGCTATCTTATATACTCACGATTTCCTTCATTATTTATCAAGTATTTGACAGACCTGTTTCTCCAAACGCCTTCGAGACCTTCAGCCAAGCAATACAACTTGTAGCGATGTCTTCGTCGATGAACGCGATCACCATTGGAAGTCTGATAAAGAAAGACCTGACAGAGGCCTATTTTCTTCCACAGAAGCCGTCCTCTTATATAGAAGAATACAAATTCTTCAACTCGACCAAATACCGAATTTTCGATTATCCAACGTCTTCAGCAACATTTCGCCGGCTTGTATCACCATGTTACCACCTTGCTGCTGCTGGCGATGAAATTCCGGTCTTGATGGAGCGCGGACCAGAATTATTCTTAAAGCAGCACTGGAAGCTATGGCTCCCTGCTTATCCTACTGTGATTGTAAAATCCCCGGAAGAAGGATTACATGATGACGTTCCTATCGTGACAAGAGCGGCGCTGGAAGCCATCCCTGAAGACAAGCACTTTATACATCCAGATATTCTGTACGAACTTCAACTGAAGAGTTCTCTACTGGATGTCAAGGCACCCACTCCGAGACACATGGATGAAAACCATCTAACCTTTCCTTGCTTGCTGAAAATTGACATGAGCAGCGGTGGACGGGGAAATAGGCTTGTAAAGAACCAAATTGAACTGGCTGCTACTTTAAGGAACATTAGAGAAGACTGTGGTTGGCACGGAGACGTATTGTACCAAGAGGTCATCCCACGGATCAAAGAAGTGCCCAGCTTTCAGTTTTACCTGCACAAATCAGGTGAATTATACTGGTTGGGGACCACAATAGGTGGATTCGAAGGCTTTGGCTGGACAGGAGCCGTAGTGGACTGGGACAAACACGAAGAATATGAGAAGCTAGTCTACGAAGAGTTTACCGTTCCGATTAAGAACTACCTACAAAAGCATGGCTACTTTGGCCTGGTCACGTTTGAAGTTATCATCACTGATCAGGGAAAGTACTTGGTCGATTTAAACCCAAGAATCGGTAGCGACACGACTCATTTACTGCTAGCTAAGTACATGGCCTTAGATTTCGATCTAAAGCACTCGGCAATTTTTTCGTACAACAAGCACGAGCTGTCACCCAGAGAGGTCATTGCGAGAGCAAACGCGATCAACAATAAAGGGAAGGGCCTCGTCGTAGTTTTGAGTGCAGCTAACGACGAAAAAGGATGCGAGTCACACTTCTCAATTTTTGCAAACACGCCAGACGAAGTTCGCAATCTTTACTACCAATTCAACAACAACGAAGCAATGGTATGAGGTCTTTAATCCGCTCCGTAAATTCTCTCTTACAGTAAAAACGATTGATAAAAGAACTTGAATAGGAAGGAGAAGGAAATAAAGAGACAACATATGCTTTGAAAAACCAACTCCATTCACTTGTAACTTGTTATATCGTTCAGAAATGGGCCACGATGCAAATCACTGTGTTTACTGAGATTGGTTTTGTTTGGAAACAATTCACTTTATGCGTCAGGAATATAGATTGAACAATCACTTCCTCTGACAAGGATTCTAGTTCTCTCTGCTACTTATTAATAATCGTGTCGCATATCTCTAAATCCATAAGCCACATAGTCAGATCTTTCGTAGCAAAAATGTCCCTTTAACCCAAATTTGTTGTTCGTTCACGACTTTGAAGACTAATAAGAATTATAACCTTATTGAAAAAGTGAGGTGAAGAATTTACGATATTGTAAAATATTGATAAATATACAACTTTTAACGTCTTTGTTAAGAGTGGTACTTCGTTAATAAGATAATTGTTCGCTAGGATGCATGACAATATTCACAGATTTTTTTGCTGCCAGTAAAGAATGCAAGCAATTGTTCCCTTGACATGCGACAAAAATGAAAATTTACAACTTGGGAATTGGTCAATATCCAACTCAAACTACTTTTTGAGGCTTAGACTTCTGGAGTAATATCTGTCATGCAAAGGATCAAAATCCTTTTTGCTTTTCATCATTACCACGAGGCAACTTTCTCTGCCGTCTTTTTTAATGTCGCTTGAGATATGATAATAAACAAAGTAGGACGAATGAGTCTTTTTTTTGTCAAAAAATATATTTTCATCATACTGGAAACTTGCAAAACGTTATTTTATTTGTAGGAGTAAAAACGTTGTTCGCTGGTAAGATTTTTATTGTTTTCACAACACACGAAAACCAAATGTTGGACCACCTTGGCAAACTCACTAAATATCGTCATTTTCCTATTATTTTCGTTTCATGTAAATTTTAGAAAGTAGCCACTTAGCTTCCTTTATATATGACCTTAAATCTCTGCTTGAAACATTCAGCCATTTTTTCCTCGCCACAAGCACGAAATGTTACCTAAAGAGTTAATTTTGAAACTGAAACGTGGTCAACGATAATTAAAAGAGCCTCGTCGTGGTTTTGTGAGCTGCCGATGGCGTAAAAGGTGCGAGTAGCATATCTGTAATTTTGCCAACGAGCCGGGAGAAGTGTGTAATCTTAATTATCAACCTATCAATAATGAATCACTGATATGAAGTAAATTATCCTATGCCTTTGAGTCATTCGCTAGATCCGTGAGGGCAGCGGAATTCGAGTCTAGTTAAAGCCTGGTTAAATACACTCCGTAAAGTTTTCTTACAGCAAAACGACTGAAAAAAAAAAAAAAAAAATGAAAAGGCCAAACTAAAAGAAAAAAAATAATCATATGCCTTTGAGTCATTCGTTAATTCCGAGAGCGCGGCGGAATTCGAGCCTAGTTAATGATGGCTCTAGCCACGCGTGTAAGAAGACACTGGGTACAATTTAGCAAATTGCGCGGAGGGCCACGAAATTCCAACCTAATGCAGATCCTACCGAGTATTTGGCCGTGGCAGGCCTGGGTTGGCCGTGGAAGGTCTGGGCATGAGACTTATCTCAACCGCTACTTACACCCTAAACCTCTCCTCATCGTGCTTTGAAAATCTTACTTGTGCACAAACTCTCTCGCGCTACCTTTAAGAGCGACAAGTTCTGTGAGATTCATAGGACCAGTAGTCCCGGAAATAGAGGTTCACTCTTAATTAACGTAACTTTAGGTGACATTCTCGAATTTTATTGGCTATTTGGTGAATTATGATGATGATGTAGGCTTAAAATCACTTCTTTATCCTCTTAGTCTTGTTTCTGGCCTCAGAAATCAGTCTTGTAGGTTACTACTTCCTGAGCTACCTGTCTGGAGTAGTAACTTTCCTTTAAAACACACGTGTACCTTTTTTGAAAGTAGTACAACCCTCCAAATAAAATATTTAACAAAATAAACTAGACGGTATCCGACGGTAATGACATTTAATGTTATTTTATTTCCTTGCCTTTTCAATTTAGGGAAAATACAAGTGAAAAAATTTACGAGCCAGTCTTCCACAAAAAAATCTTGTAACTTTCAAAAAGCCTCTCAGCTTATGTTCTGAAATTTTTAGTTCATTGTGCCATGAATTTTCTACCATCCGTTCTTGCTACGTCAGGAGTCGTTGATTGCTAGCGCTACCTAAGACTGAAGAGGAACAGAAGAAAATTAGATAAATGCCCAGTTTTCCCTAGGAAACGGTAAGCATTCTAATGATCTAGGATTCTAGCACTGATTTATTAACACCCACCAATAATAAAATGGGAGACATGATGAGGTAGTTAATGGCTAGTTGCTGGACTAAGAGGTCTGGATATGACTTTTCCCTCACAGTGCTCCCCCTTCACCAAACTGCCACAATTGGAATGGGTAATGTTGATTGCAATATGTCTTATTTAGGTTTGCTCTACCCGCGTGATACTGGGTTAGATATGCACATACTATGGTCTACAGCATGTGCTCGCCAGTGAGTAATGTTTTGGGTTTTGTAGATCATGTGTTCTCTCGGGCTTACAAATCTCATACTAAGTAGTATTTTGTTTCGTTTCATTTTGTTAAGTCTCCTTTAATCAGGTTGTATTGTTTTCCTTTTAGTCAAACCAGATTGTACAAGTCAGATTAAACAGGTTTTACAGATATTGAGTGGAATATTTACCTACAGGTAAATTGTCAGAAAGGCACCTGATAAAAATGCCGAGAGCCACCTGTAATGAACTGGCATCCACTCCATGTGGAGTAGACTTACACCCATTTATTTCTTGCAACCAAAATAGGGGAATTTCAGATGCCATTTTAGGCCACCTGGCCGCATTGCTTTAAGTTTTCACCTAACAATAAAAATAAATGATTGACTGACCTTGGGCTCATAGTCTGGGGGAAACAACCTGATCTGCAATTATAAAATCAGTTTAGATCAGGAGGTCAGTCAGAATAAGATGTAAAAATGCCAAGTAAAAAAGAAGTCTCTCCTTTGCCAAATATACATTAACTACTATTAATAGTATATGTAGCTAAAGCATATTACACTCAGTGAGTACATGACAAAGCTTGGGTACTAGAAACTGGGTAGCAACAAGCTGTTAACCTCTGTACTTCCAAGATATCAAGTCTACTTCATGCTACTTTTGGAATAACATTTTTTAGTTTCATCTTCACCACTGGCTTTCCCTAGAGTTCAATAACATTGTTGACCAGAAGTACTTGCAACCATATCATCACACAAGATTTGAAGGAGAAAAAGCAAGAGTTATAAATAATCCTGTGTTGCCCTGTGATAAAGAGGGTTGGGGTGGAGGGGAGGGCACTGAGATAAGTTACTGAGCATAAAATTTCCAACAGTATTTAAGTATTGAACAGTAAAAGACCAAATTACCCACTACTGTATCAACAAAACGGTGGGTATTGATGGAATGGTATCCCATTCTTGAGGGAGGGGAGGGGAGGGGAGAGGGGCTGAGTATGACTAAGGAAAGAAGAAACTAATGAAAGCAACAGAATCACTAGCATGGGTCACTTTGCATGCAGATTCAATGATTTAAAACAGGTGTAGAATTAATAACCTTGACTAGCCTGGGGGCCATTTCATCTGGCGTCCACCCAAAACATGGATGTGAAGATGATACACTTCTTGACCTCCCTCCTTTCCATCATTGATTACAACACGAAAACCTTTGGCCAAATTCTGTTCAGCTGCAACCTTTTTGGCAACCACCAAGAGGTGACCAAGCAACTACAAGAAAAGCAGAACAGTAAAATTTAAATAACGAAAATGTTACAGATTTCCTTATGGCCAATAATTCTCCACTGGGACCAAAACTGTTCAGCTTGGAGGACTGTATTGTAAGATGGATGGTTTAGCAGAGAAGCCAGATTGTTCCATGTCTTACCTGTTCATCAGAGTCTTCTGCTTGTGACAGTTGAGGTATTGGCTTCTTCGGAATTACAAGGAAGTGAACAGGTGCCTGAGGGTTGATGTCCTTGATAGCAACACACTAACAACAACAAACAAGCAAACAAGAAATTAAAAATGGAAAGAATAACATATTTAGACTTGAGGAAACTGCAGAGAAGCTAAATCATATCATTTTTGAGCCTCCTTAGCTTTCAGTTACATAATCCCTTAACCCTTTAACTCTCAGAAGTGATTCACAAGTAACTTCTCCTCAAAATATCTATACATTATCCAGCAAAAAGGTAATGAGAATACTCAGACTTATCAGGTAGAAGTTGTCATCTTGATCTAACACCAAATTCTTGTAACTAATCTACAAGTAAATGTGTAGCAGCTACAGGGAAGAATCAGCAATCAGATCTTGGGAGTTAAAGGGCTAGGTCTTTACTTTCCAAGATGTGATTATTAATTCTCCCTTTTAGCTGTGTACATTTTCTTATCAATTAGTTTCAAGAATTTGGTGTAAGATCAAGATAACTTCTATCTAATAAGTTTTAGTATTCTTACTACCTATTTGCTGGATGATGTATGAATATCATAGGGAGAAGTTATATGTTAGTCATTTCTGTGAGTTGAAGGGTTACAATGTCATTTGCTTGGGAATACAAAGGGTAAAGTACGTCGAACAGCTGATAAGAGGTAAGAAAAAATAACGCCCAAGAGGTATGAGATTGGCTCGTGGCAGGTGAAGATTAAAGCTTAAAAAAAACCGAAATTGGCTAAACTTCAGAATACCCCGCAACTCATTTACATGTGTCGGGAGGCTCTGAAGATCGAGGCATAACACAATAGACGCTATTCTTATTCAATGACATGTAAATGAGTTGCGGGGTATTCTGAAGTTGCTCCCCGAAATTCTTCACTTAAATGATATAGTTTGAACAAACCTTGATTAAGCTTCTTGCAGACTACCAGGAAAATTTTAGATTTGAGCGCGTAACCTCACTGCAAAAATTTACTTTCACTTTGATCAAATTTTCACGCATTGCGTATAGTTCAAGTGCAAATTTCTTTCAAAATGGATCGTTCCTCGAATCTATTACGAAGGTAGGTCCATAATTTGTTGTAATATATCGGTCCAAAACAGTTTTATAAATAGAGTAATGTTTATCGTATGTAAACTAATAATGAGTGAAAAGAAATTAGAATTTTGCAGAACGTGGGCGAGTCAAAGAATTCTCTTTAAGATTGTGGCCTCAAAGATTCATTTCTCCGTATATTTTCAAGCTTAAGTTTACGCCTCAGATCTAAATTGCAACAATGGTTTTTACCTGATCATCCTCATGGAGAAATTCAGATGGAATCTCTCTCCGAATGATTTTGGCGAAGATGCTGTCTCCTTCCGCCATTGTACTACAATGTCACACCCATGATTCCTTGCAAATGCAACTCATCCAAATCTTCTGGTAGGCGGGGTTGGTTGTCAACCCCAATGAAAGCTAACAATGCGAACTGAAAATTAAGAAAAGGAAAGAGATGATTGCTCTTGCAAGGAATTTAAATATCTATACTTGTGATATCTATTTAAATGCAGCTTTCAAGGAAAGAAAAATTCGATAGAAGTCACAAATACGTCGTGTGCAAATGGCGTTACTTAATCGTGTCGTGACGTGACACTAACCAAATCAGCGGAAAGTGTCACGGCAACCACAAAGGCCAGAACCAACGCTTCTAGGCTGTTCTCGTGTTACTGGGCTCTAAAGGAAAGCGGAAATCGCTCTTTGCAAATACTGTCTTTAATTTGGTGGATCGGGCTTGCCCAGAACTCCAACCCACGCTTTTGTGTTTACTGTCCAAAAACAGCTGACTACAGATTTTTCCTCGTTCGCTGGATTTGTTATAAAAAGAGAACAGTATTGAACAAGTGAATCAGTCCCGAAGCTTCACGATTTGCCCTGGTGTAAATTGTGTCTTTTGACGGTTATAGGTATTTTTTTTATAGAAAAGAGATAAAGCAGTGTTTAAAATGTCTCTACGAAATCGTCTTCTGAAAAGACAATCTTCTCTAGCCATCCTGGTTGAGCAAGAAAGGGAAACTTGTGAATCTACAAGTCGTCCGCCGTCTGAGATCGATCAGGGTACTGAAGACCTAGATGACGCACGTGAGATCGAAGAAATTCCTGCACCAGGAGAATCAAACATAGAAGACGACGGAATTTTACCAGAGGATAAAGGCGACCTAGACGACGAAGGAGGTGATACAGATGTTCCAGTTTCCAGTGAGGACGAAAATGAGCCACTTGCAGTTTCCCTTGCTTCACCTTTGAACAAGAAAACTTTTTCCGTGTATGTCCGCGAAGGACAAGCACGTGCGGCTGAAGAAGACCCTCCTATTCGCCTTTCCCGCCGGTTAATGTCCATAAAGAGAAGAGGGAAAGCTCTGCCGATGATTGATCTTACAGAAGAATTTGAGTTTAATGCAGGTGACTTTCTAACCGTTCGAGGCGAGGATAATGATTTCTACGTCTGCCGTGTGCTAGAAGATGTTCCTGAGAGCGCATCGAGCTTCAGTGTGGCTTGGTTCAATAGAGTGGATGATAATGTGTACGAGGTGAGACTGGAGCAATATTTTCGTTATATCTTTCAAGAAGTTTGCGAATGTTTTGAATACAATTTTATCCTGAGACTGTCATTATTGAGGTGACGCTAATTACTGATTTCTAATCAAAATTTATGAATTTGCTTTGATTTGTATCACAAAGCAAGTTTACCTTTTGGTAAATGAAAGTGCGTATCGTTTTAAGAAATAGATGGATAGTGATTGTAAAATTCTTACAATTTCCCGCAAAAGCTGCAAAGCAGAAGCTTTACTAAAGTTTAATTCAACTTTGTATTTTGTGACCGTTTAGTATTGCGTGACTCTAACACACCCACTATTATCGTTTTTTGTTTTCGTAGCCTCGAATGGCTCTGAAGTTTGTTTGTCTTTTTTCTCGGTTTCGTCTATTTTTAGGCATTTACATTTGGCATTATTCAATATAACTTATGATGAAAGCTTTCATCAAACGAGTTTTGATTGTGATTGAAAATAATACAACACAGATTAAGAATACAGCTGCACTACTATTAATTGAACTACAAAGGCACATGTTGGTGAGGGTGGCAAATTTACCATGCTTCCGACATGTGGCTACTTCAACTGCAATTTCTTAAAATTGCCATTCACTTCCAAGGATTATTTCTTTACATATACTGTATAATATATTATCACATGCAGATTCAATTATCATTTGTTTCATTGTAATGCAGCAATATTTTTTAATAAAGAAACTTTCCACAGAGTTATTGATCAAAATTCAGATGACATGTCTCTGTAGAGTTGAAAAGGAATCGTCATGGGATTTTTCTCATGTTAGATTTTCATTAATCTGAGTATTTCCACAGTCATTGTGAATTTAATTGGGGAATCCATTTTGCAGGTTTCTTTTGATGATGTATGTCACATGGATTCAGTTATCACTCGTGTGGCAATGTCAGAGTTTGAACCAGAAAGGTTTGCAATCTCCAGACAGCACATAAAACAAACCAGGAAACTCTTAAGAGAAGCTCTGGCTGCTGAACATGGAGATGAGGACATACCTGAAGAAGGTGCTGTAAACAATGACAGTAATGAAAATACAATAAATGGTTTGAACCCTGGGGTAATAAGAGTTAGTGTAGTTTGATCATCCACGTGATTGTGGTCCTGAGAAGGACTGTTATAGGTGGTGATGACTGGCATTTTGAAAACCTCAGCAGAAGTCATCATCAGAGTCCATTGACTTCATCAGGGTCAATCGACTTTGTTGATGACTTCCGCTCAGTCAAAAGGGGGAGGGGGAAGGGGAGGGGGAGGGAAAGGGGGAGGGAAAGAGCTTCTTGTTACTTTATATGGCAGAAACTTGGATAATCTCAGGTTATGAATAGTTTATGTGGTTATGTAGAATCTGCAAGTGATGAGGAGGAGGGAGTTGAAGAGGAGGAAGGTGAACCTGAAGAGGATGAACCTCCTGCAAAAAGAACTCGGCGTGGATCCAAGGCTGCCTCTACCCCTACCCCTCAGAAGAAAGGGAGGAGAGGACAGAAAAAGACCACACCCACACCCAAAAAGAGTCCAGGTCAGAAAAGGAAATCAGTTCAGTCTAAAACAAAGAAGGAAAAGAAGAAGAAGGAAGTTGCAGAGAAAAAAGAAAAACCAAGGCGTGCTGGAGTGTTGATTCCTAATGAAGATATTGAACTGCTTGAGAAAGATCCCACATTTGAAACAAGGTTGGTTAAAAATAATTTTCTTAACTGTCTTTTGCATTTGCATGTAAATTCTCTCAAGGCACAGTGATATGAGATTCTTCCTTCTGATGATTAGAAGGATCAATGTTTAATATCCAAGCAAATGTGCACCTACCCAACCCCAACTCAGTGACAGTCTAATGATAACAAGGTAGGGTTAAAGTTGGGCTAGGGGAGGGGTAGGTGACACTGATCTGATCATTATTTTGAATTCATTTATAATTAATAATTGGTTAATTTTAGTAACATGCACATTTATTGTTGTATGGTGTAAACCTAAGTACCGGTTATATGTCCAGTGGTTTTACTGTCTAAGTGGTAAGCATTAGGGGTATTTTGTATGATTAGTATGTTTTTTGCACAATACCCCCCATAGTATATTAAATGGTGATCTCATTACCTTCAGTCTCACTGTGATTGTTTCACAGTCTCATTGTGATTTAATTTTCATAGAGATGATGTTTCCTTGATGCCTGTCAAATGGGCAACAAGAGCGGTCTTGCTTAATGACATGAAGATGTTGAAAGAAGTCATTGATGACAGAGAAAATGTTTATTCAGTATGTACAGTTAAATTTTGATTTTGATAGTTAAATGAATGATCATTTCTTACACATATGTCATTTGTAATCAGTTCTGTTGCCATGATTCCAAAGGACTTATTTAAAATGTTTGTTTTGTTTCTGGCAGGTTCATTGGCCAAGAAGTCCCGAGATTCAGCTGGGTGCAATACATTATGCACTTCTAAACCAAAACCATGAGGCAATGAAACTCTTGCTGACAGATTTAAAAAGTCTAAGTACATCAGAGCCATATCTACCACGCAAAAACGAACCTGCAGTGAGTCTTGATCACATGGATACAGGAACGTAAGTTGGAAACATGTCTTCAATATTTTTTGCAGAGTGACATATCCAAGGAATATTACTTATTGTAAGTAGTTTTTTATATTCTGCAAGTCATTTTTAATTAACTTAATCTTATGCACTCAGATACAACTTTTACACCTTTGGTCATGTAGTAAGAGATCTATATTCAAGCAGAGGATCCAGACAAGGCAATAATGCTTTTCTTGAAGTAAGTGCGATTTGTTTTTTATACAAAATTTTGAGAGACATGCAAATGCCATACCTGATCAATCAGGAGGGCTGTGTATTTACCTCAAAAAGTTTATATCTCCACTTTGGCCAGCACATTCTTGTCATGGACTGTTTATATATTTAAAAAAATGAGAAATGCATTCCTCTTGTAGATTTTGTTGACAAGTGCAAGTATTTTTCATTAGCTTCTAGTCTTCTTTTGATTGAATTGATATTTGAATTTAACTTTTTACAGGATGAGACTAAATTTGGTGGAAGGGGCCATGATCTGTCTGAACTTCTCTACTTCTGCTTCAAAAAGGGAGTTCCTCTGGAGACAGTGAAAGTGCTTATGAGTGAAGTGTGTGCATTGGAAAGATCAACACTTCATGAGGCAGAACAGGTATAATATTATGTTGATGTAATTATAAAGTTTAGAAATACAATGTTATGATTGTGTTGTTCTTGTAATTTGCTGCTCTTTTGAAGAGGCCTTACTGGTAGTTAGCTGTGAGAGTTTCGATAGGAACAGTTTTATTGAATTAAGCTGGTCATTATTGAGAAATATGCAGGTAATAAATGATAATTGAATCTTACAAATATATATATATATATATATATATATATATATATATAGATATGTATGTTTAACACATCAAAGTCAGGAATGAGTAACATATTGCATGGGAATTGTTGCAGAAGTTGCAGTTGAGGTCAATATTATTCGGTTAAAAGAAATTGATGTCCACATATGTGGTACATGTACAGTTAAAATGTTACTTCTCAATTTTTTTTGTCATGGAACCTTATTGCATGACTATTTACGGAGACTGTTGGAGACAAAGATGGATAGCAATAATTAACTTTTTCTGTCTTTTTCTGGAACACAAAAATTGGTTCTGCTGGAAAATAGTGTTATCTGGAAGTGGGAAGTTTTGGAGTAAAAGAATTATTATGGTGAAATTGATTGAAAAACAACTTTATAATGACACTACCTTTGTTATCTGACTTTCACAATCAAGGAAGGTATCAACTGTGTCTGGGTGGCCATCAGAAGTGGAAACAGAAAAGTGGCTGGCTATTTTGTTGATAAGGGTGTGGACAAATTTGGATTTGGTTTCAACTTTTTGCACAAGGAGGTAAAAAAGTAAATAAATGCAGTTTTTCTTTTATGAAACATGTGCTGTGAATGTATGTGTTTTTTTTAACATTTATTTAAAACAAATAAAAACAAAATAGCTCAGAAATTTCAATCTTTAATGAATTTTAAGGAAAAAGCAAGCAATCAAACAAACAGACTAAAGCTTAAACACCACTGGATTTGACATTAACTTAAACAGAGAAATAATGATGTAAAAATGACTTCTGGTCAATTCAAGCAGATTATATTATTTAGAACAGTACACCAGTTATCGCTTGAAATCTAATGGTTACCCTAAGTAGTATAAATCTACAAGCATTCTTTGAGAAGTGCAGCAATATGATTGGCTACACCCTACATATATTTTATTCGGTAATCCGTGCAGAGTGGAATGGGTTGCCAATATTTATGTGATTTTAAACAAACTTACATGTAAATAAAAATATGAGTATGTCAATGCTAAGTTGTGAACAACTCTGTATAGTAAGCTCTTTATACACCTTAACATGAGTTTGCAAGTTCTCTATATAGTCTTCCATACATTGATTTTGCTATTGTACTTATTAAGAGAATTTGTGTAATAAGAGTTTTGTGTTTTGTAGAGTTTCTGACCTTGTGATCTTTTCCTCTGTTCTAAAGACCTTAATATTTGATTCGGGGATAAACTACTGACAGGAGAAATTAGATGCTTATAACCACTCAGAGGTTAAAGGATTAACACAGAGCTATATATACCCCTTTTTTAGCCAGATAAGGTTATCACAAGTAAACATTTCCTTAAGTTGTTATTTTACGCAGTTGAAATTAGGGCATCAAACATTGCTTTCTTTCAGGTTTTGTTGAATGATAATCAGGAGCTTTCCAAGTTTAGAAGCCAGTCTGTCAAGAAAAAGCCCATGGAAAATAAAGTTGTAAGTACCTTAACACAAGAAGACAATCAATGCCCAAATTGTTATCAACAATCAACATCACTATCCGATTTAGGTTTAATAATCATTTAACACGGTCGAAGTTTTATGATTAAAGAAGGTTCAAGGCTGTAAATAATTCTACTTTGCAGATCTTGCCAATCCATGCTGCCTGCATTAATCCAAATGAAGATTACCTCAAAGCTTTGTTAAACTCAGTACCAGAGTACAGTGTTCCTGACAAAGATGGCTTCAAACCAGTGCATTATGCTGCAGCATGTGAAGGTCCAGGCCCCTTGAAGGTGTTACTAGCAAGGTATTATGGTCACTAATAACTGTTTTAATAGACTGCAGTGTGGGTGAGATATGGACAATAGGATCCAGGACATTGCTCATGGTGTCTCTCTCCAAAAATTATGATCAGCTGAACTGAATATTTTGCTCTAAATCAATTAGGGTTATATTGTGTGTCCTTCACCTTGTTTCTCCTTTTTGTCACACGGTAATTAATAAAGGTGTCAAGTGACTATGAAAAAATATGGGCTCAATCTCTCCACTGCATTTTGTAGCTTCTCAAATCTATCCATAGTGTCTTGATTTTTTTAGGATGTTCATCACCTTCCATTGATGGAAGTTGTCAAACATCTTTTAGGTTAAATTTTTCTTGTAATTTTCCAGAGGAGCTGATCCAAATGACCCTGGACCTAAAGGTTTGACACCTCTAATGATTGCTTGTAAGCATGGACGAGAAGAGAATGTGAAAGAGCTGTTAGCAAGTGACAATCAGGCTGATGGTGATGGTGATGGTGATGGTGATGATGATGATGAAGAAGAATCTGGAGCAGTTGTGGCACCTAGGGTTGCAATTGATATCAAGAACAAACACTCTGTGGCTGCAATCCACTATGCTGCTAAGCATGGGCACTTGGTAAGTGCTGTTGACGATGGGGGTCAGACCTTAGGGTAGAGGGTATGGTCAGTAAATTGTAATGTGCATAATTACACAGTTATATGATCACTGGGTTCCCTTTAACTTCCAAGATCTCGTTAGTAATTATCCCTATAGTTTCTTTCATACAATTCTTATAATATTAGTTTGGAGATTTTGGTATTGGATCAACTAATAATTTCCTAACCGATACTTTTCTTTATTCTCATCACTTGTCTGCTAGATATTGTATTGATATTGAAAGGAGATATTCTTTCTTGGTCATGCAAAGGAGTTAAGGTCTAAGCAGAGTTCATTGGTCATGTTCTTATCAGTGAGTATGGTGACCAGGAAAAATTGTTTTCTTGACGCAGGACATAGTCAAGTTGGTTGTTACTGCAGGTGGCAATGTTGACCTTCAGACTGGTGCAGCAAGAGGAAACATGTCACCACTGATGCTGGCTGCTGCTAGAGGACATCTAGATACTGTAAAAGAACTTGTTAAACTCAAAGCTTCACCTGATAAAAGAGGTTAAGCAAAACATTAGATTATAGCTTTGAATTCAATTAATAAAGGGAAATTTTGGCATGATCCAGTGTTGGAGCAGCCTAACACTGTAAATGCATTTGTATGGGTAGGGAACACTGGTTTTCCTTTAACATTTTTTGAATACAATGTATGTACTCCCCTCTCCCTCTTCTTAGCATCTTTTTCAAAGAAATCATATTTAAACTGTTAAATCTGGAAAGCAATTCTTTTTTTGCTCCGTTTAATGTGAAATTTAATATGTACAATCTGGGCAAGAAATTTATTAACAACATTATTAAGGTAATGATTCATACTGCATTGTTTTTAATAAACTGATTATTATTATTATTATAAATCGAAACAGGAAAGTGGAAGAAGACACCCCTTATGTATGCTGTAAAGAATGGCCACTCCCCAGTTGCAGCATATCTCCTGAGGCTTGGTGTTGATCCATGTGCTGCAGACACATCTGGGAATACTCCAGTGCACTACGCAGCAGCTTATGGCTGGCTACATTGCTTAAAGATGCTGATACAAGCTGGAGGGGATCCTAATGCAGCCAACCAGTGGAAGGCATGTACTTTGTAGATTTCAGATTGAATACTTTGTATCTGCTTAGATCTTTTCCATTCTTACACCTAGATATAGAGTTCAGAAATATTTCCTCATCTTTTGTGAATTCTTTTTCTAGGTCACTCCTTTGGCTATAGCACTCATGAAAGATCAAATCCCTTGTGCTGATTATCTCCTCAGTTTGGAAAATGTGGATGTAAATTTTCCCGATGACTGTGGCCGAACATTACTCTGTCAAAAGCTCAACTGTTCAACCCTCAATGAGACCTTGTTACAGATGGTGACATTTCTTGTTGACAAGAAAGGAGCTGATGTCAACAAAGCTGATATTGAACAATGCTCACCTGTAGGTTCCTCCTGTGTTTCCATGCAACCCCATTGTGTGCCCTTTTGTAATTATGATGGGAACTGAATTTAAATAATCTCTTTAACTCTTATTTTTACAGCTTCATTATTTGGCTGCTAACTCCATTTTTCAAAGCGGAAATTGGGTGAGTATGATTCTTTGACACTGGGGAAAACAATACTATTCGTTGTCTCCTACATGCCTGAACTGTTTTTTCAGGCCTTATTTTCACTACTAACTGCTTAAGTAGAGTTCATTACTGTGAAGATCGCTTTCATATTCATTTCTTAAACTGCAGTTCACATAATTATATAATTTTGATATATTCACAGTCTCTATTTGTTGTGCCATCAAGGGAAATGGTTTATTATTTCTGTGAGTTTTTTCTCTACAGCTCAAATTACAAGCAAGATGTGTTCATTAACATCACCACATTATTTTAGAGGAAAAAAATTACTTACTATATATATATGTTAGCCAAACTTTGACTCCCTCTCCCTAGATAAGATTTTCTCTATTTTTTTTTTCTTCTCAAAAGGATGGGGACTTGGGATACACCAAACCACCACTACTGAAGATGAATCTCGCTGATGTTTCATGCAAGCTTGCTAAGCTCTTTGTGTCAGCTGGAGCAGATCTGAATGCTCTCAACAAAGAGGGGCAAACACCACTTATGGTTGCTGTCTTGCAGGTTTATACAAGTTTTGTTTTGTGATATATTGCAGCAGAGCTTTCTCTTTCTGATAACTGCTGATCCACCCTTAGGCTTAAACCCTTTGTGTTTCATACTTTTCCATCGCAGCATGGAGTTAACATGACTGAGAGGCTGGAGAGCTGCCAATTTTCCAAACCCTTAAACCCTGCCACCTGCTAACGATTTGCTCCTCACTGCTCTGAGTTAAATTTCTTAGCTTTGCTCTTCTCTAAGCTGTGTTCTGATCTGTAATTAAACTACTGATAAGCCCTCTGCTAGCTAGGAATTTTTGTAACGCTGGGAGGGGGGGTATAGGCAATAAATGATCTATAATTATTAATTAAACAGGTGTATACTCACATCGATAATGCCTAATATATCTCTGCAAAAATCAACTTCTAAATACAGAGAACTGTGCCATTAGCGTGATTTAAGAAAACTGACTTAAAAAGTGATTGTGCGTAAAAGAAACTGGCTTTAAATACAAGTGGACTGCGAAATAACATGCAGCATGAGAAACTCGAAAAAAGAAGAAAAAGAAGATGCTAACAAACTTAACAAAAAACACCATCAAGGAGGTATGAAAAAAGAGAATAAAATAAATAAGGACGAATTACACAAAAAATAACTAGCAAGTGCTTAGATCTTACAGCTATGAAGGAAAACATTGCTGACAAGAAATCTCACCAAAGAAGTAAGTTCTTGTATTCACCAGCTCTTGCATTGTATCTGGGTTTTTTTTCATTTCTTCAGAACAATTTCCCTCTGATTGAGACATTGTTAGAATTGGGAGCTGATGGTTCGGTGGGAAAAACTAACACGAATGGTTCTCAAGTGCTGCATTTGCAAGCAGAAAAGGCTGATGATATCGACCTATCAGAGCTGTACCCAGATGCCACAGTTGTAAGTATAGTTTGTACAATGATGCAAGTGAGGGATTTGCATTTTGGAGCTTACAACATTTGATTATTTTTTTGTGTAACCTGTTGACGTGCGCAGTAATTTACTGCTCAATTTACGCGTTAATATCTGCAAAATGGTTGTTTATTGTCATTAAAATTTCCCTATTATTAACCTTACCTTAATTTAACATCTAGAAATAAGCTTAATATTGCATTGCATGCCGCAGTTATACTTTTAAATGTTTGCCATTTGTGCCAGAAAAGTGTAAACTATTTTAGTTTGGTTTGTGTCACTTACCCAAAACACTTTACTTTCACATTACCTCTCTTCACCCAGAAATATATGTCAGGGAAGCCTGTCGAGTTCTTTTTTTTTGTCTTTTTATGGACCAAGACAAAGTCGAGGTCCGTAAATGCAAAAAAGAATGACTTGTTTTGTTTGAGAGACGGGAAAGAAAGCCAACTGTTTTTGAAGCAAGCAGCCTCAGCGGGTAAGGTGGGCTCAAGTGGCCAATCGGAATGCAGGACTCGCTTCGTATTACCCACGGGCACTGCCAGCAGTATAATAATCTTATCCTTTTTATGCCATAGAAACAGCGAGAAGCTGTGGCTGAATGAGCCACTTGAGTACAGAATTTACCTTGCAGATGTCTGATAATGAAAAGTTTGAATAGAGAGGCATTTTCTCAGTCTAATATTTAAATTATTCAAGGTGCATGGGATGGTCTAACTTATAATGAAAAGAGAAGTTTGTCTGGATCTCTTTCTTCTCTGTTGTCTTCCTCAGACTTTATCTGGTAACAAATGGGAGCAGCGGGAACAGCTACAGAAGCATTGGAAATCGTTAGTTATGAGAGCAAGCAATGAAATGATTGAGAAATTAATTGCTGGAGGTGCAGAAGTAAATTGCATCAGATCAGATGGACTCACGCCCCTTATGGTTGCTCTTTCAGAGGTACATATTTCATATCTTGTGCAAAACAACATTTCCTTTTTTGGTTTGCTCTGTTGAGCTTTTGATTTGGAGGTCACAAGAATATTTCTAAGATTTAAAATGCTTCATTTCTGTAATCTTATCTTTCACTTGAAATGAAGGTAGTCAACCACATTTGGAGTATAGAAAGCCAATCGTGATTTTTTTAGGTTATTGCAATATTTTGTTCTTTTTTTTCTGTCAACTACGGGGTTTGTTTTGTGATAGAATTTAATTGTGTTTGTTCAGAGGAAATAAGCTGGAGGGGATCCTGAAGGTAGTCAACCACATCTGAAGTATAGAAAGCCAGTTGTGGTTTTTTTAGGTTATTGCAAGATTTTGTTCTTTTTTTTCTGTCAACCACGGGGTTTGTTTTGTGATAGAATTTAATTGTGTTTGTTCAGAGGAAATAAATACCCTTTTTTCATCTGCATTGGTTTCAGTCTCCTTCCCCTTCTCTCTGTCCTCATCTTTTGGGTACTTCACGTTTGGATTTTACTTTCTTACTCTACTTTTCCTTCTCTTAGAATTTCCAATGACCCTTTTTGGAAGGGGCATAGAATGCATTTAAGTGTAGCCCTTGAAAAAACCTTTAACAAGATATGTAAAATCCTGAGCTAGTTGTTTACTACTCTTCCAGTCATATATGGATCAGTTCTCAATGCTTCTGGATCATGAGGCAGATCCCAGCATAGGACTGGAGACGACTGGGAGAAACGTCATGCATATGTTAGCCTCCGAATGCAGTGAGCATGACATGAGGACTTACATGAAGACAATCCTGAGGAAGGTATTGAAAGCATAGAGTTTATTTGTTTCATATACTTTTAATAACTAACTGCCGTATATACTCCGGATAATCAAAAACATGAATACCAAAGAGCCAAAAATAAAACAGAATGGCCTAAAAAAAGAAGACGTAGCACAATTATCTAAGAATTAAATAGACCTAAAATACTGTTGAAGCGTGCGCGTCGCCCTATCCTGCATTAGTTGAATTGCATCAAAATTGTTTTGTCCTAAAACATTTAACAGCTTCAAAAAGCAGAACAGATTGAATTCAACGAGATTTTCATCACATGTGCTTCGGTCTCGAATGTGATTTATTAATATTCCTGAAAAAAAAATGGGACCAGAGAAGCAAGTCCGGATAATCGAAAAGTCCGGATGATCGAGGTTTGACGTTATATGGATCTTGGCTAGCTACCGAGAGCCCAAATTTCAAATAAGTAAAATCGGCCTAACTAACACAAAAATAGATTGAGAACGCTCAGAATGTTTAAATTAAGGACTCTAGAAAGTTTTGGTATTTTAGGAAAAAGGAAAATTAACTACGCAGAGGGTTTTCACTGGTACTCAAATCAAGAGCGGATGCCGCTGAAAAGGACTCAGTTTATTCCACACGCAAAAATAAGCCACCTATCTTAACACGAGCCCCACTTAAAATAGTTTAACTTTGATGATAAGTGAAGGCCAGGAAATGTTTCTCTTTGGACCTCCGCTCCAAAACCTGTTTGAATCTATATCTACATGATTCCTCTACAATATGCTAACCATGCTTGTTACGGCACTCTTCTTTGTTACTAAGGTGCAATGCTCTACTAATTTCATATTAAGTGCCTTTTTATATTTTAAAAAAAAATTATTTCCTTTACTGCGTCATGGATTATTTTGACTTAACCATCAAATTCGTACTTAGACCCGTCCAGAAAACCTTAATCAGATGGCCAATGCGGTTGATAACAATGGCTTCACACCTCTCCTGCAAGCTTGTGAGACAGTAGCTTCATCTCCACCCAGTAAGGTAACGGACCGATTCCTTTTAGGGATCTGCTGTTCATTCAGACCTTTTTTTTATTGATTTCTCATCATCAAACGAAAGAACAGATAAAAATAGAATTGTATATTAGGTATTTAATGAAATTTTGTTTTTCATAATGCGTAACACGTGGAATGTTGTTACGATTATCTTTTAGAGGGACAAATACGTCAGGTCACCTCTATGCTCTTAGCAAATCTTGCATTTTTTTATTTACTTTAGAGTTTTTTATTTTTTTCCTTCCCTTAGGAAAGAATAGAATTTGTCAAGGAATTTCTCAAGGTAACAGTTAGTGGTTTGCTTGAATTTGTTTTTTCTGCGCTTGTTTGGTTCTCGTTTTGTTTGTTCGTTTTCCCTTACATTCAAAGCACCACTGTTGACTACCACTGCAGCTATGCGTTAACAATGTATGTTACAGTGCACATATTTGACTGTTTTGTTCATCTTGATAAACAGACTCTGATTGACAAGTTTGGCTGTAACGTTAAAGCAAGAGTTGGAAAGATAAACAAAGCCTCAGATGTAAGTGAACATGAACATTAAGTTTTTTTTTTTCGTTTACTTATCTTAACGTGTGTGAGACAAAGGATTGCAAACCCTTTAAAAGCCAGTTTGAGAGAATTGCCTGAAAAATTTACTACAGTCTGTGTTTGGTCCAGAAGTCTTGTGCCATCTTCCCACACGAACAGGTGCATAACGGGCGATGTGGTCCCCTCCCATTTTTTCTGTACTTGCGATTGGTCACATGTATATTTAAGTCGCGTTCTCATCGGATCCTTGTGTTATTTTCTGTTGTTATGATTAAAAGCTGTTGTCACTCTGGTTCTTTTCCCACAACACTCATTTGAAACGCCTTCTGTCACTATTCGCTGTTTTTTGTAGGCACACTTGAGGGATCCTGAAACATTTGGTTTGAAAAAAGACCAGGGTAAACAAGTGGAGTCGGAAAGAAAGCCTAGCTCGTGGAGCGATGATGACAGTAACACTGTTATGGACCATGACGATGATAACAGTGTTGATTTCAGTGACGATATTGATGTCGATGAAAGTGACATTGATGGAAATCATTTTCCTTCGGATGGTGAAAAAGACGTCAATCCTAACGGTATATTATATAACGATTTGGCCATTCCAAATTTGTTTCAATATGTCTATCAACAGATTTTCATGATTTATGTAAGAAATAAATGTTTTGAACACAGATAAACACTTTCTGTTTCTTTCAAAGCTGTCAGAGGTGAAAGAGATCACATCTCCTACATACGTGTTTAATTTTTGCAGCGTCTAAAGAACCTATTAACTAATATGTTTATATGTTTTATGCGAGATATTTCATTTTGCATGTCTCATATGCCCAAAATTTAACCGCCGAATATTACCAACCAATCCTCTTTTTTCTACAATCTGTTTTTTTTCTTTATTTTGATTTCATTGATTCATAGTTTTATTTGTCTGTTCTACAGAAAAAGACTCTGCAGAAGATTATGGTGTAACAGGTTGGTAATCACCCAAGGAACATTTATTTTATTGAACTACCTCAAACTCAAATCACTTCAACAAGAATCAACGTTGATTTATATTTTAGGCTTTTTTGTGCGATATGCAAAGTTACTTTCATCTTAAGTGAAATTACAAAATATCAGTTGTTTAATAAGGAAAAAGTGTAGGATGGGAAGGGTAAACTAAAATGAAAACAGAATGGACGGAGAACAAGATTTGAAAGGTTGTGGTGTTTTTAGAGAAGTAGAAACTGCAACTCGCCTCTTGAAATAAATAATCACCGACAAATGAGCTAAGCTAATCTCTCTGTTTTCAGGACTCTTCTCCTGCCTTCACTTTCTCGTTTATGAAAGCTGGAATTTCTATTCATTTCTGGAGTTAATTCTTGGATATGTGAAAGGAGACCAGTCGCTTATCAACTCCTTTGACTGTCATGGGCGCACGCCTCTTCATTTAGCAGTGAAGTGGGGAAATACAGGAGCTGCTAAACTAATGGTATACTTTTGAATGTAACACATGAATTATCCGCCTCTTTCTCCCCCTCTCTTCCGTCTAACGTCCCTCTGGTAACTGGTTCACAAATTAAATATATGCTGTGCTCTGTAAATTGCGACGAGCTCCAGTACCCACGACATCAAAGATACATTTTGAGGCGGGGAACTAGCCTACCTCTTTACGTTTCACTGTGTGTAACAATTTAACATGGCGATATGCTAATGAGTCATACTGTATAGTTTTCGCTCCGGAGTGTCTCATGGATGACACAGAAACATCTATACACCTTCCATCTCTCACACTTTCTCGTGTGTGTGGATCGAAAACAACGATCCTAAGGCGTCTCGTCTCCTTATCAAAGTCTTTACACTTGGTCTCGTATGAAACATAGGCTATGGGCATCTTGGAAATGACCTTTAACAATTTGTCGACGTGAGAAGATTGCCCTGTTGGTGATGACATTTTTCTAACTTTAATCCAGATTGAGTATGGTGCTGATGTAAACATAAAATCGCTGAATGTAAAAGAAGATGGACTTTCGACGTCTTTGATTCTGGCTGCAAGGTAAACTGAGACAATGGTGATCTTTTATGTATTTCACAAATCGATCTCGGTGTAGAAATTCCTTTTTTCCTATTACCGCTATTTTGAATAAGAAGAAGGAAACCTCACACATTTATCGATAAAAACGATATGTTTTAAAGCATCCGAAATAATCATGAAATGAATCATGAAGTATTGGTTTGTGAGATATGTGATAACACTTCCGTTTTTTTAGGCCAGCAAACGTTTCTCTCGTCATCCTTCAAGCTTTGTTAGATGCTAAAGCAGATCCTAATGTTGTTGATGACACTGGACGTACTGCTTTGTCATGGGCAGTCACCAATCAACCTGGTGAGTACGTCTGTTTCTACTTATTTGAATCAGGTAATCAATCGATCGATTTGTCATTTAACAAATCAATCAGCCCATCCATCAATCAACCTATCAATTAACTTATAAACCAACAATCGATCGATCGATCAATCGATCGATCTATCTAAATCTATCTAAATTACGAGACCATTTAAGAATTGTCAGACATATTGAATCCCTCTTAAAAAAAGTGTAATTGTTAATAATTGTCGTGCTGTTCCATCCCGATTTTCGTCACAGACACCAACTCTACGCCTCTAAAGCTTTGCAAAGCATTGCTTGAAGCTGGCGCTGAAGTGAACACCGCAGACACTAAGAAGCGCTCTCCTCTTCTTTACTCTGTCAACTGCACCACTGGAGGCTTTGAGACACTCACGGAGGTGGAGGACTTGCTGATCAAGTACGGAGCTAACACGGTGGCGTTAGATTTACATGAAAGGATTCCTCTTCATTATGGGTTTGTGAAAATGGGCAACAGGTGAGCTGACTAGAGAATGAAGGGTTGTAAGCTTGTTCCAACCTACAATGGAGGTTAAATGTCTCGGGACAATTAACGCGATATGTTGAATTTTATGCACTTTGTAAACTTTACCAAGACGTGGTGGTTGTTTTGTTTTATTTGTAAACTTTATCAAGACCCACGGCTACGTAGACTCTTTTTGTTTTATATGACAAAAAAGCAAAATGCTGTGAACGGTGATGTCATCTATGTGTTCAGTCCTCCAATAGTTCAATATTCTTCGCATTCCAAAACCAAACTTTTCATGGTCACTAAATGGCGTGCCATGCCTTTGTTAGCTATTGAAGTGCACCTTCTTTAACCAAACATCAAAACAGTGTAATTTAGTATTATCAACCGAGTCGATAACGTAAATTGGCCGCCGTAAAGGATTTCGTTTCGACGTTACGAGCGTTAGCCCTTCGTTTTTTCGCTCTGATGAAGGGCGTACGCTTGAAGCGTCAGTTTTTTAAACCCTTTAAGGTGGCCAATTTACGTTATCAACTCAGTTGATAATACCAATTACCCTGTTGAGCATGAAACCGTTCTGTATGAATGTATTGAATTTTTTCTCTTTTTTTTTCGGTTTTCACAGGCACACTGATTATAGTATGTCCGATCCAATATCTATCGTGAGCCTGCTGTGTGAGGCAATGGCTGAACAGGGAAAGGATGTTAAGGCGCAAGTGAATCATCGCGATAAGTTTGGGCAGACTCCGCTACACAGGGCAGCACTCAGAGGTGCAACGATTTGCGCATTAAATCTACTTCAGGTAAAACATCCCCTTGAAATTTGTAAGCACTACAATCAAGCTTTTCCGAAAAAAAAATTATGTTGGGGAGGCGGCATTTGGAGAGAAGAAGGCCGTTTTTTGGGGGGTTTACACATTATAAACCTTTAGAATCTAACACCGAAGTATCCCTTTGACATTAATCTATAAAAACTAGACTCGGAGACAAATTCTTGAATAAGTGTTCAAAGTTTTGTGTTCTTTTTTTTACGCAAAAATTACACAATATAATTTAAGGCTAACGCCATAATTTTTAGATTCGTTTTTCTTCGACCTGCAAACTTACCTCTAGTGCTAGAGAAACTACATATTATTAGTTTAGTCCAAAAAAGATTAAGTATGATTGCGAATGGAGGAGAATGACGCGGAGAGCAGAGAAATTTGTCCAAAATACATAAACCCTGTTATAGTTCCTTATAGGAAAGAATTTTGTTGTCTTTGTTTCGCTCAATTTTCACCGACCAGTTCACCCTCTCAATCTGTTTGAGCTCGACCGGCTGACCGAGAAAAATAAAGAAAAGCTGGAGACTCTTTTTGATTGTTAACACAGATCTAATTTTTCTTGAACAATGTAACAGGATTGGTTGTCCTTGATCATCGATTACACAACTTAACGTTTGCCGTTTGGTTTTTCGTAGAAAGGAGCATCTCTGGAGATAAAAGACAACGACGGCAACACTGCTTTGTCGCTGGCTCTGCGCGAGAGTCATGATGGGTAATATGACTACTTCACTTCCTTAGTACTCGATTGTTATGTGTAAAAGTTCAACGTGAATCCTGTGGGATGTTGTGTTTTGGTCTTTTTCTGGTGAGCGGGGAATGCGGAAGACTAATGAAACAGTCAAGTTCGGTGCGACTTTGTTTTAGTGTTGTACTGAATGTGGTAGGTGCGTCTTGATCTTGATTATGTGAATGTAGCTGCTTAAACAAGTCCTTAGTGCTGTAAATAGGCCCACTTATATGTGTTTTCATTGACAGCTTGATGAAAAGGGGGGGTGGGGGTTGGTGCTAGATGGTAAGGTATAGGAACTTATGAGTAGAGAGGGTAAGCCTTTTATTCTCGATTGAACACCGGACTCTGATTAATGGCCGACATCGAAAAAACACAAGGGTCAAAACTGCAAAACTCGGGTCAAAAACTGAGAGAAAAATGCCGGTTATGAATCGAGAAGTTAGAATTGTAAGGGAAGAGATTTTCGGAGGCATAAGAGCAGGGGGGGGGGGGTTTGATGGGGGATGTGATACAGGAACGGTCCTATCATTTTCAGCGAGTGCCTTTTAATTATAACCGCTTTAAGCCTAGGACGGTTCGTTTTGAAGGAAAACAAAAATGTACTGTACTTTTTATTTGTGGGTAATTTTAATTAAATGTCATTACTTAACGGCATGAAAGCTCATTCATTCAGGATCCTTCTTTTCTCTTTTAGCTGTGCCATGATGTTTATGCAGAGTAACGCACCAGCATCCTGTTCTGTTATAAAGCCTCTTACTCCTCAGGACTGGATAGACTATGAAAAAGAGTGAGTCTTATCCAGTGAAGTCGCAGTACAACGTTAGATGATTCAAACAGAGCAATAGTTAATGCGGAGAAAACTACTTGATACATTAATCCACTGAAATCCACGCCGTTTACCTTTCGCTGCCACTATTACAGATCTGCTTTCCAATGCGAGTTAATGTTCTGACAACAAGGGGTATTCTGCGCGATGATGTGGGTGCTGTAGCGGGATGATCGTTGAATGATGAAGAAGACGACCCTTTTTAAGTCTTTTTTTATTTTCTTATTCTCAGGAAGGAAAAGTGTAAGTGGGTATGGGAAAATGTTGTTGATTTGAAGGAACCCAAACCTGACATAAGGACAGCTTTCCGTGCTGTCGTTGACAACAACTGGCAAGGAATCGCTTACTTGATGCTTGAAGTAGCTGGTCTGGACTTTGTGGAAGCTATACAGGTAATGACGTGGATTAATAAATCATTACAGAGAAAAATAAAGTTATTGAGCAAAAAACGTAAACTTTTAAAGGTGAAGAAAAAAATTGAGCGATTTCATGGGAAGTAGTCTCCATTCGCCGCAAAATTGTCTTTTTCGAGGGGCTACCGAGCATAGTTTCACTCCCTAGTGGCAATTGTGCTTAGTGTGCTTCAAATATTTTCTGCAGTGCACAGGAGAAAACGCATACAAACAGCTTTCTATCTAGAGCGTTTACCACCTGGGATGTGAATTCTGGGTGCTCTTTAATGCGACTTTGTCTTTGAGCTATTTTAAGTAATGCTTTTCACAAACTCAGTTTTGATTATTGAACAAATTTAGCTCCCGATTCAAGCGTGTTTGGGTTTTCTTTTCAGGCAACGCTGGAATCCAACAAGCTGGACCTTGCGTGGACACTGCTCAGAAAACAGAGAAAAGATGCGTCTCTACAGAAACTTGACAAGAAGGACCGCAACCTTCTGCATTTGTTAGCTATTCATTCTGCAAAACTGTGGACACAGGTGGTGGAAGAGGTATGTAGACAAAATTGTACACGTCGCCTGAATTGTCAAGAACATCTTTATTACTGCACTTAACGTTTAGTTTTAGATAGAAAATTCAGGTAATTTGATTTTCTTATCCCTGCATCCCGCCTTCTTCACGACCCACAAGGCTGCAGTCTGAGAACATGGTAGTCGTTTTATAACTGTATTGTAAATAAGTGTCGTAAAAAACTACTTTTTCTTCATACAAGGAGGGAAGGTTCAGTACTACGCCCCCCAACCCCCCCCCCCCTTTACTTCGCCCTTTTCCTTTGAAGCTTGAGGCATGTCGCATGGCAAATTTCTCGTAAACACTTCCGGTCGATGTACTTGATATTTGTCGAATTTTAATCTTATAACTTTAATGACTGAGAGCAGCTACTTACAGTAAGTGTCCTGTTTTCCTCCAGATAGCCAATTATCTTGTTAGAAGGGGAGTCCCTGCTGGTGCTGTTGATTCGCAAGGCGCGACACCTTTGCATTACGCGGCATGTAATCACAACTTGGCCTTCTGCAGGTTTTTGTGGGGTATGATTGCTTTGTGTTTTTTTGTATATTTCTTGTGTTATTTGTAAGAAAAACAGTGCAGCATTTGAAGATGTTAAATTTCATGAAAGTAACTTATGAAATAGAATTTAAAGTCATTTGCTACAAGTGCAAGAGAAAAAGCTAAGCTTCGCGAGTGTTTTGAATTCCCGTTGATCATGATAATAATAGACGTTATTTGATGATGAACGTTACCTGTAGGAAACAAGTCGAATCCTTGATAAGTGTGTTCTTTCAAACCTATCAGCACTGTATGTTTTACCCAAGTTCTGTCTTGATAACGAATCTTTCGATATCGCAATTACCTATTTTCTTCTCTTACTTTTCTGACTTAACCGCATGCAATACAGCCAGCTTAATTTGGCTACTTTTATTTCGACAATCTACCTTTGTCAGCCCGTTGCACGGAGATGTAAGCATCTGACACTGTTCATAATTTGTAGCCTGTGTTGATCAATGTAACCATGTAACATTTACCTTTCAAATGGTTCCTTAAACTCCGTTTCAAATTAAAAAACTTCTGCAAATTTTGTATTGATAACGGTTTTCGTTGTTGCCTTAATGTACTTTAGAACATTCTCCTTCTTCTGTGGATGTAGCCGACAATGATGGTGTGACTCCATTTGCCGCCGTGTTCTCCAAAACAGACACTGGAATCATAACACTTGTTGAGTAAGTCCTTACGGAATGTCAGTGTTAACCTAAACATCATGACAAACTAAGAGAAAGTACATTCACTTGGAAAAGAGCCAAACGGAGAAGAAGTACTTGTAACTATGCATGATCATGATTTTATAGACATTTTTGTGAATTATATTATCTTTGCAAGGTTCTTTGTGAGCCCATCAACGTGTAATGTGAAGAATTTGGATGTGTGTTACAAAGTCAGGGATAACAATGAAGGAGACAGCGGCGACACCACAACTCCTTTGATAGAGGCTACAGTGTCACTCAGTGAGAAAGTTGTTGTTGATCTGCTGAGACATGGAGCTTCCGTCAATTTTCCGAAGGTAACTTCCTTCATGTTTCGTACCTTTTCCTAAAAACAAATGCAGAATAATGCGAGCAACTGTGGCCACCGACTTTTCGTGTGTTGAAAAATAAGTGAAAAAGACACTATCGTGTAGAAAACGGTGTAGGGTTTAACGAACTTCGTCAGAGCTCGTCTACTGTTCTACGGGTATGCCACGTATATTTCGAGCGAAATATGGTGACCTTGTCTTAGAATTTGCGAGCCAGCCTGGTCAAGACGCGCGTAATTCGAACTATCACTAACTATCATTCGCCATTTTGGGAACGACAGTTCGTTGTTGTCTGAACATCAATTCAAATAACTCTCGTAGAAATTTCTTTATTTGGAAACGAAAGTTCTATAGGTCTTCGTGCACAACAATCATTCCCCTGGAATAAAATTCATTTCTTTTTCCAAACTTTAATTTTACTGATCGCGCGTCAAAGCCATGTAGCACAGATGAAAGCGAGAAATGATGTCATGAGAGGTCGTCTAGGTTTTAGAAAGCGTTATTCTTTCTTTTTTTGGATAAGAAGCAGTTTCGCGTTTAAAGTTAATTGACTGACGACACTAATTCACGCCATTGTTTCTATTTCAGCACAATGGTCGCACAGCAGTCATGGAAGCTATACGTAACAACACGGTTGACATGGTGAAAGTACTGATGTTTGGCACAGATGACAGGACCATTTGGGCGACAAAAGAGACAACTGATGTTGATCTCGCGTTACAAGATGAAGACGGGAAGTCTGTTATACATCATTGTGTCAACAACAGAAAGGTAATGCAGATCTTGTGACTAACTTAGTTCTGTTTGGCAGCCTGACTGCCTGCTTGCTTCCTCCCTTTGTTCTCCGTCCATTCGTCTGGCTGCCTGCTTGCTTGCCTTTATGTCCCTCTGCCTGTTTGCCTGTATGTCTGTCTGCCTGCCTGCTTGCCTTTATGTCTGTCTGCCTGCATGCCTGTATGTCTGTCTGTCTGCTTGCCTATATGTCTGTCTGCATGCTTGCCTGCATGTCTGCCTGCCTGCCTCTATGTCTGCCTGCTTTCCTGTATGCCTGCCTCCTTGCTTGCCTGTATGTCTGCCTGCCTGCTTGCCTGTATGTCTGCCTGCCTGCTTGCCTGTATGTCTGCCTGCCTGTATGCCAGCCTGTCTGCCTGCCTGCTTGCCTGTATGTCTGCCTGCCTATATGCCAGCCTGCCTGTATGTCTGCCTGCCTGCTTGCCTGTATGTCTGCCTGCCTGCTTGCCTGTATGTCTGCCTGCCTGCTTGCCTGTATGTCTGCCTGCCTGCTTGCCTGTATGTCTGCCTGCCTACTTGCCTGTATTTCTGCCTGCCTACTTGCCTGTATGTCTGCCTGCCTGCTTGCCTGTATGTCTGCCTGCCTGCTTGCCTGTCTGTCTGCTTGCTTTCCTGTATGTCTGCCTGCCTTCTTGCCTGTATGTCTGCCTACGTCCTTGCCTGTATGTGTGTCTGCTCGCCTGCCTGCCTCTATGTCTGCCTCCCTGCTTGTCTGTAAGTCTTTCTGCCCGTATGTCTGTCTGTCGGTCGGTCTGTCTGTGTCTTATCCATCTGTCTGTCTGTTTATCTGTCTTTGTTTGACTTTTTCTTTAGAATAGAATGTTCAAGAGGAAAATTGTTTTGGTAACTTTGTGTCTGTAAGGCAAGCTGGAGTGACAAGAATGGGTCAGTCAAAAGTTACTTTTTACTATTAACTTGCGACTTTTCTATTTATTGGTAGTATGGATCGGCAGAAAATGTTGATTTACTAAGATTTCTGGCCGGCTTTGACGCACCACTTGCACTTAGAGACTCTGAGGGTCATACACCTTTGTACTACGCTAAACGACAGGGGTCTGGAGTCATGAGAAAAGTATTGGAAGAACTTCTTCGAGAAGAGGAGGCTCGTAAGGTGAGTATTCACCCTTTTTTATGTGGTAAAAATTGCTTATTTAGTCGCCCTCCTTTCAATAACGCTTGTAAGATCAGAGAAGCTTAGGGTGAGCAAAAACACACCCTCCCTATCCTGGCTAGCCCTGAATCAAACTTGACGGTTAGCGAGCGAACCACGTGCGCCCTAGTAAAATGCTGTAACACAAGCTTTCTTAAACAACGAATTTTATTCCGTAAGCACTAGATCTGTCTGTAACTTTCTAGCAGGCAAAAAACGTGTAAATCTTTAAGGTAACCCCTCAGTTCGGGAAAAGTCATGATATGTCCAAGGAACCGAGGAGGGAACAAGTCGTCGCTAACAGGGTAAGAAAGGGACCTACAGAAAATTGTATGCCGAGTAACTGCCAAAGAGGGGAAGTCGTAAGAATATTACGGAGCCTTAGGGTTGGATCAGGTAAATTTTATAATAGCAAAAAAAAAACCCACCCCCCCCCCCCCCTTTATGATATCTACTGAATGGTCCCTTACACCTTACATTTGAACAGGACACAGAGGAGCCAATGGAAGTTGACTCGGGATTTACTTTTGTCACGTCCAGCGATGATTTGTGGGAAGGTCTAACACCGGACCCGAAAGCTGATGCAGAAAACATGCTCCAAGAAGCCAAAAGACAAGAAAAGCCTGCTGATGATGACGACGACGATGAAGTTGGTGTAGACCCAGCTTTCAGAATGGAGGGCGCAGGGTAAGTAATTTTTGATGAATTTTTAAAACCTCTTTAAGAGTCATGGCGAAATTATAACAGTTTGTATGGGAATATTTACGTATTTTTTCTCAATAACAATACCCCACCTTACTTCCACAGTGCATCGCTTGTTGTCTGACCGCTTACTTTGTTGAAAAGAACCCATTTTTAAGGGGTCAGATAACGAGCAATGCACTACGGAAGTAAGGTGAGGTAATTTTATTGAATTTGACTGTGTTTTTTTTATTCCTAAGAGAGGTCGTAAATATTCCCATACAAACTCTTCTAAATTTCGCCATAACTCTCATTTCGTAAGATGATCACCTCACAGCTGGAGCTTGGGTCGCCTGTGGTTGGATCAACGTCATGCTGGGATTTAGCTGCAATGTTACACCTCTGATTAGCAGAAATCTCGAAAGTAAACAAAACTAAAGATTTAGTCAAAAAAATGTATAAAAAAAAGTAAAAGAATAATAAAAGAATTGTCTCTCTCTTATAAGGTTAAATCCTAATTCTTTAATCTTCTTCCTCGCGTAGATTTTTTCAATACTCGACAACGTCTAGCGCGTAAAGCAATTCTTGCTTTGAAAACTGTTTTCCTCATCTTAAATAGGAATAAACAATTCGTAGTTAGTAGTCAAGGCATACATATTTCACAAAGTTACGTTTCCTGAGTGTTTGTTTGTTTGTTTTTCAGGAAAGTTTATGTCGACCCTGAAACAAATGTCCCTTACAACATCCTCATGTCCAAAGTAGACGTCAAGTATGGAATGTTCGGATTAAATAACTTCTACAAGATGCAGGTCAGACAACCATTTTGATATTTATTGGTAGGCATGGCTGTTTATTCGCAAGTCTTAGATCGTGCATTTTGGCACGAACGAAAGCTTATTTCTATTCCAACTGAGACAAATTGCAAGATGCTAGGAATAAATATGAAGAGGTTGATATTTATGATTCGGTCGCTGCTCACGCTCCGTAAGTCAATACAATCACTTTATTGATTTTTCCAAGTGGGTTTTTCAAAATCAATTTACAAGGTAAAATGTAGGATCTATCTATTTACAATTTAAAAATATTATTATTAAAAATCTAGTTCAAAAGTTAAAAGGTTTAACTATCAAAACATCTACATTTAGATATCGATAATTATATATGCTTTAGGGTGTTAAAATATATTATCTAGCTGGCTTCTTTTAGTTCACATTTTGCCTTTTGTTTAAATTGTGCTGGTGATTTCGAATTCCTTGTTTCAGTCGTTAGAGTGTTCCATGTCTAGATAGCTCTAAACTCTATAAAAAAATACGTACTGAGTGGTAGCTATCCTACACCTCGGCACTCTAAGCTGGTCTTTCGATCTAGTTTAGTGTTTATGAATGTACGAGTTTTTGACTAGCTTGGAGCTCAGATATGTTGGGCTAGCCCGTTGCAACATTTATAAGATTGTGACATCCCGAAGGCTTAGCAACTTTTCAATAGTAAGCCACCCAAGTCCTTTAAGGACTGGCGTTATGTGGTCAAACTTTCTAGTGTTGCATTAGCTGCAACTTGTGAAGATTGTTCTTCGATATTCCGGCCCAGACAGTGGAACAGGAAAACAGTTTGCTAAGTACCAATGAGTTCAAAATTGTGTATAGTACTTCTCGAGAGAAAAGGTGTCGTACTCTATTAATTTGACATAGTATAGAAAACAAAGAGGAGCTAAGTGTAGATAAATGATCATTAAATGACATGTTTGAGTCAAGTATAATGGCTAAGTCCTTTACGTGTGGTACAGGGGTAAGTTCTACAAGTACAGACGCGACGTCATGACATTAAGCCAAATATTTTCCTTTCCGGTGTAGCCGTCTTTCTCAGTCAATTAGTACACATTAATCACGAAATATTCATTTTCGATTTCAGATTATCTACCACAAAGCTAAGGAGTTGTGGGTGTTATTTAATCGCTGGGGGCGTGTTGGAGACAAAGGACAACATCAGAGAACACCTTATAATGATGCACACATGGCTACGGCCGAGTTTAAAAAGATTTTCAAGAGCAAGACTGGAAATGAGTGGGAAAACAAATACGAGTAAGGCGATTTGTTGAACTTTAAGCCACGAAGGCTTCAAAACAAGAACTCTAATGCAAACACACAAACAGCAGTCTAACTTTCTTTACCGCTCGCTCTCTACTCGCCAAGCTCCCGGATATACTTGTCCTTAATGCGATTCCGTCCGCTTTGTATACTACAGTCCTTAATTCTCTTCCGTTACAAGTCGTGAGGTTCAGAGAAAAAGTTACTGGAAGTCAAAATTAAGTCTTCAACAAAAAAACAACCATTCTTGTCGTCAACACAATGGTTATTCGTTTTTCAGTTGCTGGTCTCTGTAGACAGCAAATTTTTTTCGCCAAGATTTCCCTTAATCCCTTTTTCTCCTCATTCGAGTGCCAACAGAAGAGCTGAACGAATGACCAAAAGGATAACGAAGTGACCTTTTGAAAAGCAGAAACAGAACTCTCGCCCTTTGGACCAAAGAAAAATTTGCTTTTACTTTTTGTGTTGCTCTTTTTCGTTTTCTTGTTTCAATTTTCATTTTTTTACCTCCTATTCTTCAGTCTTCTTTCTCGTTGAATTTAAGGCAGTGTTTAGCACTGTAAACCACTTGTTTAATTCAGGCGTGAGAGAAAGGTTATGGTTTTGTGGCTCTTTCCACAGATTTCAGAAAAAACCTAAGAAGTATGCCTTGGTGATGCCAGAAAAGAATCCTGAGAACAAACGACAGCAAGTGAGCGAGGTTCTAAAACCATTTGAGCTGACTAAGTGTCCTGCATCACGCCTGAGTAGAGAGCTACAGTCGTTCATGAAGAACATTGTAAGTAGCTGATATACTTCTGTTGAATCACTTGCAATAGAGACGTTACAAAACGTTAAATAACGTATGGATATTATGGGCTACAATTTTAAACTTTCAGTTATACTTTTCTTTTCATTCAGACCGATGTTGCGTTGCTTAAGTCCTCAATGGATTATGGTTCGTTTAGACTCGATCTCGACTACATGCCATTTGGAAGACTCTCCAACGAAACTATTGAGAAGGCTCGTGAAATACTGAGAGAAATTAAGTACGTAACTAAAGAGCAGTGCATGGCATAAATCTGTTGATAGCAGTTGTTTTCGAAAGAATAGAAAGCAAGTATAATCCTAGCGTTAAGGTGCCTTAACGCCGTTTTAGTCTCAAGAGTAACCATTGTGTGTTATCTCCCCACAACATAACACTTCGTTAAGCACACTAGTTATGAGATGGAAGTCAAAAAATCTGTGCGGCGATGTTGTTTGGATTAAACCAGGGGTTTCATAATTTTTCCATAAGCGGCTGCCGATGGTGTAATGAGCGGCGGGCCCGGAAAAGGGTCCGTGAGGCAAAACCCAAACGCGAGAGCCAGCATGCAGGCTCAACAGACAGCGGTAAGAGATCTTATAAGCAGCGGTAGACCACCCGTAACCAGCTTTTATCGAAACCCCTGATTACACATGCAATTCTCACAACTAACATCGTACTAAATGTATGGAGGATAGCCAAGAGGACTGATTTTATGATTTATAACGTGAAAGATGTAGAGACTTCCGAGCTCCCTCGGCAACTTATGTTTAGAACGTGGTTTTCTGTTTTTCTCTTTTCAGAGTTATTGTGGACACCATCGACCGATTTAATCTGGAAGGAACAGAAGAGAAATTTGAAAAGGTGCAATGTTATTGTCTTAAAATCTGAAGTTGCTCATCATACGTCAGTACTGGATGGCTGGATTATTCAATTAAAATATGGATAGGCATTTTGTTCGTTTCGTAGTTCCTCTAAGCCTTAGCATAAACGTAAGCAGTAGGCTAAACATTATTTATAGCTGACTCACTTTTCCTCTCTGTTTTCAGGTTGCCGAGCTTAGTAACACATATTATATGTTGATGCCAATGGCAAGGTATACATATGAACGGATAAAACCGCTGAATGAAGCTTCAGACATCGAGACTCACCTGACTGCACTTTACAATTTGACTGAACTGGCTCTTGCCAGCAAGATCTTGCTAGGTGCACAGTATAAGACTAAAGGTATGATGAGGTTTTTTACAGGCATTTTTTGAAATTGCGTTCTTAACCCTTTACACCCTAAAATTAGTCTGCGTATTCTCCATTCTTTATACATTTGCTAAGGTGCTGAGAAGGAGAATTCTTTTAGCAATAAAGTATTTCTTTAGTTTGTGATCATTTCTTTTATTCTAGTGACCATAATATTTGATTCAGTGGTGATATTGTAAGGAGAAATTAGATGTTAGTCACTCTTAGGAGTCAGAGGGTTAATGAATTATGTCACGGTTTCATGCGTTCTCTAAATTTTCTACCTCATCAAAAAGATTGTTACACCAGGTCACTGTTCTGGTTGTATCGAATTGAATTTCGTCTCTATACCATGGTGAAATGGCTTGGCAACTTCGAATATTCAATTACTCGATACCAGAGCAACTGAAAAATTAATTATGCCGGTGCTGTTTCCCTCCAAAAAACAGATGCTAAGTTTTTAGGTTCGTTTCATAGCAAGACTTCTTATTTGTAGGGAAAGTTACGATTTTTGTACAAAAATGAAATGAGTGGATAGAAATACTTCGCTTTCTTCTTTCAGAGATAAATCCGTTGGATTACGTGTACAAATCTCTTGGATGTCGCATAGAATTGTTGGATCCAACCTCTGATGAATGTCAGCTTATACTGGAGTACATACATAACTCACGTAAGTTACAATATTAATTGTGCTTTATCTTTACCCTTTAGCTGGGTTTGCCTTAAGTTCCTTTACTTTAGGACAAACGGACCGTTAGAACTGAAACAAAATTTGTTTTTAATTCAGGTGGTTGCCAAAGCTTTGAAGTTAACGGTATTTTCAGGGTCTCTCGTTCTGGAGAGGCCGACCGATTTGAATCCTGTGGAGTGCCTGGTAACTACCGCCTGCTATGGCATGGCACCAATACAGTCAACATGATAGGTATCCTAAAACAAGGCCTCAAAATTGCTCCTCCAGAGGCTTCCTGCTCAGGGTGGTCCTTAGGAAAGGTTGGTAGATGAGGTCCATTCAAAAGTGTTACTCTTAAGAAATGCGTTGCTACGCACGACGATGTAAATTCACTCAGTCTCCAGCTGAATATGCACTGTGGACTATCTGTCTGAAAATTTCGAAATGAGTGGCCCCTTGAAAGAAACCCCTTTGAAACGCTTTTGACTTCAAAAACAATTTCCTTGTATTTTAAAATTCAAGTGTAACGGAATTACAAAATATAAAAAGGGGGTCAGTGCGCTGTTCAGTTAAGTCGTTGACTAGAACCTAAGCAATATCAGTCCGAACGAAGGAAGCATTTCAAGAAAGTGAACTAAATAGAGACTTTATAAAGCGCTAGAAAACACGAGTGACCTAGACGCAATGAAATCCAGTTTTACATGCGACTGGTTGAGAGTGGCGCGAGTTTTCCATACCAGTAATAGACAAAGTAATTGAGAACCAAGCAATACGGATTACCCAAGTTAGCTGCAATTTTTTTCAAAATTAATGTCGATCGTGTTACCCTTTGCTGCAGGGAATCTACACATCTGACAGCCTGGACAAGAGTATGGGTTACGTGAGTCGTAGAAGAGATGGGGCTGCATTTGTCTTTCTTTGTGAGGTGAGTTTGCCAGACTTCGAAGGGACCGTGCAGAGGGAGGTGAAACGAGGGGAGGGGGAGGGGGGGGACTTCTCTCCCCTTCCCACCTCACTACTGTGTAGTTATGGAAACAAAAGATCGTGACATTGTTTAGATATTAAATTTTATGGAAAAGAGCCATTTTCCTTACAAACCAAATCTCCCTCGGTTTCATCAGGTTGCCCTTGGTAACGTGAAAAGCGTAGACGATCGTGATTATTACGAGACTGCGCCCGAGGGATTTGACAGCGTGTTATTGGCCAGCAGAGAGGTCCCGGATCCAAGCGAAGATGTCACCACTCCATACGGTGCTGTAGTCCCTGCAGGAGTGCGTATCACGCAGAACAAGGAAATTTATAATAACCATAGCGAGTATGTTGTGTACAAGGAGTCCCAAGTCTTGATTCGTTACATAGTGCAACTGAAGACTACACGACGGACTTATCAGTCATACAGATATCGATTTTAAAACCAAGAGTATCTTTTCTGGGATAAAACCGCATCGAGCAACATGACATATATCTAGCGTAAGAAAAGCAATGGGGTAACCTTAAATTACTAAAGGGGGACAACGTTTTTAAGAAACTGTGGTGCTCCCTCGGCGAGGGATATTAAAAGGTAATTAGGCTTTATCAACTGAATTGATACTGTAAATTGGCTACCGTAAAGAGTTTTTTTTAAAGCTGGCTGATTTGCTTTCTTCTCTGAAAGTTATAACTTCAGCCTTTTTGTTCGGTTAAGTGTCAATTTTAGCTTTTCATTCTTTGGCGATATATATTTACCCCAATTGTCAATCGAGTCCGTCATCTTTCTTCGGTTTTTGAAACCACTGACTAGGCTTGTTCTCTTCCCGAAACAAACTCTATCTAAATATATTAATCCTTAAGTTTTATCAACACATTATCCTAAACCAAGTAGTTCTTGTGTCATTGTGCTGCTTTTTAAAGAACAGTTCATTGACAAAGGATTATTATACCTTAGATTTCTCCTCTAAAGTGTCGTAAATCAGTCATTCAAAGCATTCCCTTTTACCTTTCAGTTTCGAATATTAGACGTTGAGCCCATTAAGGAAAGCAGAATTCAACTCATAGTTTTTATGATTTCACTTTATGTTTTAAGATCTTTATTAATAACTTTTAGAATTTAGTTGGTGGTCTTCAATGAAAATAGAATGGTATATAATTTTGCATGAATCTCAACAATTGTAGCAAACTTACGAGCAGAGCAAAATAAGCATTTGATCTCCGAGACCCATAATGCAGGTGATCAAAAATTGATATGTAAAAAGATTTTGATTGTTCATCGTGGAAAGCGCAATAATTATTTAGTATTATCGATTGCCTCACGATGTAGTCACTTTTGGGATGACACTGTGACACCGTTAGAGATACAATCCGACAGTAAGATTTATAATTAGGTACTTATTTTACCAAGTTATGTGAGTCAGAATCTCTTGTTTTTCCTTTTTTGGATTTATTATTATCATTATTTTTTTTATATCTTTAGTGCTCTGTTTTAGCGTATTTACAATTGTGTTTCTTAACTTATTCATCTGAAGGAATTGTCTTAAATCCGGATACAAAAATAGCCATGAATCGAAAACTTAGGGAAGATTGACTAATAAAACGAAAAGAAAGTGAATTAACCTTGTGCTCTTAGTTGTCGTTGCCATAAATTCTCAAGTAGTGTCCACGATATATCTTATGCCTAGCCTTGTTAGAGAGGAAATCCCAACTAAAAGCTTTGCTTTTCCAAATCAGTTTGATCGGGCGATTCCTGTGGAACCTTGGTTTGCCGGTTTTATTGCCATACCGGCCGGGACTAGTACTGCACCTTGGTCCCTGGCGTGTGTCGTGCTCGATTGACAAGCATGTGTGTGAGGGGAGAAGAGGGTTTCCGTTTTTCCCCCCTTACGATCATTCCCCCCCCCCCTCCCCCCACTTCTCCTTTCCCTTGCACCTCTCGCGGGCTTTCCCTCGTCAATATTTGAAATTAGCATAAATTTACAAGCATCTCACCTCAATTGTTGCAATCTAATTAGCTACGCTATTCGCTGTCTAAGACTAAAAAAAAGGGAGCTTGTTATTTTGTTAAGTTATCACCGACCCTGAGACAATTAGACTATCCACTTTCGATTCCTATGCGAGATAGTCTGAGTCATCAGCTATCGCCTGATAGAATCTCAAGCACATGATGTATTTGTTTAGTAGAGAAACAACTGAGCCCCCATTGTTTGTACAGAACCCTCTGTATTTTCCTTTCAAATTGAAGCTATGTAAACAAAATTTGGTTTTTAATAGACTTTCACTTCCTATAAATTTAACTAGAAATGTTAGATAGACGTCGTTTTGAAAACGCTAGATCGTTAGTGATCAAGATTTTTGTGTTAATACAAACCACAAGGTGAAACAGAGCTTCCACGAAATGTAAATTGCAAATTGTTGAAAATTTGCATTTGAATTGCTGTCAAATTCTACAGGTAAAGAAACAGGAGACTTTCACACTAAGATTGAAAGGTCCTTTGCTTCATTAATTCAAATCGGAGATTCTGTTTTACGGCCGTGCTTCTACGAATAATTTTCTTCACACTCAGCGCACCGAAAAGGCCATCTCACTACCGACTGCAGATCTACCATTTTGGTACCATATGGTTCACTGAAGAGAAAAAGAAGTCACGCATCCCGCAAACAAAATAACATCATAATTTGACGAACCTTGGACTTTTTTCGTAAACAAATGATTAATACCCACAAGGAAACGAGTACTCCGATAGAAAAGGGTCGTAACCGCACAAAAATATTATCGAATAAATTTGCCAACAAAATGAAACAACAACGATACAAATTATGTATGATTTATTCAACCGTTGCAGCTAACAAAATTTTATCTTTGATGGGCATCAGTTATGAGCAGTCTTGCCGACGAAAAAATTCAAACACCTCTAGATTGGAAGAAAAAGTGGTTCCTATCATATATTATGATAAGCATAAACCTTAATGCCTGTAACAAATCTTCATCAGCTATTAGTGAGTTTTTCTCTAAAACATAATGTATCTAGATCGCGCTTTCTTCCGTTTTCTACCAGTCGTACAACAAAATTCTAACCTAAGTAAAGGTTGATTCACTCCTTGTTAAAAAATCATGCAAGTAAATTGTGGCACGGATAACATTTCCTTCTTTTCAATTTCCTTTCGGCAAAAATTGCGCTCGTAACTTGCCTTATACTTATACTTATACTTTAAAACAAACAGAAAACTGTGTAACATAGACTGAGACATTTTATTTAAATGCCTAAGGATCCCAGCACGACTCCTGGCAATTATCTCGCTGACACAAATGGGGGATACAAATCTTTCTCCTCTGTGATCAATAGATGTTTACAAACCGCGCCAAATTTGGGTTGATACCACTGCAGAAGATTCCCAGCGCAGAGATCACGGCAGTCATTCCGCCCCGCACAAACAGGGAAAGCAAACCCTTCCCATTTCGATGTTTACCAACCGCGATAAATTCGGGTTAATACCAATATGAATTTTTTAGTTTTCTCTTGAGGTAACATTTGAGTTCACTTTCGCCCTTGCATTACCTATAGCAAGCAAATTTTCAATTTTAAAATGTAGATTAGGTAGTTAATCCGATGCTTTTTTGTCGCCATATTTATACTAAAGAGGTCGGGTCCTCCTCAGAGATCGTCAAAATGTTGTTACATTAAATGGAAAATAAAACCGTTCGAAGACGAATCCAAGTCCTGTTCATGTCATAAACGAAAACAATTTCTTTGTTGTGGCTTTCCACTTCATTTGCGCATCCGCAAGATAATGATTGAAGTGAGGCTTCGTCGCGCGGCGATTATCTTCCATTCCAGCAACTTCTCTCTGTTTAAAAGATCCTCTTTTGTTACCGTTCGCCGCTGCACTTTTACGTATTCGCTCAACGTAAGCTGTACTGATTGGAACAGAAGACATTTCTTTGCCTGTTGAAGAATGAAAGACACGAAGATTTTCAGTTAAAATGCATCAACGTCTGTTGGAAAACAGAGTCCTTAGACATCTGCCTTTTCTTATCTCGTCACTGACCTCAATCTTCTGATGTTTCTTCTAGTGTTTTTTTAAGGGTATAATTTCTCGTAAAATCGTAGCTCCCGGGATTTGTTTTACCAAATTCACAACACACAAAGCGTATTTGAAATGACGGCAAATTTAAGCCAATCTGTAGAGACAGGTTCCACGAAAAGGTCTTTTAGGAAAATCGCCATGATTCCTTTTTCATGCTAAGCTGGATCGTCTGTGGTAGTTCCAGGGGTAAATATTTAAATCCCGCTCTCTGACGTAAGAATAACTTTGACCTACATGTGGATCACAGCCAATCACAATACGTGGAGTGATGAACTTTATCCTTAACGCGTAAAGATAATTTCGAGCGCGTGCTAATTGAAAAGGTAGGCTTCGCAAATAGGTTTCTGACAGATAAGGCCTTAACTTAATCAGGGCGGAATCCGGTTCATCTTTTCAAGATTTAAGTGACACCTCTTCGTTTACGTACGTTGACATTCTTCTTGAAGCGCCACATAGACCGCGAGTTTGGGCTCTCAGAAGCGCTGCTGTTGGCGTCGCAAAACCGCGGTAAACTCGTGAGCAGCAGCGCATGAGAGCTTGAATGCTTGCGAAGTGTTTTCCGAGTCCGACATATCAGAAGGAGTAACTATTTTGACAAGCTGGTTCAATGCACCAAACCAAGAACACCAAAAATTGTAGGCAAAATATCAACAAATGATTACAATAAGTTATCTTTGTATATTTTTTTTTTACATCGGCATAATCTATACCTAGCTTCTCGCTGCCTCGCCAGTCGCACCGCATGCTCGTTGTGAGCCTGGTAGTAGGCTACCCATTACAGAATCGCGCCCATTGAAAAACGTCGCACGGGAAAATGCAAATAAGCTAGAAAAGAGAAAGAGAGCATGCGTAACTTCACGCAGGCCTGTCAATCCGACTGTCAATCATGTAATCCCCCGTGTACGCAGTGTTCGAAAGTATTGTTTCTTGTGCAGACAACCGAAACGTAGCGCTTTTCATCGAAGAAGAATAGACGTAATTAGTGGCGTTATCTTGATTAGGTTATATTGTTTAAAAATCGGTCAGATGTAAAATTAAATTACCTTTCAAATGCCGGGTTTTCAATTTGTGTTAAGACTCAAATGCGGCAGATTTGCGAGGTTCGACCATCAATTTCGCCAAGAAAGCAAAACATCACAGAAATATTCCTTTTAGTAAAACTCCCGTACTGCCCCATACTATCGTAAAACAAATCTGTTTTCCCAATGGTAAAGTATTGTTTTTGTCACTCTATCCAAGAACTGAACGTATAATGTAGTGTGGGGCAGTGCGGAATTTTACCTTCCTTTTTGGCCCGTTATTGCCGTCAGTTTCAGATAACACGTCGGTAGTCTAATTACTTTTCGAAAAGCTTAAGTATACGTTGTAGATTCCCGCTCCACGTAGGTGCACGCTCACTTCCAACTCAGCTTTACCATAGTAACACTTCGTTTGCACACGTGACCAAAACAAGCCAATGAGCAACCTCAACTTAACTAACAGAATAATGTATGGAAACCAAAAGCAAAACTACAAACCATCGACAGTCCGAATGTTTATTTACATTAGATTAAAATGACACAATTCGATGGTGCGATCACATTTAGCGATCTCTCTTCGAGGAAAGCAATTTCGTTTATGTTCGTAGTAAACATTTATGGTCGAAAAAATTTAAAATCAAAAACATTCACTCACCTTGATAGAGCTCCAACGTGGACAGGATTGCTCGCGATCGCGTGGTTAGTATAAGCTTACGGATGAACACTTCACGCTCTTTTGATATGCAAACGCGGCCCTCGCTCTTTACCGACGAAAAGAGCATTTCGTCACTTTGAAACAATGCTAATTGCTCCAATTGTATCTCCATTGTCTCTAAACGGACGCAAAGCGAAATTTTACAACTCCTGTTTGGGAATTTGTCAATTTAGATCTAAAGCGACCGAAGTTGGCGGTGAGCGTTTGCAACCTCATTCCTGGGTCATTGCGCCCGCAAAGCATCATGGGTACCCCACTTTTCTCGGGCGACGCTTTTCAATGGGCGCGATTCAGCAAAACGACGGTGGCCTGTAGGACAGACTTTATTTTCCCGCTTAGTGCCTCGTTATTATTGCATACTTGATTGTATTTAATTGTACCATTTCTTGTTTCCTTTTTGCGATTTTCTGGGCTAGTACTCGAGTCTCGGCAGGCGTGATGAAAAACGAGGGAAGGACTGAGGACAACAACAGGCTAATACGATTGTTTACACGTTAGACCCGAGTTTGAAAGTATGGCCCCCGCCTTAGGCCACCGCTCATAGACCTTGTTTAAGACAGAGAGAACAGTTTACGCTGACATCGACCGTCCTGGTACCATTTCATATGGAGCTATATGCCACGGAATCAGTAGAAAGCCTGGCATATTTCTTTGGAAAAATAACAATAAAACGTTTCATTTGTCTACTGGTCTATTTATCTAAGAAACAATTGCCTTTTTAAGCTCCTGGAGTGCGCATGGCATCTCAGTTGTCTTATAAACCTCCATATCTCGCGATATGACAAGAAAATTCGACTGTGAAAGTTTGAGTGACGTTAAAATTTCTGCACAGCCCCATACTACATTATGCATTCAATTCTTGGATAGAGAAAATAACGACAAAAGCAATACATTGCCATTGAGAAAACAGATTTGTTTAACAATAGTATGGGGCTGTGCGGAAATTTTACCTGATTGACTAACAGTCAATCGTCATATCAACGCGTTTGTTGCTGGAGTCTACACCTTCCCAAGGGCTGAGGATGCGGGCATTAAGAAGAAATCCACACAGAGAAACAGAGTCAATATTTTATTCTCCAAAACAAAAGCTAACCCTCAGCATTAATTTAGTCACACTCAAGAACGAAAAATGAAGCGCGCATCATCGTCATCGGTGCAGTATTTTTCACAGAGCTGTACAGTACCAGGGTTTTCCTGTTTACAAAACATGCTGTTTAATAAATCAGATCTTGTCCGTCAGTTCAGGAACCGCCTGTTGAAGTAATGATGGCAAAATTAGAGACCTAAACGAATAAAGAAAGCTACACTTAGTATACTGTACTGCAACTCAAGAATAGCAATGTCGATAAAGTAAACAATCTACAGCCCACATATTGTTAGCAATGTGCAGAGCCAGATAAGTAACGAAGAATAAAGTACATGTTATTTTATTTCTTTACGAGATCTACATTGTGACGTGCTATCTACACGATGCAAAAAGACAGATGTTTCATACCTTAAATAAATCTGCGACTAAACCATAGTCAGCAACTGATAAAAAGCAAACAAAGTACCATTTAAGACTTAAGTTACTTTGAAACTTAACGGAGCAGGAATGCTGGGCATAAAGAGATTGATATCATTTATGTGGTAGAACTACTGTAGGTTAGGTACATGGTGGCATGAGTAGAGGAAAGAAAAACGAGCAGGTAAACCAAAGTCACACTCAACCAGTGGAGGCAAACTAGAGGCCTACAGAGCACCAAAAATAACTCAGAGGAGTCCACCTGCTGAAAGATTAATCCAATTGAGAGCCGGAAAAGTGAAGGATTTGAACCTTCACCCTCCTGATTTCAAATTCAGCCTTAAACCTTTAATGCCAGAGAGTGCCTTATGGTACAAGACACCATTACATGGTTAATATTTATTCCTTTTTTCTGAAATTTTCACAACCAAAATTTCATTGAAAGATCTACACTCTGAAGGCATAATATCACGGCCTCCTCCAATATGAGACTTAGTTAACCACCCCTGCAACTTTTGTTCTGGTGATATCTCACCACAGTCAATTCTCTGAGAGCTGCAATTTAAGCTACAGTTTAGAGCTATACCCCATATGTACAAGGCAAATGAAAAATTTCATTGTTTTTCATTTTTCACTTTGGACACTTCTCTGTCTTTTCAGTAACCTCCTCCACACCTGTTGGTGTCCTCTATGGCATACCCCAAAAAATACCTTTACAATGATGTATCATACAATCATGATTTAGTGGTTCATGATCTAGTGGTCAAGCCTGGTGGTCAAACAGCTATCACCACAAGTGCAGTGAAACATGGAAAGAAAGGGAAATGAAGGAGACATCTACAGTGCATCACCAAAGGGCAGTAATCTGCAGGTGGCACCACCTTGGACTAACACTGAGTCTATTATTCTACTATACTTAAGTTGCTACAAACAAGCAGATTTTTGTAAAAATGATTGCCACATGCAGGCATCATAAAGTCACAATATACTAGAGCACATTTCTAAATAGTTATTACCAACCTTGAAAGATTGGAGCCTCTGGATCCTTGTTGATTGCAACAATAGTCTATGGTATGAAACAGTGTAACAGAGGTTAGTTTGCAAATGCATAAAACAGAGTTGTAATTCAAACATACATAAAGGAAAAAAACCTGGTCTCTCACCTTACTGTCTTTCATCCCAGCCAAGTGCTGGATGGCACCAGAAATACCCACAGCTATGTACAGTTCCTATAAAACACATGAATAGAGATACACATAAACAATGTGGTCACAAGGTGAACAGTAATTGTTCATCAAGGCATGAATTTTTCCTCAGAAATGCATTTCATTTGTTCCATCATTACATTGAATACAGTATGTACAGTTGCAAGGGCAGTTTCCCAAGGTGACTTACAGGGGCAACCATTTTGCCTGTCTGTCCAACTTGCATGTCATTAGGTACATATCCAGCATCAACAGCTGCTCTTGAGGCACCCACTGCGAGAAGAAAAAAAAAAAAAAAAAGAATTGTTGACAGCATACAAGTAGCTTGTATCCTTATTAGGCAGTAAACTGCAATGCCACATTGAAACAAAACAAACAAGGATTTACATGTAAAACAATCACTTAGCTTACCTGCAGCATTCATTTTTTCAGCCAGTTTATAGAGCATTTCAAAGTTTTCACCATTCTTCAATCCCCTGCCTGAAATAAAGTACCATTTATAAAATGATATGTACCCACATCAGTCATTATTTTTCTCAATTTCAAAGTTTGAAAATGAATTTCCAACTGAGCCATCATGTGCATAAAAATAACATCGTATGCAACACCACCTCCAGAATATAAAACACAACTAATGACGTACCTCCAGACACCACAACTTTGGCACTTGTCAACTCTGGTCTGTCACTGACATTCAACTCCTCCCCAACCCATGATGACAGATCATTGCTTGTTTCTGCCGCAGGTGCTGTAAGGAAGTGTAACAATAAAGTTAGCTGCACACTGCCTCTTAACAAGCTATAGGTAAAGAAAGCACTTGGGGGGCCAAGTGACTCATCAGGCCTGGTATTATTTTAGCTTCTGTAGCATAATGTGGCTAGGATAATTACTACTACTTACTACTCCCTCCCAACCCCTCCTCCCCTCTCCCCCTTGATGGAATACCAGTTCATCACAGCTTAACCCAGAATTTTGCCAGGTTCTCTTGAGAGACTGTCAGTGCCAATTGATACTACTGGGTGAAGAGAGTCACTTTGAGAATATGGAGTCTTGCCCCAGGAGCTGTGGAAGATCTCTCCTTCCAGGAACTAGCACACTAACCATTGGTACTACATGTGCATACACTATTACTCAATTACTGGCATCTAGTCATTCATATTTATCAATTCAGTATTAAAACTATTCTATGAAAATGGCCCTAAATGTAACTCAATACCATTTTCACTTGCAACTCCCCCACCAGAAGCTTTGGCTGCTTCAAAGGCAGTTCCTCTGACAGTAAACACTTTCACACTGTCATTGCTTTTGCATGTCAACACAGCATTGCCTAGCACACACACAAAAAAAAAGAAAACAAAAATTAAATGGTTAACAATGTACATGTAGGAGTCACTTTAAAAAAAAATCTAACAAAACTATTTAATATTGATCTTAAAGTGTGAGTATGTACTTAAACTGTACTTCTGACTGGCTGTCTTAGCCACTTAATAAACACACTGCACCCCTGTCTACATGATGTCATCTCACAAACTAGTCAAGAGTGAGACTAATACTTACATGTACTTTCTGACATGCAAAATATGTGCTTCAAGGCAAAAGTGCCTGTAAAGTAAGTCTCAGAGCTAGAAACCAAACTGATCATACATGTACCTGCATAAATTGTTCGCACAAACGTGTCCTCTGACTGAATCTCTATCACATCCTGCAATTGAGCCACATCCAACAATGCAGCCACGCGAGGAAGAACATTCTGGAAAAAAATATTTTAAGACTGAGAAAAAATTTGCTTGGTAGAAAAGGAAATTTTTACCATTATGGGATAAGCATGTTCAAACAAGGATGATGTGAGCCTCTTCTCTCAATGCTTGCTCAGATTACTTTATTTGAGACTGGTGAAATCAGAGGCTCTTGCTTTTTTTCAATGAAACAACAAGAGTGTAAAATTTACTGTACCTTTCCCATGGCTGTTGCACCAGCAGTTATGTGTGAAAAGTTGAACTGTTTTTGAGTTCCAACGACAAGTGGGGCTAAAACCTCTGTACAAAGATAAAAGGTGCAGAAGTCTTAAATCACAAACCTAGAAGATTTCAATCAACATTTAGACAGACACATTTTAAACATCTATAAAGTGCTCTGGCACACTTAATGCCTGACAATAAATGGGTGAAATCAATCCATGCACCAACTGAACCCTCTAATCTGAGACTTGGGTAATGGCCATGCTTTTCATTGCCAAAATTTTCCCTTAATTACCAGGTAAGAAGCCTTTGTATGCTTCATGCTCAGCTACTAAAATCTTGCTCAATCCCTCCACTTGACTCAGCTCTTCAACCACCTGTAGGGGAAACAGAACACACCAATAATTTGGTAGAATTTGCATGAAGTCATTCAATTTAATGCCATAGTCCTGAGCTGTTTTTGTACTACTTAGTTAATAGTGTTTGAAAGTACTGTAAATGTGAGTTAGATAGATAGATAGATAGATAGATAGATAGATAGAAAGATAGATAGACAGACAGACAGACAGACAGACAGACAGATAGATAGATAGATAGATAGATAGATAGATAGATAGATAGATAGATAGATAGCCATAAATTGTTTCTTTTGATGTGTAATAAAATGGTGGAAAATGTACAAATACTTCAGTAAGTGATGGAGTTTTTCAAGTCACATAGTTTTGTAATTCAAGCAAAATCAAAGTGGTGTTTTAAGTAACTTCTTAAACCAAAGTGTAGTTGGTTTAATATTGCTGGTAATATGCAGTATATAGAAAAGACAAAATGAAAGAATGCGACCACACACTCAGGAAGTACTGTAGATTCTACAATCAGTGTACACAAATTAATGTTTGTTAAAAAGAGGTCTACAAATTGCCTGACTGTATAATAGCACTTAATTACATAGCCGGGGAAGCGATGATAACATTTAATTATGTTGTAGTTCTCTGTAAAAGTTCAAATATATTCACATACAACTACTAACCTTTCCACAGCTGGTTCCAGCAACAAGGGCTGATACTTCACCACCAAGTTTACTAGCAGCTGCAATTGCATGCAGAGTTATAGGAACAACTGACTTGTTGTTGTGCTCTGCAACAACCAAAGTAGATGCACATCTACCTGACACCAGACATCGCAGAGAGCTTCCCTAACAGGTATATAAATACAAAAATTAAGGAAAGAACTTCAACAATCGCTGACTCATAATAAAAGCCCTAACCCTTTACACCCTAACATCACCATGCATATTCTCCATACTGTTCTCTGTACATTTCCTGAGGGACTAGCAAGGAGAATTTGTTTGACAGTCAAGAGCTTCTTTAAATTAGTTGGCGATCATTTCTGGGACATTATTCTTGTGATCTTAAAGTTTGATTCAGGGGTGATATTGTCAGGAGAATTTAGATGCTGGTCACTCTAAGGGGTCACAGACTTAAAGCAATTCTGCTATCCATCGTAGACATTTAAAGCAAAAACAAACAAATTGTGCATCAAAATCCACTGATCACAATTAGTCGGGTAAAATTTCCACAGAGCCCCATACTATTGTAAAACAAATCTGTTTTCCCGATGGCAATGTATTGTTTTTGTCATTGTCTTCTCTATCAAGAACTGAAAGCATAATGTAGGATGGGGCTGTGCGGAAATCTTACCATTAGTTGTTTCAGAAAGATTTGTGCTTTCTTTCAAAGGAATATCTTAATCTCCATTTGTTACAAAACGACGCAGAAAGACTCGCTGAATATCTATCTTACGTTTTCGATTCTTCAAGAAATAATCAAGATCTAATTCAATTACTGAGACGACTCTTCAAGTCAGTAAATAGCACTTTAAAGTAGTCACCCTCTGAAATCAAATTGTCTCAGGGCCAATCCATTTTGAGTAAACGATACAATTTTTATTATGCAACAGTTACGTATCTGTCTGCTTCTTTATGAAATAAAATATGTTTACCTTGCACAAACAAATAAATACAATAAATGTTATGTGAACTCATTGCGAGAACTATCTATATCAATCGTTCTTAAAAATCAATTTTATCAGAAGTGATTTATCTTTTCCTACAGAGAAATACTTACAGGTCTCCCTAGAGCCCTGGAAAGAGTTCCAATCCTTAGCATTTGAACTGTGATATGTGTTGTCGGGGTTTTGTCGACAAAAGTGTGCGCGATTCCTTCACAATTGCCTGATGATTGTGATCGTCGTCCAATTTAAAGTTATGCAAGATCGTTGATTAAGGGGCATGCGCTAGTTCCAGACTCTCACGCCACAGTGTCGTCACGAGAGAAATCTGTCACGCAATAAATATCTTTCACAAAGACAAGGTCAGACAAGATGCTCTTGCCCAGCTTGCAGAACAAGCGAACGAACGAAGGCAAGTTTCTTGGTGAAAATTAAGTGGGCGAGGGAAAGGCTGTTCAAGGAGAACATAACTGATGAAAGGGAAATCGCACGACGAAAGTGCGCTTACCATCGTTTATGCGCGGTTACTATTCCGTCAGGCGCAGAGCTGAAGGGTCAGCATTAGATTCCATCCACCAAAACCACCTCGGTCGAGAGGGACTGAGATGGAATATTTAATAACTTGCAAAACATAACCGAAGATTCTCGGAAATCCGCAAGTGATGTAGCCGAACATCAAAAGCTGTAAATCCCATGATTCTTGAGGAACAAACAGAAACAGCATAGCGAGAATTTTAAGTCGCGAACCATTGATGGTAGACATGCAGATAATTTAGGATACGTAAATTCTGTTGATGAGGCGCTTAAACTTATTGCGGAATTTGAAACAGGATTGACGACGAAGTTTTCTTTCTTTAAAGCTGTCAAAGGTTTCGGGAACATATATTTATATATATTTGATATAGCTCTTTAGCATTACAAAGCTTTGCTATCGTTATTGTGCATTCTCACTAGTTTGTCTAGTTCAAGTCCTCTGGCATGGCTTGGATGATACCACAATCGTGGAATCATTCGGGTTAATTTAATGCTTACACCTCCTTCCTCGGACAGAAGTCACAAAATACTGGGGGAAGATGCATGAGATATTTAAGGAGCAAAAATTCGTTTTTTACTGGTGTGCCTTTCCCAATTTTGGGAAGGAAAATGTTCAATTGCCAGCACGGCATAGATTGAACAGCTGGAGAGAAAAGGAAACGAAAAGATACAGAAGAAGTACTGTATATAATAATTTCTTTTTATCCTCAACCTTTGTGTTTCTGTCAACTATGGCTTGCTAATTTGAAAGGTCAAATACATGAATAGGTCATATGACATTGATCTCAGAATACTTTTATGACAAACGTGATAACAGTTCAATCTTGGCTAAATTGAAGATGGTTTAGAAGTTAACAATTGTAAGAACTTTTCACTAACATATGCTGCTGACAAAGGAGAAAATATATGCAATTCTGCATTTTTTGCATTCTATCAAGCAATCATATGTTTGCTCCTTATCACACTATGACACTTCCGTTTTGTCACATTCCAAAAAATAACTTGAGAAATACACTGTCACTCATCTTACACTGTTATATTTACCTATTACAGAAGGCTGGAAACAAAGATTTTGTTTTCAAGAAAATAAGATTTCTTGTCCAAGACACAAGGAAGTTTGACTGCGAAGCACAGATAAAAATGCGAGAAATTTTATTTTTTTCAGAGAACAAGGTAGTTCTACTCATGTATAAACAGAACAAATGCGATTTAATAAATCAGATATGCGGCATGACTCCTTTTCTTCCATCCCCACTCAAAACAAGCAAACACACCTATAGAGGTTCCAGTCTGGTCTGCAAAAGAAAAGGAGGAAGGTGATCACTGCAAAATTAAGCATTAGGGTTCTTATTTATAACATATTGATTATTGTATACTGATATCTAGAAATTAAGGTTGCAAGTAGCAGCCAGCTGAGTTATAGTTTGAGTTTTATCAAGTCCATTACTTTGTTAAATTTAGAGTAACCTTGACTTGAGAGAGGAAAATTGAGGAGCTGTAATATACTAATCATCAATCAGGGACCACAAAGAAAAATTTATTTATAGAGACTTTTGAAGGAGAGGGGTAAGACTTGTGACAAGCTGGCAGACATATAGATAAACTTTACTGCTAAATGGGTTACAATACAAAGTGCTCAGTATTTGGATCAGCTATGGCTCAACTTAAACTTTGCTTTAGCTTCAAGTGTAATCCTTTGTGGTTTCCTTTCTCTGTGTTTATTTTTCAAGTTATGTACACAGAAGAACACAAAAATGACAAGGAATGCTTTTGAATATCAAGAGGCTGGAATAAGCAAGAAACCAAAACTGAATTTTAAACAGTACAAAGTTAATTTGATCTTCCAATGTTATTTAATTTTAACCATAGAATTTACTATTTAAATTTATCCCCTCCATTTTTCTGGGTATTGTGAGCAAAAACAAACAATTATCACAAAATGCATGGTATACAATGGTTTGATTCACCAATGTGGCAAAGGCCTTTCACTGTCTATCCATAAAAAGGGAAATAGTTTGTAAACTGTAAGACATTCTGCATGTTGAGTGTATACTTATTCATCCATGTGAAATTAAAGGTTACTTGAAATAAATGTGAAAGATTTATGGGATTTTCAGACCCTTGATAACAATTACTAATGTGCTGATTTGTTGTACTTAAAGGTTATGATTTTGGCGGAAATAGTGGAAGAAATTTCTGGATCTGGAATTTTGTTGCAAATGTTTGTTTAAATCAGTTTAAGTCAGTTAAAAACTCTCCTGTTTCAAGATTACATGATTACCACACCAGAACCTTTTGTATTCTATATTATGCACCATGTTATGATTATGGTTTCAATAATAAAAGGTGCTGACTCAAGAACTTTCCAAAATATCTCTACATACAAAGAAATAGATTGTGGTTATGTACTCCAAATAGCAGGTCACATCAGTCTTCTGTAAGGAAGTAGCAGAAATTTCTGTGGTGGTTTTGGTGGATGGAGAGAAACATCCACCAAAACCACTTTATTCTATGTGTTAAGAGTTATGATAATCATTATGAACGTTTGGTCGGTCAGCAATTGTGCACCATAAAAAATAATTAGCCAGAGCACTAACTGCTAATTAGTGGTATAAATCTTTTGTCTCCCTGAACATCTAACAATGGCTATAGATAAAATTTAAAAAATATATTGTTGATGGTTTTGGTCAAAGTTTTGGTGGATGTTCCCTAATGACATCCACCAAAACTACGTAACATCTAAGCACCTTTTAAATACGTGAAATATCTGCATAAAATTGCGTAAAATGTTTTATAATACTACAATCGAACAATAAATTAATACTTACCATTTCTTTAGTGAAAAGTTTTGACGCAATTTCCCAAACAAATAATACACTTGGGTCATCGGGATAAGTCGGCATGTTGTCGTAGCTTCGTAATTTTTTTCCATCATTCCATCTCAGTCCCTCTCGACCAAGGTGGTTTTGGTGGATGGAATCTAATGCTGACCGAGCTGAAGGACAATTAATGGGAAGACGACTGAGCGTCAGAACGACCAATTACAGTGTGTCTACATCTTAGTGAATGAATGACTCACTTGCATATCTGTGTTACCATAAAAACTTGTTTTTACCCTTCGTGTATCCACAAGTTAAAGAGTGAAATGGGTATATGTCCACTCTCAACGTTAACCCTGCTCCAATCCGTAACGCCGATCGAGGAACTTGCTCAGCTGTTATGGAAGGTTGCAATTCTTAGCTCTGCAGTGATTCCGGTGATTACATACAGCTCTCTTCAATAATCCTCGAAGTAGAATTATGGACTTAAATTAACAACTTACTTTAGAATTACGGACTAAGACTGACAGTTTACTTTCTGCGGAAACAAATGGCCTATTCATGAGCCTGAAAATAAAACGAAAGTGTTAACCAACTTGTCAGTTTCGTTTCCCATCAGTGAAATATGTGAATAATTAATCAATCGGGGGGGATGCTAAGTTTAGAAGAGGGTGGATGTGTTCGTTTGATAACTGTTTCCAAGAAAATATAAACTTAATAATCCCTTGTAGTTTCCCTATTCGAAATGTTCAGGACAGTGTGCAAGGGAATTGAGTGTAAGTCTTTGAGAAAATGGCGCGAAAAAATGCGCGGGAAAACAACTGCATCCGCCTCGGCGCGCGTACCCCACGACAAATGCAAACGTTCAGGAAATTGAAGGAGATTTTTATCTCTACCAATTTTTAAAACAATTTACTGGTTAATTAATTAGTGTCGATGATCCTAATGGCGGCAGGAGCTCGAACGTTTCCTCGTGAAAATGAGGTTCTTGAAGGTTGTGAGGCAAACTTGTTGGTTATTCCCTCAGCAAGGCAAGTTTACCATAGTTCTGTGGATTGTGCATGTACATCACAATGTTTGTTACGATTTTCTAGCCTTAATGTATACGTAAGTTAAGACCGATTTTTTTTTTCTTGTTTTGCAGGAGTTCAGAAACTGTCAGGAGACAAGAAACAGACAGTGGAGGCCTTATGGAAAATTTTCTTTGGAAATCAACTACTGATCTGAATAGGCAAGTATCAAAGTGACCTTCGTCAATCATTCTAAACAACAATACTGTTAACGGTTTGTCAAGATTAGTAGGACGTGACTTGACATTTGTCTTTTTTATGTTTGTAAGATTTGCGGTGAATCAAGCTCTTTGCCTGAAGGACCCCTGGATGAAACTAACTTCTGCGAAATCTAGCACTGTACACCAACACGTAATTGATATGCTTTAATCAGTTAGCCCATAGAATTATCAGCTACCAGTTCGGAGTCAACTTTTCCAGTATATTTTCAAATGCCTAATATACAAATGTTTAGTAATATAACGTACCAGAACAAATTAATTCTTTAGCCAGAATGTTTCTTTCATTGGTGTTTTTTCCTCCTCTTCAGTGAGTGCCCAAGAGCTCGTCTTCAGCCATCATCAGTTGGGGTGAGATATGTGCATAACTAAATGAAAGTGATTTACTGTGGGAATTGAGTTCTTCAGCTTCTACATGAAGTTTGAGTTAGCAAATTATAACTTTTAAATAGCTGATAGTACAAGAGTACCATCATCATTTTGATTATAACGTGCTCAAAGGTTCGCTTTCTGGTCAAAGTCCATCAAAATATAGTGTTGCTGTTTCAAATGCTCCACTCACGATACCATATTGAAACACAGAGCTTGATGACAATACAAGAAAATCCTAACAAGCATCTGGGTTGTTTAGGGTCACATTAAGGCATTAACTATTATTAGCTCTTTTAAAACTAATAATCTTATTGATTTATTTGCGTTACTGTTTAGGTTTGTGGCAAGGTTGTAGCAAGAGGCTCTCTTGAGCTGAATGACTGTAAAAAACCAATAACTGGAGTTATTTTCAGAGGGAGTATTCCACATCCCTCTAAACTTAAGAAGAAGAAACGGAAACGGTCCAACAACCCCCCAAGAATGCGTCAAAGTCAACAAGGTTTCGATGTGATAGCTCATGTGGCTCAGCTAAGAAGAAAACATGTGGAATTCAACTGGTAAAATATATTTCCAAGCCATACCTAACTCTAAGCGTAATTTATGCTCATTGGATTTGTGAGATGTTTGCACTCAAACAGTTGTTATCACAAACAAATTGCTCTGAAAATTGTGATATAATATTCAGTAGCTGACCCTGTATACATAGTGAAATCATGTCGATCTGCCTGTAAAAGTCACATAATAACTAAATCTCCCTTTATAGAATATATCTCTCCATTAAATTCTTGTCATTTTTTAATTAATTTTTGACCTGTTAGAAGTTCTTAAGAGATATAATCAGTAGTATTAATATTACTTCAAGAGCATGCCTTGGCCGAAAGGTTACTACATGGGACCACAGATAGAGTGTTCTTACAGGTTCTAACGCATAGAGTGCACTCAGACTAATGCATGTATGCACAGACAAAACTGTATGTTTCTATACCCAGAAGTATTAATTGGTTTCAGTAAACTATTTAGGAGACTATTTGAAATGCTGGGGGCAGGGAGTTTAACCTAATGCAGATAAGCATCCCATTCAAGGAGAGTACTAACAACCCTTCTTGTTACTTCAAGTAAGAGGAATATCAGCGCTTCGACTCAAAAAAAATGCATGCCCAGTGGTTTACTTTTAATTGAGGATCTAGATAAATGTAACATATATTAACTCATAGCACAATTTCCATCCTGTCAAGGCTTCCTACCAATCAAAGAGATGACTTAGCATCTTCAAGTCACTCAGTAGAGGAAGAGCCATTTCCACCTGGTAGTACAGGACCACAATGTGTTCCCAGTACTCCAACTCTGCTATCAAGTGAATCATTTGAGTTACATCTACCTCCAACTTCACACAATTCCAAGGAGAGGGCTATGGATCTTTTTAATTCTTACTACCAGGTAGTACATTCATAATTGTCAGAGGATAGAGAAGTAAAAGTTGAGGTTTATGCTGTCTGTCAAAGCTGAAGGCAGGGACAGTAACACAAAAAAAACTTTAAAAATATTGCTATGAAGTCAAATACGTTCTTGCTTGCTTTTAAGCACGCATGGAAAAGGAAAAAATTATATTGGCATTAGTCACAAAAAAATCCTTTTTCAGTGTTAAAGTTAATCATGTCATTACATTATGAATCAAAGTGACACAGGTTAACTCTTTGATATACTGTGCAGAATATAAGCCAATGATCCTGTGATTCCTAGAAACAGAATTGAGCTGTCATTCCCACAAAAGTCCTCCCTAATTGATGTACACATTACACGATCGCATTGACATCCTTAATAAGATGCATACTTTCCTTTTTTTCCTTTTCCGTACTAACGCAGTCACAGCTGACAACGCCACGAAATTTGCAAGTCGAATCCCCACACACATCCTTATGCTTTGCATTTACACGAGTTATGAAAACAGTCTCAAGTTGTATTATTGCGAATACAAATATGAAAATTGTTGTTAGTGGAATACAACTTAAAAAAAGAAATGATACACTTACAGCACCGAGACTTATAGTAGTAACAACTACGTCCACCATAGCATTCATTTTAATCAGAGTAATGAAATAATGCAATTGAAAGTCCGAGTTTAGTTTTTTCCTTACCCATTGTATTCACGCTGCCAGTGTGGCTGTTCGTATGGCCGATTTAAGACTGTAAGACACCTAAAACGAATCAGTGATTAATGTATTGCAGACGCGTGGATGTCTCTTGAAACAAACAACTCGTCATGTAATTTTAATTTACATCGCCATTTAGCATCATGTATATCAACTCAATCTGTTTTAGTAAACTTTTCTGTCTATACCGGAATTACAGCTACCACAGATAGTTACTGGGCAATTTTCTATACCCTCGTATGCAGTTGCAAGGCGCGAAAGATCAGTGGCGCAACTTCAGGAAGAGAAACTGCATGAAATATCCTTTCTTATGGCTAATGTTTCATAAGGCTGTTGACATTTTAATGTATCATAGATTAGTCCATAAAATCTTTAGCATTGTATCATACGTAGCTTACCAAACTGGTAAGTAGTTCATTACAAGTAAATTCCCTGTTAGTGATTGACTCCTTAACTTAAAACACAGCCACCCGGATACCAGACATACCCAGTTGCCCATCACTGACCGTTTAACTCCAGTAGTGGAACAACAGAGTTTGGCAGCATGGCTAAATCATCAAAATTTTCAATATTTACCAGAAAAACTGTTTCATCCAATTATCTCAGAACCTCCCAAAGAGGAATGAAGAAAAGGTTCTAAACACACATTTTGATATAATCACTTTCGGTCTTATGATTTTTTACGTTGTAAATTTGTATACTGTGCTGCTCATTTTGAATAATGTAAATGAATTAAGATGAGAAATTAAGCTATCAAATCGATCAAATTCTTTTTTTTTCTTCGGAAGTCGGGTCCATCCGGATACTGCCCAAAAGCTGTGCGGAAGATTAAAAAGTTAAATTCTAATTTTTGCTGTTTCATTTTTTTGTTTTTTTTTAATGTTATTTTTTTTATCACACAAGACTTGTAGCAGTTTGCTCGATGACGTAACTTTTCCGTGATTGAAGCATTAAGAGCAAATGTCTGAGATGATTGCGAGAAAATCAGAAAACGTGTATTACCCTATGGTCTCGTGTAAGCTTACAAACGTGATGTAGTTTGTTTACCCAGATATGCTTCTGTTTGAGACGGATTAAAGCCTGCATGAGAAGACTTGGCTACAGAACTCAGGAGGCAGTCAGCAGGAGGACTCCTAAATGAGACCCAGCAAAACAACATGAGCATATTTATAAGTTTTTGCAATGAACGAGGCATATGGCGCCACCCGCTAGCCGTACATCAAAATGCTCTTCAGCACTTAAAAAACAGTGATCACTTACTTTTCCATTGACAAATTAAATGCTTTACGTATTTAAGATCTCATGCAGCGCATGGAACGAACGCAGTACACCTATTGCTACATTCTTATGTCAGTGTCTCAATTCTGATTTGGTGGTACTGTTTCTATTGAGTCTTGCCTACAAACAGTACTGTTTAGAGGATCCTATATCAACAGACATCATTTTGTAAGCATGAATTATACAAAAAATATTGAATCGCTTTTTACCGCTATCACGGAAAGAGTGATTGCGTTTTCTTTTGTCAAAAAGGATCTGAACAACATAAGATGTTTCTACCCACATTTAGATTCATAATGTACCCTTTTATCTTTTATGTTTTTTTTTTTTTAAAGTAGATGTTTGGTGGCAGTGAATCAGGTAATTTTCTTTATGATTGTTCTCAGCATTTTAATATTTCCGCAGAATTGAATGTCACTATTTCAAAATGGCAAATCAAAGAATAAAATTAGTTTTGGGAAATGCATCAACTAAATTTCCCCTCGGTACACGTTTCGGTTGAATATGCGGTAATTGTTTTTAACGGATTAGGCGAATATGCAAGCAGGGGCAATCTTACTAAGACATTTGATCTTGATGATGAGAGGAAAAAAACACTTCAAAAAAGCAAAACAAAAAAAACAGGAGAAGCTACCTGTCCTTTGAGTGGTTGTAGTTTTCCCTCTGTTTCCATCTCGAAAGGTTTTTGGAAAGTAATCGGTAGAATAATGATTAGCACGCATCTCACAAGGTTTTCTCGTGTTCAGTTGAATTGCCTCACGGGTCTATCCCCCACTGGATTAGGAATTTAAAAAAATTATAATATATATTTTCTTCATCAGTGGCGTTTCCCTATTGCTAAGACAGTTATAAATATTTACATTTTTCAGCCTAGAGTCATCTACAATCATAGCTAATTTATGCCTACGTGTATACAAGAAAAGAAAATGCTGACGTACAGATCAATTAGTGTTCGTAATATTACGCCCGCCTCCGCAGTTACGCTCGATTCGTGCTTTGGGCTACAAACTATCCGCGTGGGAACTGGATCTACACTGCGTTGTTAAAATGGCCGTAACATTCGCGTCTTGATAGTATATTCAGTGTTTATCGCCGAAGAGTCCATGGATTTGCCTCCGAGAGGTCCATCCGTTGTTCATGGGTTGAAGTCTTCGCGGGTAAGTTATTGAGAATATCTCAACGCAGCGAAAATGTTTTTAACGTCGAGTTCTGGGCATTTTAGATCTGCCTAAGCATGAAGCCACATTGTCAATTACATGTCTGTGTTTATTGCAGAATCCAAACCTCAAAATTGTTCGAGTAATAGTCGTTGAAGGAGTTGATTTGGCTAAGAAGGACATTTTTGGTTTAAGGTAGAGTATAGCTGATCAATGTTTCATAGATGCAGCAATCTTGATGTGTAAAACGTTAGAAATCTGTCGTAGTGTAGTATTGAAGGTATTATCCCAAAGAATTTCCTTTAGTTTTAAGCTTTTTAAGCTTATCATTGAGCACGGTTTCAGGTTTTTGCGAGTTCTGCGATTGAACTTTGACAAGCTTTAATATCCTTATTACCCGTTTTTGTACTAAAATTTAATACGTATAGTCACAGGGTTTGTAGGTTATAGTCACTTTACTGCGAGTCAATTTTGAACTTGTAATAGGTTAAGGTATTTTCAGTTTTCTACGTAAGTGATGTTTACGTAGTTGCACAACTGCAAACCTAAAATTTGCCATCTGGACTTGTCAAAATGTTCTAGTTGGAACGTAATAAGTCTCAATGTTTACTTGCAATATTGATTGGAAAACATGGAACACGAAAGGTTTCCCAAAAATTATTTACTACATTGAATATTTATTGTCACACATATGATAGTCTCTGCCCTAAAATTTACATAATTATGTCATGTTGTGGTCCTCAGCAAAATCCAAAGGTTATCTCCTGTATGTTAAAATAAGCCATTTTAATAGTGTTGATTTAGAAGCAGAGCCTAGCAGCCATAATTCTGACAAGAAAACTTTATAATACCTCAGTCTGTTTTTTCAGGTTGACCATCATGGAAAAGTATGAAATCCTATCCTCTCTGACTTAAGTTCCTTGTAATAAAATCTTGAACTCTTCAATGTGAAGATCAATACACTTTTTAGATACTCAAAAAGAACTGTAGTGGTTGGCTTTCTTTTTCTACAGCGTTTATGGCCACATTTTAATTAATGGGTATATTTAAAATTTTAGTGCAAATTTTTACAATGTATGAAAATTTAATGTTTGCTTAATGATGGTAATTCATGACCATAACCCAAGAAAAAAGAAACAAAATTTTAAATTTTAAACCACAAAGACATTTAAACTAAAAAATATTATGTGGCTGCACACTTTACAGGTTCAGATTTCCTTTGTTTGTAGAATCACATTGTCTTTGTTTCATCCTCTTTAGTGATCCTTACTGTAAAGTAAAACTTTTCAGAGGAGATCGGGAGTTTGGAGAGATAGATAGTGTTGTTACTGAAACTATCAAAAAGGTAAGGGTAAAGTGTATTATTTTGATTTTGAATTGTGATGCTGAGCATAGATACAGTACTGTTTTTAAATTGATAATATTGGACAAGTATTTGTGAGTTATCTCAGAGGTTATAACATTGTGGCTTAGAAAAGGTACAGAATAACCCATTATAGAGGAATGCGTAAACATTGTATGTAATAACTAAATTAAATGTAATTTACTCACCAGAAGTTCCAGGTCTTCTTTTGACTTCCTTCAATTGTCTTACCCTTCTCTTTTATCAACACCTTATTTTTCTAGTCTGACATCCTTGGGGTAGGTATCTTGGTACAGATCCATAGTATGGGGTTTGGACCATAATTGAGGATATTAGAAGGCATGATATTGAGTTTTTACTATCTAGGAATTGCCTTACTCTCTACCAAACAGTATAAGATCTCAAATCTATGATCTGAGCACTCTTTTGATCTTTTTGCTCAGTCAAGTTTTCAAATGAAGGCAAGAATACCTCTAGCATATACAGAGTGTGTATTACTACGTGGCTGCAGTCTAAAATGGCCTTGGGGCTACAGGCAACTACTGTATAACTGCAACTTTTGCTTTTATGCATTTTGTGTAAAGCTGCTTAAAAAACAAAGCTTTTAAGAGCTGGGTATTCCAGGTTTGTGCAGACAGATTACTCAGGATTTCAATGTCCCATTGAAATCTCTAAAAGCATAGCTTTGTACCATGCTGTTCATGCTCCTGTACATATTGTGCCCAGTTAACAGAGGATAATTCTAGGGGCCTAAAATTTTACCTGATAGTGAAAAACAAATTTTCTAACCAGCAGCTGTTTATGTAATTGAAACTACTTTCAGTATTAATGGGACATTATCCTTTTGGTTAAGGTAAACAGTTTATTTCTAAGTTGTTATTTCTAGTTTGTAGAATGAGCTATTTCAAATACACTGGACATGCAAATGTAGTAAAATTTGGACCTCAGTGTATGCACTATCAAGGTCTTCCTCTTCTCTCATTTTAGACCTTACACCCTGTCTGGAATGAGGGATTTTTCTTTAGGGTAAGAGTTCAGGATTCTTTTTTAACACTGATATGCATACTTAGATGCAATTGTGGCTTTTACAGGTACACCTTTCTAGGTGTTCATGGAGAAAAGCATGTACATGTAAACATAATTGTGATTTATATTAGAATAACAAATGATTTGCAAATAATTTAAGAAGGCACAATTGTGGTTACTTACATCTAGCCCCATCTAAGTTCAAACTTGAGAGAATTCTGAAGAGTCAAACCCTTGACTGTGTCTCAAGTCTGCAATAACAAATTTTGAAAATCACCCTGATATTTGAATGAGGTTTTTTAAAGATGATAAAATCCCTTTATTGTTTTAACATGATACACCAATTATTTTAACTCTTTTGCCAATAAGTAATCATTGATAACACTGGTTATCAAACTCACTTCTCTTTGTTTTTCAGGTTAACCCTTCAGATAACAGGCTTTTATTTGAAGTTTTTGATGAAAATAGAGTTGTAAGTAATTGTTGAAAACAATTATTCAGCACTTTAATGAACTTGTAAATTCTATTATTGATTTTAAATATGTAATTACCCATAGCTAGCCCTAAGTGGATGATAAAGTTACAAGCTTTATACTTAGGACTGAAAAAAAAAAACCACCAGTTTATGGAAAATGCATTCTTTATTGTTCCTATCTAACATCATTTCACCAAATGAACTCCAAGATTTTAAAGTGGTTTGGATGTGTAATTTTACATGAGCAAATACAGTGGGTAAGGATAGAAAACAGAGAAAATTTAAAGTGTGGTGTAATTGAATGAACAACATTTTCATTTTTTTGGATCCTTTGGACTTGAATTTTTAAGAAAAACTCTTGAAAGGTAGACATTATTAGAAAGCAGAGACAAACAGAGACTGTTTTGTTGTTAAGGTTATCCTCTTATGCCATGTTAACTACTAGAGAGTTAATACATTTAAACCCAAAATACTGTTCTGAAGTATGGTTTAACATTTGATATACATATATATAAATGTTTTCTCATTAAGCACATGCATTTACTAAAAAGTCAAACCATAGAATAAAATATAAATGAACAGTGTTGTAATAAACTTAAGGATGCACTGTGGGCAGCTACACTATATACACGTACTTACAATCAGTTGCAAATTGAGGTAAATAAATGCTGCACTTTTGGTTTTCATGAGTCAATGTTTGGTTTGTTGTTTGTTTTAGACAAGAGATGACTTTCTTGGAGAGGTTGAATTACCCTTGGGTATATTGCCAGTAAGTGCATTGCAGCAGTTGATAATAGTTTAAGCTCTTTTCTGTAACAAAAATCAGGTAATGGTAATTAATTGTATTAATTCCGGCTTTGTTTCCATCAAATTGAGAATACCTCTGAAGACTGAGGAAAAAAAATCGAAAATGGAGAAGAAGAGGAGGGTCTGGAAGCTGGGTGAACCAAGCCTTACTAGAATCCAATCTACCTTGTACATGTACATACATGTTTTGAACATGCATGTAGTGCAGTGCCTATTTTCCTTTCCTCACCCCCCCCCCCTCTAATCTCTGATTGGTTTTTCATGGAGTGGATGTGAATGTTCCCTCAAACCTGGTGACATGTACATGTACTCAATATCATCCATAAACCAAAAGCATTTCTTGTGTTTTAGACTGAGGGTTCAAATGTGGAAATCAGACCAGGATATTACAACTTAAGACCCAGAAGGTAGGTGCTTCTTTGTTCAAAATGACAAAAATGTGACTCTCTTCCACAGTTTTGGCAGTACTAAAAATATGTGTACACATTGACTTGAATAAAATTTGCCAAGAAAAAAAGAGAGAAAATGTTGCTGGCTAATGTCTTTGTTTAAGCTTTGAAGTGTGTCAGGTGTAAATGTGTTATCAGGAAAGAAAATTAAGGAAACTTTGTGATTGTCATATTTAATGATTTATTGGAGACTAACTTTATTGATGTTTTGGTATCCCTTTCACCAGTAATAAATCAAGAGTTAAAGGCCATTTGCAGCTATTGATATCATACCTTCCAACAGAGGACCAGTCATCTTCTCATTCAACAACTGCCGGTAAGGCCATTTTGTTACTTTAGATGAATGCTTTCAGGTTTTTTTTTTTTGGCCCTTGAGGCATGTATTAACAAACTGAACTAAAGTTATAGTTATCATTATTTTACAGCATCAAACATGAATGCAGATTCTAATCTCAGAGTTGTTGATGATCATTACCAAACTCCTATATCAAATGTCATCAATTTAGTACCCCCGACTACCACTATCCAGGTTGATCAACCTGTGCCTAGTGCACCACCACCACCAGCTGATATGGTAGCATTGTCATCATCACCACAGAGAGTCCAGGTTGGTCATGTTGTGGTTTTGTGGGTTATAAACAGCACCAGGAAAATGTCAATTTGCAGTCCTTCAAAACACAATCCTTGATTATCAAAAATTGTTTCTCAGAATTTCTGAGGATAGCACTTGATGTTTTGAGATGTTTGAGGCCTACCAATAAATTTCATGACTTTTCAAAAGCTCACATAAATTAGTTTTAATGCAACCACTTTTTCGTAGTAATGTTATTTTTATCTTCATTTATGGCTTTGAATGTATTCACAGTGCTCCTTTGAAGTTACATCCACAACATTGTATGCAAAAAGCAAAATTATAAAAAGTTGCATATAGCCTACAAGTATGCTTTCTGTTTGCACCTTTTGAAGTGTTTTTAGTGTAATTTTGGGGTTTAAATGTAGATAATTGAAGAAGCTTTTTTAAGATTTGTTTTATTATTTTGGAGAGATTTTTCTGGAATTAATTTTTTCAGATGCCTGAGAAAATCTATTTCCTCCAGACAATGTACTAATGCATCACTATAAGGTATTGAAAACCCATGACTATGTCTGAAATTATTTTCTAATTTCTGGGCTTTACTGTGAAGTCTCTTCCAGATGTAGAGGAAACTCAAACTTCAAGACAAGAGGAGCCTTCCCTTCCTGAAGGTTGGGAAGAGAGACAGGTTAGTGATGTTCAATCATCATAGTTAAAAAAGGTTATAAAACAAAAAGAAATCAATGAAACTTCAAAAAAAATTCAATTCGTAATTGATTTTTTTTGTTTTGCATATTTTCAAGGATGCTATTGGTAGAACATTTTACATAGATCATGCAACCAGGACAACATCTTGGAGACGCCCCAACAGGAGTAGGTTAGTTCTTAGTATCAGTCTCCATTCATATGCATAAACTGTATGTACATTAAATTGGTGTACATGTAGCAGATATGACTGTATTTTAAGAAGAAGGAAGTAATCATTGTTTAATCAATTAATTTGTAAAGATGTGAAAGGTCAATTTCTCTTAAACCATGAGGAGACTGACTATAACAAGACTACACTCTATTTCATGTTCTAATCCTACTAAAATATGTGGTTTCCAAGCTTGGCCTTATCTTGATGTACCAAGCCCAGCAATTTCCATCTTTCACCCAAAGACAAGGTCTCTTGTCCAAGCACAATTGCTTTTGAAAACGAATGTTGTGAAAATTTATTCCTATGTGGATTTTTTTAAGATGTGCTTCTTCCTTCTTGCCTTATGTTCTTTTTGTTCCTTTCATAACTTTGTTTCTTGTAGTGTACTGTTATGTAGCATAACTTTACATACTATAACCATGTTTCCTTTCAAGAATGAAAAATTAACATCCATGGACACGTAGATGATTGAGAACCTAGTAATATAAGCAGAAAAAGGAAACTGCAGTTTGCAAGAGGAATTTCTTCAATCATACATGTACTGTTGAAAAATTATCTTTTATAGTGGATCAAGACATCAAGAGGAGGTTCAGCAAAACGATGAAAGGCGAGAAAGAAACTTCAGAATACGACGACATCTGAGTGTTGACGGTTCTGAACAGACTTCTAATAACTCGACTGGTGCCAGCCTGGTTTGTTGTAATTTATTTAATACCATCACCTATTTTTAACGTTTAGATGTACAGTAATTTCCTTCATTAAGGCTCATGATTATAATTATCATTCATGTGTAGCATGGAGAAATAAAAATGAGTTAAACGAAGATAAGAATGGTTTCGACAATTCTAAGCTACTGTGTAAATATTGACAAGACTGTGTAATTTATATCTATTTTGAACATTGCATGATTTGTAGGAGAGTCCCCCAGAAGAGTTATTACCTCCTGGCTGGGCTATGCAAACGGCTCCAAATGGCAGAATTTTCTTCATTGATCACAATACCAGAAAAACAACATGGGTGAGTGTACTAAACATGATATATACATGTATTTCCTTTGCCGGACGTGAGGTCAGTATGTACTTAAGGGTACAGTTTTTTCCCATATGTACCAATCCAGACTGGTAAATAAGTTATTATTTTTTTTGCTTGTTTTTTTTTTTTTTACTTTGCCGCAAATGGCGCGGAAAAAAATGTGGACCGTACAGTAGTCCGTTTTATTAAAAGCTAGACCGGTTTCGAGCGCGCTATTAGCAATCAAATTCGAAGAAATTCAAAGACCTGTATAATACTAGAGTAGCATTACTGCTGCTTAATTGATGGTTTGTAGTCAAACATTATCAACCTGAATGTTTTTGTCTTAGCGTGATCCTCGACTACATCACCATACCAGTGGAGGACCGTCCATGTCACCAGAAATTGGACGATCAGCAACCCTTAGCCGAGATCTTGGACCCTTACCAGTAAGAAAAATCCTCGTTTTCCCGCGTCTTGGATAGTTTGCCTGTTTTTAATTTTAGCCCTTGTTGGCTCCTTGAGGTATTTTTCTTTATTGTGACAGGCCGTTCTGATAACTTTGGCTTTGGTTTTTACAATACTCAATCGAAATGCGTTCTAACAATTTTATCTGCTATTCTTTCATAGGATGGCTGGGAGGAAAGAGTTCACCAAGATGGCAGAGTCTTTTATATTGATCATAGTGAGTAGTCATCGTTCTATTTCCACACATGACGCTTTCAACATCGCTGATTATAGCAGTATGCCGTATGCTTGTCCATGAACCTAGTATGGGCAAATTATCACCGCATGCGCTTAATACTAACAGTTTGCATAATAAGTAAATTGTCATGTGTTTGATATCAACAGTTGGTTTACTATATAAGTAAATCGTTGCATGTGTTTGATTTTCTGTAAAAATTGTTTTTAGATACAAAATCTACTCAGTGGGAAGATCCTCGAGTTCAGATTAACAGCAAACCAGCCCAGGTGGGACTGAAGCTTATTTAACTATTCTATTTAACAATTTTCGGCTGATGATGCTATGCTGTTTTACTTCTTTTCGGTACTATCAACTAAAACTGAGGAATCCAGAGGTTAACTTCCCCCTACCATCCGGTTAAAAATTTTGACCCGCATGAACATATATACTATTAGAGCGATTACTAGATGAGGTTAAGGATGTTAGGGAGTGTAATCATGGCCGAGGTTTGTGTTATCCGCCAAAGTCAAAGGCTGAAGTAGAACCAGGGCCGTAATAGTTCCTGCTATGTTGCGGATACCAATTTTTCAGTATAACTTATAAATGCTTGAAACCTAGTGTCTGAATATTTGTCGAGACGGAAACCGTGCCAGTTACAAGAAGGTGGGACCTTATAAGTGGCTCATTGTAATTGAATCAGTGACACACATAATAACTGACAATGAGTAGAACCTTAAAATAATTAGAAAGTTGTATTTCCTGTTTCCCCAGGCTGTGCCTTACTCTCGAGATTTCAAGAGAAAGTGCGATTATTTCAGATCCAAGTTGAAGAGACCGGTAAGAATCAAAGAAGACATGCCTATGGTTAATGGCTCGCCTTCTCTTAATGCAAGGGAGAAAGTTTAAACTTACGTAATATTTCATTACACGGCAAATTTTCATGCAATCGCAATGACTTTGTCATAGAGAAATGCAAGAAGGACAAATAAAGCAGCAAAAAATTGTCTGGATAGTTCCAAGCCATGCTCATAAAATTGATTTAAGCTTATTCAGATTAGTTAACGAACGTTTCCTTTTCCATTTATCACTTATGATTATAATTATTTTTGTTAATCAACGGTCTTCGTGAACAGTGCCAATCCACTTTCAACAACAATACCCTAAGTTGCACTAGAAGCTCATGCTGTTACTTTTTATTACTCTTAATGAAGTCATGGTGACCTTCAGGGGACACTGAAATTCATTTTATTCTTCGTCTTAATTGTTTTCAGGTTAACGTTCCTAATAAATATGAAATTCATGTGAGAAGAAACAATCTTCTGTTAGATTCATATCGAGGTGTCTTTGTTACTGTCACAAACACTGAGCTACTCAAGACGAGGCTCTGGATTGTTTTTGATTCGGAAACTGGACTTGATTATGGAGGGCTTCAAAGGTAAAGTATCCTATCAGGAACATTTTGTTGTCATGGCAGATTTTCATTCCCTCAGTATGAAGCTGTCTTTCACATAGTGCATCGTTTGTCGTCATCAGCGGAATTTGTTGTACTGTTTTAAGGATACCGACTAGACCTGGGGTGTTGACGATATATATTCAGATGAGTACATGTTAACTATGTATGACAGAAATTGAAAGGATTAAGAGGAACATAATGTTTCCATTTACAAGTTTATTGGGCCAAATTCTCCTAAGGAAAGGAATCCTGATACATTGCTTACCGAGGATTTCTCGTTCTCTCGAACAGGGAGTGGTTTTACTTGCTATCCAAGGAAGTGTTCAATCCATATTATGGTCTGTTTGAGTATTCAGCAAGGTGAGTGGAATAATCTACGTATTAGATTCCATTTTGCTGCTTGTTCATTCAGTTGTAGTTTGATGACTTATCAGTTATAAATTTGCTAAGGAAAAAGTGGCGCAAGAGCGTTTCATGGCTCACGGTCGTTGGCCAAACCGACTGAAAAATAAGTGAAAGGTGTTTTCTTTCATATTGTAGAGGGATAACCTATTTTTGACTCTTAATTTTTTCTGTTATTTACTTTCTAGTGATAACTACACGTTGCAAATAAACCCAAACTCTGGTTTGTGCAACGAGGAACATCTGTCTTATTTCAAGTTTATTGGCCGTTTAGCTGGAATGGCCGTGTACCATGGAAAACTACTTGATGGTAAAACTGGTGTTTTGAGTTTCTTGACTAAGCGCAAAGGCTGTCTGCAGCTGGGGAGGGCTATTGCTGCCTTTGCATTGTCTCTCTCATCTGTTTTTCATAGCCTTTTTTTCTTTTACTTATTTAAATGGATGTACAGGTGTAAAGTTCAATTTTTTTTCTTTTTTTCTTTTTTCTGCAGCCTTTTTTATTCGTCCATTTTACAAAATGATGTTGGGTAAACCCATCACTCTTGTTGACATGGAAAGTGTGGTAAGCCGTGTTTCCGCAGAAAAGTTCTGTTATTTTGGGTTAATATTGTTCCAATACAAACGGGTAGTATCTCTTTTAAAAGTTTAAAAACGTCTGGAAGCCGACAAATGAACTTAAAACTTGATAAACAATGGGAGATCGATATTTGCCCCTCGCTGAGGTCTTTTCTCTTGTCTTTAATTGGTGCTCTGAATCCCCTATATGAGAGAGAATTCACTCCCAACTGACACATCCTAAATTGCCACGTTTCTTATCGCTTTAACTTAAAGAACACTCACCAAGCAAAGTGTGGAGAACGAATAATGCCTCAGGCATGGTCCCTATGTGTCAATCAGTGGTTAGGACCAGCGCAAAAAGACATGGCAAAGAATTTACATGTAATTAATTTATTGCGTATTGTAATCGAATTGGTCAGTCTTATTTAAGTTAGCTTGGGCCGAGCAGTTGTCGCGCTGCTATCATCATAGGCCATTCTGTGTAGCGTTTCATTGTCAAAGCCTTGGTGTTGCATTACTGACCTGTTAATAATTTTTTCCAAGGATTCGGAATACTATAATAGCCTGAACTGGATCTTGGAAAATGACCCAGAGGATTTAGACTTGACTTTTAGTGTGGATGAAGAGTTGTTTGGTCAGGTAGGAAGAAGCACAACGGTCTTTGTTTTAATTAGTTATGCAAAAAAAATATATATATTTATATATCCTCTCGGCCCTCGGTTTACTCAAGGGTTTAAAGACTAGCGGATCGAATTGAGTGGAGTTAGAGAGGGTGTGCTTAATCTGGAAAAAGACTTTTGTCCCTTCCAAACCAGTACCTCTGCTCGTTTCATATAACCAAATCCGGACATTGGTCTGGTCACATCCAGACAACCTTTCTGGTTGTACCATTAGCTGTACGTGTGTGAATTATTCTTCTTGATGCAACGGTTGCAAATTATATTTGTCTTTACACTTCTAGGTAACGGTAAAAGATCTTAAGCCCGGTGGATCAGACATTAAAGTCACCAATGCAAACAAAAGAGAATACATCAAGTAAGTTTGACTTAAGAACTACAAGAACCTACGAACCTTATCACATTTCTGGCACTTCCATTACATTTCTTGCCAACTTTACGAAGCTTAGCAAAGTTTATTGCGGGCCTTATTATTTTTTCTTTCTTTATTGAACCATCGTCTAAATTATGATTTCAAAAAACCCATCAAGTTATGAAAGTAACAGAAGCGTGATCATCAACTATGTCAGTTATTCGTGCGAATGTGTGAATGTCCCGGACGACAATATCAAAGTCTCTGCTTTTGTTTTGGCTTATTTTGTTTGTCTGTTTGTTTGTTGACTTGTGTACTTCTTGCATTTGCTACGTCATTTCAGAAAGAAAATAATTTTTTGCGAAGTTATTTTTTGTTCCTATTTTCCTTTCCACAGTCTTGTCATTAAATGGAGATTCGTAAGCCGCGTCGAGGATCAGATGAGAAAGTTCATGGAGGTAAAAATCTATGAAATAAGCATTAATTTGGATTTCACATAGTAATTATATGTTAAGTAGGGCAATTTTTTCTCTCCTTGGTGTTTGCTATTGTTTAATGTAACAGTCTCTTTAAGGATTTCGATTTGGAACTTATTTTTTTCTTCTTTTAGGGATTTGGAGAGCTTATACCTCATAACTTGATTCAAATATTTGACGAAAGAGAATTAGAGGTGGATACACTTTTTTTCGTTTGTAATTGTGTAGTACGTACGCACCCAGAAGGAGATAGAGATGTAATTAAGAGCACTTTCCAGCAAAACCCTATTTGAAGTTGAGTAGCTCTCAGTCGTCTCATGAGGCGGAGTAGAGAAGAGCTAGGTTTGAGGTGAATTCTTTAAGTATCGTGTGCAAGGGTGGGTGGAAAACTTATTTTTTTGGGTATTCCTCCAGTGCCAGTTTCTTTGAATTTGTTTCTTCATTCGCTTAAATGAAAGAAACGAAACAAACTGCTGATTCTCGCTCATGATGTTCTCCATTTAGCTCCTTATGTGCGGCTTGGGTGAGATCGACATCAATGACTGGCGGAGGAACACGAATTACCGCGGAGAATATAGTGATAAACACAGCGTAATCGTGTGGTTTTGGAAGGTATGACTCATCAGCATTCGTTTATATACAACAAAACACTGTTTATTGTGTATCATCTTGTACGAATTACGATCACCGTCGTATGTGTTGCAGTCGTTTAAAACGTTTTGGTGCTCTCTATAAAATAGATTACCAGATGGAGGGTTAACTTTTTGTGATACCCTTGGCGCATTAATAGTGGCTTTATTTTGTTAAGTTGACTTGTATATAGCGTCTACTACGAGTGACGAGATTTGACTTAAACGTTGGAAGTGTCAATACGAAAAAAAAATAAGTCAACGACATTGTAGTTGCCTTGCTTTTAACAAACTCTGCGAAGTGATATGGACAGTCAAATAAACATTTTAATAGCCGCGATATTGTCGCTAGTAGGGGAAAAAATGTAATGTTAATTTTTATTTTTAATTTCTTCCTTCTTTTGGTGTAGTAAACCTTTGTTGTTTGCAAATACCCGAATGTGATATTCGTGTAAATCTTGTATTGATATTACATTACTTCCCGTCAGGCTGTGGCGTCTTTTGACCTGGAGACTCGCGCAAGACTCCTGCAGTTTGTCACAGGAACATCACGTGTCCCCATGAACGGGTTTACCGAGCTATATGGCAGCAATGGGCCGCAGAAATTCACTATTGAACCTTGGGGTACCCCTCATTCCCTCCCAAGGGCCCATACTTGGTAAGTTTATTACTTTCTTCTTGTGGAGACAGCTAATGAACGTACTACCGTGTTCGGTCAAGTTATCCGGAAGCATTTTCTCACTTCATTGGATTAGGCAAATTTGAGAAGGGATATTTTCTTGTGTGAGACACGGTCTAGTTGTTGGGGCGATTTAAACCGGATAGAGAAATCTTGGGTCACATCTTAGAGTCTGTCTCTCTGTCTCTCTGTCGAGAACTGACTCTGACGGTAGCTTTCCGTTCAGTTTGTCAACTGACAATATTCCTTCTCAGGCTCCCCCCTCCTGGGCGATCTTATTACACAGTCGGTGTTACTATTTTTGCAGTTTCGATACGAGTTTACTCTAGATGATTAGCTGTGGTTTTTGTTAAACAGAAACACATTCTCATCAGTCCCAAGTTCGTTTCTCATCATTCCCTTACCTCTCTCAGTTTTAACAGGCTGGACCTTCCTCGCTACAGAACTTACTACGAACTTCGGGAGAAATTGCGATTGGCCATTGAGAATACACAGGGATTTGAAGGCGTGGATTAACACAGAATTTTTGTCTTGAACTCGAGATACTATTCCTATTAATCAAATGGAAGTAAAGGAAGTTCCTCTTCCGACTAGAACTTCTTAATCTTCTTTTTCTTATTTCCTTAGTGAATGAACTTTTGAGAAAAAGTTGTTAGATTCTAGCCTGTGAATCACTTCAGGTTTTATCTTACATTAATTCGGTGTAGTTGTTACTGTAATAGTGTTTGTCCAAATTGCTGCCATAAACAAGAACTTGACCTATGCAGAAAACACGTAATGGTTGAGGGGAGGTCAGTTGTTCCGTGGGTATAGTTGCCCAACAGTGTGCGAATATAACATAATAATCGAAAGTATTTATTTACCATTAGCTGGCTAAATGTGGTGGGTATTGAGCGCGAGAAAGTAGAGTTGAAACGTTTCGTATTCAGTTTATTGTGAAAAAAAAAAACCTCAAGGAAACAAAATTACTCAAGTAAGCAAAGAACTTCTGAAAGTTGAACCTTATTGTGTGATAAATCTTTAAAGAGTTACCTTAATATTTTCATTTGTTTGTCTATCAAAGTGAGATAGTACTGAAACACAAAGAGGATATAATTTAAAACCAAATAGGGACAAGGATGTGCAGTATGGTAAAGATTAAAACGGATTGCTGATGACGAACTTGAAAAATGTAGGTTTATAAAATTTTTATAAAATACATAAACCGTAAAGGTAAGCGATAGGGGTATTTTTCTCAGACAGTTGAAAACTGTTATGTTTTACAGTGATAGGAAAATAGTTGTATTGTAGTAATTCAACTACAAGGAACTCTCATATAAGTAGCTTTAGATGTTCTCCTATCGCTTATTACAAAGTTTTCTTAAGATTGAATTTTACGGTTTATCTAATTTCTTTCCTGTTTCATTTTTCTCTTTTTGAAATTCCTTCGATTTGAAGCTATTTTTGAAAACGGATTTAAAAGGCGTGACGTAGACTGTTGACGTAGCATCGCTTCTTTATGGAGCAGCCCCAAAAGCTACGGCATCTGTCAAACCCTGATGGGGCTTTGCACGAAAGCGTAACGATTTCAATGGCGTTTCGTGATTCTTTTTTAGAATGGTCGGCGTGCATTAAACACCTCCCCGCCAACGTAAACTGACTTGTTAACAGAAAACAAAAGATCACTGGATACGTTAAGATTCTTGATATCTTGAAATGTCTTGTAGGCTGAAAATATTATTTTAACCTTCTAGTCCCTTGAGTGATAATGTAACTCCTCTTCAAAATACTAACACTTAGCCATGAGTAAAGATCACGCAAATCAAGGGACAGATGAGTAAAAAGAAATAGCGCTGATCTTGACAAATTGTCACCATTTGTCACGTGAACACGTATGTAGATTACTGAGGAGAATTTCTTTGTTGACCACGGGGCTTAGAGATTGAGGTTAAAGAAGAGAAAGGGTGCCCAATCAGGAATAAAAAGAAAGAATTAAAATGGTCGACCCTCGAACGTCCCGCACACCCGTAGAAATTTGATTCCCTTGATTCCTTCCCAGCCATTACCTCATGATCAGCGTGACAATTCTAAATAAACGATACTTTGCTCAGTGTTGTTCAGGCTTCTGGCGTCATGGGAAAAAAGAGATTAATTCATCATTCATTTAACGCTTAAGATTAAAGTCAAGTATAATATGAGTTACCTTGAACTCTTCCTTCCTCTTGCAGACTGATATCAGTAACCAGTTATCGGGAAACTCTGTTACGCTGTCGATTTTCCCGTTTTCCCACCTTTATGGGTCGTTGCGAGCAGGTTAAAAGCCTCGCGGAAAAGTTATTGTTTACGGCTTAGTCGTCAGGGAACAAAAGAACAACACAAATATCAATTGTTGCATTGCTGGTAACATATCTATATTACTCTGTAACTATCTTCGAAGATATAAAAATGCAATCTCCGCATATTATCGGGCAACTATTGATTGTTTAGGACAGTCTTTAAAAAACTGATAAATGTTGTTAGGACATAGAGGCCACAAGGCAAAACCCAGACTTCAAACAGACTATGATTGTTTGCTGAAAATTTAGATTACCATTCACGAAAGACCGTAAGAAAGAAAATGTTTTCCTCGATTAGACTAATAAACCAACTATTTTGTCAATAAGAATGAAATAAAAATAAACTATGGAGGCATTTTTGAAGAGCATGGCCAAGATCATGATTATGCATTAGGACATGAAAGTTTACTATACTTAATGTGACTGAGATGAAGCTCATTTTAAAAGGTAAACTTAGATGAAGAATATTCCAACGCTAAACCCTTGATAAATGAATAAAAGGGGTAAGTTTCTAAAGAAACTGTGGTGCTGCGTTAGTGAGAGAGTATAAAAGAGTAATTTAGAACCGAGTTGATAACGTGAAACGGCCACCGCTAATAGTTTAAAAGATGACGTTCTAACGCTATTCCTTTGTCAGAGCAAGTGAGCATGAGTCTCGTATTCAAAAAATAGATGTCTGAGTATTTCATGGTTTGCGTTCAAAACATGTTTGTATTTTTTTTCTTTCCTTTCTGGCTTTGATTACGCTCTAACGGATCCTAAATCAGTAAGAACTTCCTTGATACCATACGGACGCTGGAAACCATGAGCAGGTTATATTTAATTACTGTTATTTTTAGCTAAGGTGTTATTTCACGTGTAGAGGGTGTCATGCTACATAAACCCAAACCTCTAACCTCAACCATGGCGACTGAAGATAAGCATCAACGTTTTCATTTAGCTGGGTGTTGTTTCAGCATTTGAAAGTTGAGCTCTACGGGCATCTACTATATCACAGTCATGCTATCGTCCGTACATATGATAAAACTATTTCGGGTCGACAATGCTCTCATGACAGAATTATATGGTCTTGAAAAATATACATGCTCTCTAAATAGATCATGAAGAAGCGGGTTTTATATTGAAACTTTCACGGGTCCCGTATTGAAATGTGTGTTGTTACTAAATACCTACTGTAATGATTCAATTTAGCAAACTCCCTCAAGACGCCATCCCTAACGAGTTTTAAGCTTCAAATTGGTTGCATGATATTAGCGAGTGGAAGTAATTTTATCATTCGAATGGTTGCATTTTGCACAACACTGGAAAAAAGTGGAAACGTGAACGCAATTCTCACATAAATCGATGACCTGATTTATGATCTGTTAAGACTATATCTTCGGCCGAAATTGTTCTGGATTCGTAACGAGTCCGGTATACGTTTTGCCGTTTACACACAAGTGGACAAATACGAAATAAAACTTTGTCTCTGTGGTCGATGTCCAGAGGTTTTGAATCCGAAAGTTAAAAACCTAAAAGATGGCGTTTGAATCAGGAGGGCTCGTTCGTCAGTAAACCATTTACCGGTTAGATTGCATATTTCATCGCTATTTGAAATATTTGCTGTACCTAAGTTCATTATTAGCAATCTTTGAAACGAACGACGACCTCTTTTGCCGCTGAAAATACTTGGCTTCAAAGATAATGTTCCTACGCTGCAGTCCATGAACGTGAACCATAACTCAATGCCCGGCGAAATACAGCGGGAGCTTGGCAAAAAGTTCATTAAACGGCGAAAACGGCTGGCAAGTTTGTTTTGATCACATTGTTTTGAATAATTGAATTATTTGCTGCGCTTACAGCCCATTGACTTTAAGAAATTTAGAATAACCTCACTTTTCTTTTTCTGGAACTTGGGCTGCCATTATTGAAATTGCAAAGTCTTCACGTTGCTCGCTGTGGACATAAATACTGTATATCCGTAAAGGAAAAAGCAACAGCTTTAAAGAATTTATTTAATATTGAGCCGTGTAAGGGTGTTACTAAACTTTGGATGAACATACCACGGAACCTCCGAAGCCTGCGGAACCCATATTTTTTTGTAAAAGAAAGGAATGAATTAAAGTAACAATAAAAAAAGGCCTGAAAGGGCGTGTAAACCCAATAAACGTACAATTTACTCTTACATAGCTGTTAAGTGAATATATCAATTACACCAAAGGCGCCATTCGATTTTTTTTACGTTTCGTGCTCTAGCCGCTTCCTGCGTGCTTTATAACAGAACAGAGCATAGTCAAGGCTTCTCTATTTGTTAATTATAATAAAGTTCGGATATAACGCACTCTATCATTGGTTGAAAGAGCGTGCTCTATGAGAGTGTAGAGCATAGAGCTGAGCTAAAGCTGTCACGCCATCTGCCAATTGTACTATGTTCGACCTTTACCGGGACCTCTTTTTAGCTTTTCTCCGATAATTCAAAGTGAAATTTAGGAACTGAAGCGAGCCGGCAAGTAGCAACAGAAGAATCAAACAAAGGCTTGTAAACATACCAGGCGCCGTAATTTACATTATTAAAACGTGAGCAGATACGAAAATCCTCAAAGGAAATACAAAATAAACATTCCAAGTTTTAAAGATTTCCACGCTCAGTTAAATTGCAAGCTTACGTACGATAATAAAAATCAAACACAGCTAACACTCGTATAGTATATAAAGTTCAGTGTTAAAAGCAAAACAGAACAAAACAGAAATGATGAAAATATAACCAAACTGGCATAATTGTTAAAATTCATACTAATCATGACGGTGTCTGAGCGAATATAATCATGCTGAAGTCCATCGCGGCTCGCTTATCATGGCGATCTCCGGTCATCACAGTAAAGCAAGCCTTAGAAACTACATCGACCGCCCTTCGAATGAAAAAAAAAGAGCTTGCTCTGATATCCTTTCCGATACGTTGAGTGGAAAGTCACATTAGTCACTGCAGCCGAGTTTTGAGGCGCTGTCATCACGAGCGATCTTCATGTTCCGGTGAATTCAGCTGTCGTTCATTCAAAAAACACACGCCTTGAATAGTTTGTTTTCTACCCTGTCATGTGAAAAAACTCGCGTGTTTTTATGAGCCATAATTCGGCTGAAGTTCACTGAACATTTCACTTCAAGATTCTGTATCAGAGACTTAAAAACTTCAAGCAAAAGTGTTAAATTCGACTCGCCGAACTATTTTAGTTTGTAAACTATCGTAGAATGTGAATTTTGATAGTTTTTGAACTTTGATGGTTTGACACTTTTGACAGCTTTAGTCTTGTACAGCCAATCAGATTATTTGAACCATTCTAACAGGGATCATGATTGGCTTATTGTCGTCTCGTGTTTCTCCCTACACTTCTTTCGTGCTCTAGCCGCTTCTTGCGTGCTTTACAACAGAACAGAGCACAGACAAGGCTTCTCTATTAGTTAAATGAAGAGATCTGTTACAATAACCATTGTTATTTACGAGGTTTGATAACACTAGGAATTTATAACTACGATTTGCAGTGAATTTTCTTTAATTAATAATATTATAGAGAAATAGTCTCGAATATCAACTTCCTTTGATTAGTTGCCGCGTGCTAGATCAGTTTTCTTGAAACCCTGTTGGGATTCTATTTTGACTGGTTAGCCTCAATCTGACTGTCAGCTTTTAAAGAGTGGCCGCTCTCTTTTAACTTCTCAATTTCAAGTCAACACAGTTTTTAAACTTCCCTATGAACTGCTTCCCTTTTCGATGAAGCTCTGTTTCAAACGACACGTCATACATGGTTTCCCAGCAACGAAGAAAGTGGGTCTTAAATAAACTGTTCAACAGCGATTCGCTCTCAAAGACCGATCTTAGTCCTCGTAGTGAGGAAGTGTGTTGTCTTGCTGCTGCTCATCAGATGTAGCTCAGTGTTAGTGCACCGAGATGGCGCACAAAAAAGTGAGAAAGACGAGCCTTAGAGTGTTTCTAGTACTTTTTCTCTGCCCTATCGTGGTAAACGGAACCCTTTACAGTAACGGGCTCTCAAGATATGGGTATGTCTCTCCCCTTTTTTCCCTTTTTTTTTTTTTTTTCACTTTTTCCTCATTCATTTATTCCTTGTCATACTTCTTATTTTCGTCCGAGCGTAAATACTTGCTAATGAGATGGTTGGCTGCGTGTTAACCTGACTTAGTCGCTGACTCTGATATCCAAAAGGAGAACTTTGAGACCAAAATTGCCAGGGATACGAGGATAACAAAACAGAGTAACACAGCTGAAACGGGTCACAAAACAAGATAGCGACTCATATAAGTATATCACGCAAAACACTCGAATGGTTGAAATGTAAGAAAACGGGTAACAGTAAAAGATATCGACAGAGAAAATGAAAATTGAAGGGTAAAGCTTGATATCAGATTTGAAAATTTTCCATTTCCATCGCAGTGGAAGTAAGGTATGAACGCACGCCTTCATTAGTGCTATCAAATGACAGGAAAATTTATCAAGGCTGTGAAAGAGACAGCTTCAAACCACTGACGAGCGCCGGACAACGTTACCCTCTCTCAGACTGTATAAACACTGATTTGCTTTTTGCCAAGAATTAATAATGATGTTGTGTCTGATTGTTATTCAAGATTTTTGCTTCAAGAATTTTGGAATGGTACGGGTTTTGATAACAAGACCGGTCAGCAGTGCAAACACGTAGGGGCGTAGAAACTCGTGGACAGAGTAAATTTCACATTATTTCGGAAACGCATATTTAAGAACTGTTTTAGACTCTGTTTGTGAATTTTCTTAAGGGAATTGAATTTCTTGGGGAATATTGTTGCCGTTCAGAACTTGTTAGATTTTGCAATCTCCACTGAGTCTGATAAGCTGTTGTTTCAGTCCCCTTCAACCGTTGTTTGGTCACGTTATGCAACGCTTACACCAAATCGCTTTTGTCTAAGGAGCTGGACCTATTCCAAGTGGAAATACAGTTTTCGGCACTTGATATATTAATGCATTATTAAAACCTTTAATTCACCGAAAATATATTCTGTGAACTGCTCATCAGCTTTTCGAAAAAAACTATGTGACGCACAAATTTTCTGGTTGCTAGCAGCATTTTTCTACCCAGAGGTTGATCGTCGTGTGGAAATGTCTCAAAAATTCTGTCCAATGCGAGAATATGAAATATTATCTCTACGGGAAAATTTTCATGCAAAAATTCTAATAAAACTAGTACGCATGTTTCAGCTATCCACATCAGATATCTCTTTTCTTAGCTGACATTTTTAAAATTTTTTACACAATATATTTTGCGTTACTCTGTATACCCAACACGACATTATGTTGGATAGTGCATAGAAAAGCAAATGATCACGCGGGGTTTGAACGAGTTTATTATTTAGATCGCAGAAAACCCTGGAGAACAACAGAAATGTCTAAGAATAAAAATGTCAAAATGACTCGCCAATCGTAGCGCCAGTGAGAAACGTCCTATGCTTAAGGGTAACTGACGGCCACGGAGTCACTTTTTCGGACCACTATCTAAATGCCTCAGGAAACACATTGAAACAGACACAAGTTACTTCGAACGCCTCTTTGTATCTTTTGTGGCTCAAAAGAATGTCATAACTGCAGCTTCGTGAGTTATCCGCCATAAATGCTTCGACTTTGATTGTGTGACCTGACACCGTCTAACGTATGTATAATCAGCAAAGTAAATATGGCGCTTAGCAGTTCGAACAAGAGCAGTTTGATTTCTGAGTCTGATTATTCGGATTTTGAGGCCTCGATGGATGGTGAAAATAATGAAAGGGTTATGAGCTTTTTGGGTGAATCAGGCCCCGGTTGTTTGAACCGCCAGGACGAACCAAAAATAGAGCGCGAGAGTCTGAAGAGGATGAAAAATTCGTGCCTCCGCGGCCGCCTCAATCAAGAAAGCGACGATGCGACGAATGGTGGGTGCATTACGCTTGTAAATAAAGCATCTGAAAATCAGTCGCTCATTTAATATAGGAGCGATCAAGTTAAGCCGAAAAGCAAATGTGCATTCTCTTTAATTCCAAGGAAGCGAAGTGTTTTCGTGCAAAAAGCACGTACCTTCCGAAACTTTGGTTTCACATACTGTGAAAATATAAACATACATGCTTATGAAGGTAAATTGGACAGATTCATTTTTGAAATCAGTATATTATATTATATTCGTTTCAACACGTTTGTACCCAGATGCATTATGCACCATCCAGGAATAGAAGACGCTTGAATAGAAGGAACTGCGAACTGCTTTCATACTACTTAGAGCTTAAATTCTGCTACTTTTGCATAGAATCCTTCGCAGTTGTCAGCTGAGAAATGATCGCTGAAAATGTGACCCGAACCTGGTGTCCAACCATTAGGTTCTCTTCTTGTTCGAACAAATGTACTCCACTGCTGCCGCACACTTTCATGAGCTGGAAACTGGTTAGGGCTGACTCCGTTTGCATTTGTTTTGTTATCTTACATCACTACACAGCGCTTACCGTGTTTCCGTTTCGTTCGCTTGAAATCCTGTTGTTTTACGTTCATAATGTAAATGTATTGTATTGATTACACATGCACCTATCTTGTAATTATTGACAACGAGCTTAGTATGGGTTCTAAGGTGAGCACTTTGTACTTAATTCAGTAAATGTACTACTCGCAGTAATCCTACTGTACTGGAAATACCTGCATGCTGTAAAATTACTATAAGTCAGTAAACTCTTCTACTTCTATATGTGTAACGTGTTTGTTAATAAAGTTCAGTTAACCTTTGGCAATGAAAGAGAGGGAATCTATTTGTGTCTGAATGACGACACTACAGTCAATGCGGCTAAGAGTGGTACAGTTTGGGTAACTTGAGCGTGAAAATAATAACCTGTGTCAAAGTTCAGGTCGTAATTTGAGAAACAGTACGTGCTATTTATTTCCGTAGCACGATTGTGTCTCTGACTCGGTTCGTTTTTTTAACCAAGACACTGCGTGTTATACTGTACATGCTGGTCAGTCTCATGACCTGTCCTTCTCTTAGGCTACCGGCTTGTTTCATTTGCAATAAACAAGCGCGAGTAATTTACTGTTCACTCAGCTGACGGTGGTACATTTTTGAAACGAGTAACCTTGCGGATATGATTGATTTCGTAATGTTTTTCGGTCGCAAATGCGGCGTCCACAAGATCTGGATCGGACCGGATCGAATCACGGATCATGCTGAGTAGAATAAGAAATTTTGCGTGACAAGCCAAAATAGAGTTGCGTGACATAACGGAGCGCAGGCCCATTTGAAAGTTTTTTGTGCCTAAAAACTCCATGTAGTCACTTTCACGGCTGTGTCGAAGGGTGCTGTCGTGGGCGAAGGAAAGCGAGGAATACTTCAATCTCGAAGTGGCATTGGGATTTTCGGTGTTGCGGTTTTGGCTATTTTTAGATCGGTTTTTCGGTCTTGCTGTTAATTTCGGTTTGCGGATTTTACGCGTTTTGGCATTTGGTTTTTGGTTTTCGTCAAAAACACAAACAGGTCTGTCGGAATTTTTTTCCGGTTTGTCTTCGATCTGAGAGGCTTAACTGGTCTGATGCTGTTCAATGTTAGTTGTAATCATCCCTGAAGAAGTCTGAGATAGAGAAGAAACGCGTCGGAAAAATAAACAAAAAGTTACAAAAGAGAGAAGTCTTCCTTAATGCTGCTCACTAGTCTTCGTTAAAAAATGTTATGAGGGATAAATCTTTTAAAATTCTCGAACGTGGAAGAAGATAGAGTTTCGTCCACGAGGCTAGATGCAGACTTCCCATAATACGCGACAACACTTTGCACTTATGTCACGCTCGCTCGAGAACCGATGAGCTTGAGGTCACACTGATAAACACCGGACGAAATCTCAAGTTAACCCTTTAACACCCATGAGTGACCAAGATAGAATTTCTCCTCACAATATCAATACAATATTAACCAGAGAAGTGACGAGAATAAAGAAAAGTATTAATTTGGGGATAATTAATTGATTCAGTACTAAATTAGCTGAACTAACATTCTAAGAACTGTATGCGGTAAATGATTTGTAAATTAGTTTGATCGTCTGGGTGAGTGCAGTCCTGAGAAGGACTGTTGTCGGTAGTGGTGACTGACGTTTCGACAACCTGAGCGGAAGCCATCATGAGAGTTAAGTGAATAGTTGTTGTCAGTCGGATGTTCTTAGTCCGGTTTGTATAAACTGATTGGTCAGTTTCGCCGTGATTTTGGTGGCTGTTGGCGAAAGTCAGTCGTGAAGTTCTCGATCCGTTAGTAGAATTAGGTCGTTCTGCTCTGTTCGTTTGCAACGTTAATGTCGGGAATGGGTCGTTTGTATGATGTCGGTAGTGTTTGACACCTAGTGAGGGGAGTCTGTTCCAAGTTAGTAAACTAGCTTCCCAGAGTCAGTCGTTGCAAGTAGCTGGTGTTGTAGGTTAGGCATTGCGGAGAGTCTCAGTCAGTAGTGTGGTTCGTAAGTCGGTGATGTTCAGCAATGTGATTGTCGACATCGCCTTTCCTCGTTTGTGGTCAGTCGGTCTAGTTGTAAGGTTTCTGCCAGTCTCACGGATGTAGGAGGCGTGGCAGTCGGAGCAATTGATCTTATAACCTGCTCCCTGTCTGTTCCTCGGTTTGTCTTTAACGTCAGTAACTGACGTAGTGTGGTGATGGGTATGTGAGCGACGCGGATATTGAATGGTTTTCGGATGCGCGAGATGTTCTCAGATATGTCCTTTATGTGCGGTTGCTGTAGTCGTAGGAGTTACATTGTCGTTAGCCTCGTTAGTAGAAGTAGGTCGGTGAGTGTTTCGTCGGATGAAGTCTTCGTTTTAGTTGTTCTTTAAAAAAACACGGTCAAAGTACTTGTTCTCGTCGGGTAGGCTGTCTGTTGTGTTGAAGACTCTAACACTACAAAAACACTACATAAAAAACAAAACGCAACAACTACACGAGACTGAAACAACTGATACCTACTGAATTACTTGACACTGTTACGAATATTGCCGACACGAGCTAACAAAGCGACTGAACGTGCCCTCACTGGGCATCAACAGAAACTGACACGACTTCTACGTAACAAAGAACAGAGACGAAGTAAACCGGACGACAACTGGGTAAGGAACATCTCTTCCCTTCCGTTAGACCAGACTGAAACTCGCACACTGTCATACGGACTGAAACACTCAGCTATACCGAAACGGATACTGACCGAAGCTATTGTATCTAGTGTTGAGGCGGCTCTGTCTCAGCAACGAGAGTTATCTTCGCCGACTAAGGATAACATCAGAAGTAGAATTGCTTCCACTATACAATCAGCGTCACGACATGGCAACAACTTTACTTAAGACGAACAACATGCCCTTAAATGACTGTAAAACGACGAGGACATAGTTATTCTACCAGCCGACAAAGGACGAGTTGCTGTTGTTATGGTCAAGACTGACTAGCGGTACAAAATGGACGCACTAGTTAACGACAAACAAACTTACGAAGAACTCAAACGTGACCCGACTCCTGCGCTTCAACGCAAACTTAACAGTACATTACTGACACTTAAGAAGACAAACGCCATTGACACCCAAAGCTACTACCGGCGAAGGTGCTTGGTTAGCACAGTCGCCGAAACTTTTCGGTCTGCCGAAACCACACAAACCTAGTGTTCCTACCTATTGCTTTTTTCTGTGGTTCTTCCACATGCCAACTATCCAAGTGCCTGACGACAATACTACAACCGCTCACCGACAAATCCAGGCGTAAATTACAATCCACTGAGGACTTCATTAGCGCCACTAAGACTGTAAAGATACCTGACGACTACAAACTGGTGTCATTTTATGTGAAATCACTTTTACAAGTATTCCACTTCAACTGGAACTACAATGTACTGAGATTGCGATCTGAAAATCTACCGACCCTCTACCGCTGTCGAAAGAGGACATTATGGACTTACTAAACCTTTGCCTTGCGTCAACTTACTTTCAGTACAACGGTAAACACTACAAACAGTTACACGGCACAGCTATGGGGTCTCCAGTTTCTGTTGTTGTAACGCCCTTTCGACTTGCCGACAAATGATACTGCTTTGGTTACGCTACGTTGACGACACATTCACCGCCGTACGACACGACGAAATCGACGCATTCCAACACCCCCTTAACAGACAAATACTGACATACAGTTTACCAGAGAGGTCGAAGAAAATGGTAAACCGCCTTTTCTAAACTGCCTGGTAAGCCGTGACGACAACTCACTACGGACAACAGTTTACAAGAAACCGAGACATACCGACTGAATACTGGACAAGTCACCCTTCCACACGACATCACACAAAGCCACAACTATCTGGATTCTTACGCGACGAGCGCAACTAGTATGGAGGCTCCATAGCGTTTTTCTGACCGCGCGAGATCTGGGTGCGAACATAGCGCGAGCTTTAAAAGTGTCAACATGAATCAACATACAAAACAAACATGGCGGCTCGATGCGATCGCACTATTGTTATCTGAAAAGGTGTGCTAAAAACAGTCTAACACTATGCAGTTTTTATGTAATGGAATCTAGGGTTTCCATCAACTGCACCCGTAATATTCATAGGCCTTCTACGCCTGAAAAGATGTCAACCGAAAAGGAAATACCATGGGAAAGAAAAGGCGACAGATTCGAAAGTTTACGCATACTTAGATATAGATCTTGGCGAAGTTCTCTTCCATTACGTAATGTTTTTCGAAAAAGAAAGTAGGGATCTTTCGAGAAGGATTTATCGCGTTTCCTTCGTTGGAATTTCCTAAGATTTGCTGGACTGTTAAACATTTGTGCCCTTCCTTTTTTTTTTTTTTTTTTTTTTTCTTGTAGGCGCCTTTGAACAGTAGGATACTGGCGCGGTATAAATCTTTTATTATTATTATTATTATTATTCCTAGTACCTGTTGATAAATAAAAAATTCATACGACCAAATTTGAGATAGAGGAAGAAAACACAAAATTGCAAATAGCGGGGAAACTGCCTTTGTAACCCCTGTTTCTTTCTTTTGGATTTTAATTGATCGACAGGACAAATTTTACTAATTGTAATAATTTTGAGGGATTTCACCAAAGAAAATCAAAGGCAAATTACCACCGGCGAGCGCTTTCCTTCGTGGAGGCTTAGCTTAATAACGAAAATCATTTTAATATTGTTTAACAAACGATCGTCTGAGTCTTGCTCATCGCCCTTTTGTTAGCTTTTAATGACCTAGAAGAGCGAAAACATAAAAATTTCTCAGGAAAACGATACGCTGGCACGTGCGCCAACATTGAGCAAAAACTTTATGGAGCCTCCTTAAGCGTCAAAAAACAATTGTATAAAATTTGTTTTGCACAAATTATCGTTTTTTTGCTCATTTAGGATTCTTTGACCCAAGAGAAATATGCTGGGACAACAGGAAAAGGGTAAAACTTTGCCTTTAGTTACCCTTCAACGGCAACTGTTCAACCTGCTCGACAGCGAATGACGAATGTGGATTCCTTTCAAAAATTAAAGTTACTAAAGGCAAACTCAAAGTTTTATTTGCCTTTTGCCAATGTATTAAACGCCATGGGCCACTGACCACTGACTCATTCATCCAGTAGTTAGTGTATGTTTTCTTTTGCAGTTCGAATGTTTGCCAAGAGAGGAGAGATAGTTCCGTTGCAACATCCACCCTGGTGTCGACTGTCAGTTATCAATCTTACACCACAAGCTGTGGATTATTTGGTTGGGCACGTTGCAGGAGATCTAGGTTAATTATCTTCACTGAAGCACCCAAGGAAACAAATAAATTTTCAAAATAGGGTCTTTCAGAACCATTCTTTTAATTTTTTTTTTTTTGGAAACTCTATTTGTGACTTCCTTTTTTGCCTTTCTTTACTGGTCATTTTTTGTCTAATTAAGATCTGCACCCCGCTTAAACTTTCTGGGAGCAGTCTTCCGGCGCCTTCGAACTTAAGTTCAACACCTTCCCGGCACGGTGTCTCTCTCCACTCAGAAATTCAAATTAGTACAAGCAAAATGAAACCGTACAAGCAAAAAGAAACCGAAAAAATGCCAGGGGTAACCTACGATGAACGGGATTCTCATTTAGTGTAGAACAAGAAATCCGTTCACAAGTAAAAACCCTTATTGTATATGGGTGTGTTGTATCTTTCAGAACTGTAACCGGCTACAGATGGAAGACAATCTACCGTTGGACAACTGATACATACCTGAGGTGCTGCAGTGGATGGGCAAGAAGTGGAAGTAGTTGCCCAAGAGGTTAGATTAAAGAGAGGTTCAAGCTAAGAAGAATCTGATATCAAATCACCGGTGATTTCAAAAGAACGGGAAGAAATCAAAATTACCCAATTTTGTGAGATGAATCTGAGTCTCATGAATCTGAGAAAATGTTATATATAACAAAATTTGGTGTTATCAACTGAGAAAGTAGATTGGCCACCGTAAAGAGTTTCTAACGCTAACATTTCCAGCGTTAACCGCTTTTGATATACTATACTCTAGGGCTGGGTCGTTCAAAGCATGATTAAGCTAACCGAAGGTTAGCCGAAAATTTTTTATAGTTTTGTTGCTTTGCAGGCAGTTTTCAGTGTATGCATTTTTTCCCTTAAGTTTCGTCTTAGGTTAAGGTATAACCCCACGAAACGTAAGCCTTAAGATATACGCTTTCTTGCAAGAGAAATCAAGAGCACTTTCAAGTTTTAATACTGGATTATCGCTGACTGCCTTTCGAACAACTGAGTCCAGGAGCACACTTAATCCATACGTCATGAACAAGTAATATAGATTTTCTCAACGACAGATCACAAGGGTTGCATTGGATGGACAGATTACTTTGTTCATTCCAATCACAAGGCGGTTGCCTCAGGGGACTGTTCTTGGATCTTGTTTGCTTTTAATTTTGTTACATGACATTAATACACTCCTTCCGTAGTGGTGATGGTGAAGACCTTCGCGCTTAAAGAGTCCAGTATGGCGAATGCCAAGAATAATAAATCTAAACAATTTTCAACAAAAATTTTCACATAAATAGTCAACATAACTTGATTCCCCGACGCTCGATACCTACAGTTGCGAGATATAGAGATGCCTTTTTTTTATTTTCTTTTCTGCTGTTTATTTGTCAGGTACGTTCTAGTTAGCAGGAATGTAGAATGTAGGTATAGGGATGTAGAGGTAGGAAGCTAATTGGTAACGTAGCTGCAGAAATGGGAATGAACAGTTTCTTCTTTTTGTGTTTCACTAGCGATCTGCAATTCCGGCTGCAACAACGGGGGAACTTGTTATTACCCGAACAGTTGCAGGTGTACATCCTATTGGACAGGATCTACTTGTAGTGCAGGTAAAGAAAATTCAAACAGACAGAGAAACGTAAGAACAATAAATCACAAACGCAGTCACTTAATTTTTTGTGTGTAACAAGTTAGCGATATGTAAATATTATTTCTAAATAATGAAATAATAATTTACCTCCCTGATCGAGCTGAAACTTGTTAGTCAGTGGCAAACTATTCTCTCCGTCTACTTTCGACAGATGTAAACGAATGCTCTTCAAACAAAGGAGGTTGTCAGCAGATATGTAACAACAGGAGAGGGACATCAAGAACTTGCTCTTGTTACAGAGGGTATAAAAGAAGTCCATACAATAGCAAGAAGTGCGTTGGTAAGAGTCAGGTTTCCGTCATTTCTTGAATTTGGTGGTCTGATTTCCCACCGAATTGTGCCAATTATATTATCATATAAACTACGGTGTTATACAAGGATTTCCAGCCCTGAGAAAGACCGTAACAACACACGTGATGAAATACGTTTTTTTTTCACGTGAGTTTGATATCGCCAATCAGCTGCTGACAAGTCACTCGCCTTTCGCGCCTCTCGGTCAGGTTATTGAATGAACGGCAAAGCATTCACCACTCTCAATCCAAGGTCGTTTGTCGGAATGTTTTTTGGGATTGTGGCTGCCAAAAATGATGAAAAATCTGTATCGCTTACAGACAGTGACGTTCAAACTTTCCTAGATGGGGAAGGAAACCAAAACACGGGAAAAACCGAACGTTACGTAATCAGTGGCTTTGGTAATGGCATTTCTCGCGGTTGAGAACGAAAATCGACAATTGTAAGAAAGTTGAACGTCAGCTAAATATGTATCAATCAGAGGCAAACGTCCTCTTACATTCGTGAGTTTCACGCATTTTGTTATTGAAACAATTAATTGGTGATGGAATTTCTTTCTTCAAACAATTCAGGGGGAATTATGCTCGCAATTTCAAATTACTCGCCCAACTACTCCCTTATTTCATCCGTTTTCAAATCACGTATGATCCTTGCAATCTGATTGGTTCTCACCGTAGTATTCATTCACAAATCGCACCATTTTATGCTCTAAAACGCATCTTTTTCCAAGCCAATGAGACAGCTTTGCTAAAACACAACAACCAACCAAATTTCAAGGCTAGTTTATACAAATCAATCAAATTGAAGGAAATGAGAGACAACTTTTTACAAAACCAGCTCAGTAGACTGAATTGATGAAATACTTTCACATACCAAAAAAACTTGTATTTGAGCGAATTAATGTTGCGTTTTCAAAACAGATGCAATAAAGTGGTAATTAAACTACCTGTCGTGCAATTTTGGTCTGATATCGTGTGATTTCAAATCAGACTCGCGCTGCGCGCTCATTTGATTTCAGACCAAATTGCACTCCACTCAATTCAAGTACGATTATTAATTACATTCCACTGTGGCTTGACCTAACCACTTGTCCTGCTGTGTCCGACAGATATAAATGAATGCCATAGTTCATACGCCTGCACCTGCGCTACTGGGTCTTATTCATGTGGACCATCATGCAGGAATACTCTTGGAAGTTACTATTGTACGTGTAGAAAGGGTTTTAGACTGCAGGGTCGCACAGTGTGCACAGGTATGATAAAAATGATTTTAATCCATACGAATAAGAGTATCTGTAAAATTAGACGTCGTTATCAATTGCAGAAATGTTAATTAAAAAGTAGTCTCGATGGAAAGAATGGACTTATTTCTTTTTAACAAAAATTCTAGAGGTAATCGATATTTGCAAAAGTAGCGAATAAAAGATGTTTTTGCCAGTCTTATTACAAATTTTACATGAAATAAACGAATTCCTGATTAATTCTATGTGCTAAAACTGTAATTAAATTTCTTTCTACACATTGCAGATATCAACGAATGTCGCGTAAGTAATGGAGGCTGCAGTCACCAATGTGTGAACTTTCCTGGCTACCACAAATGTAACTGTCGAAGGGGTTTTCGCCTCGTGAACAGTAAATCTTGTAGAGGTACTTAAGCAAGTAAATTTGGAATATAATATTGAATTTAAGGCTCGTTGAAATTTAATTTTCCTTATATGCTTTAATTGCAATTCATCTGAGGGAAACTTCAGCTATCTTGTCAATTTTTTTCCCTCATAGATATAAATGAGTGTGCTAGCAACAACGGAAACTGCCAACACAACTGTAGAAATCTGTTCGGCAGCCACCGCTGTAACTGCGATGAGGGATTTAATTTAGATAGCAATGGAAGAACCTGCTCAGGTACTACTAACCATAGATGACCATCTTAAGAACACCTGGCTTTAAACACCGTATTGTGAAACAACAAGTCAGTGAGCGATATGATTTTAAAGTAAGGCATCAAGATTTAACAATGTATTATCCTGTTTTCTACATAAACCCTCCGTGGATTCCATATCCACTGTATTATATCGTAGTGCACGTTTTGCTCTTATCCAGTTGGCGGCGTTGCCTACTTTTGTAATTTTGCGCGCATGCAATAGTCGTAAGCGCGTAAAAACCACAGTCTTCCGGAAAGAAGAAGATTTCACTACACTTAATTCCTTCAGGGTGTTTTAAAACGAATGTTTTGTCGGATTTGCGTACATGCCCGATTTCATTGAGAAATCAAGACCGTAACTCAGTAAATGGGTGCATTCTATAAGTTTTGCGTCGAAGAGCTTATGTACTCGTGAAGGAGAGTGATTCGGAGAACGATACTTGATGGGATTATATATATTTGGAGAAAATCTGGAAGTTAAGATCTATATTACCTGTAAGTACTAATGTGACCTGCTATTAAAAAACTATGGTGGAATATCCAGTAGACATATCTCATAACAGTTTTGAGAGGAAGAGGATCGTGGGTACAAAACAGGAGCAATGTACTTTTCAAAACATTTTGCCCTCATTTTTAATTGTTTATTGTGTTATTCATTCTTTTTATGCTATTAAGACATTGATGAATGCAACACAGGCCATGACTGTCAAGAGATTTGCATTAATACTCTTGGTGGATACAAGTGCTCTTGTAATGAGGGGTATCAATTAACGGCTGATAACAGAACATGCACAGGTATGTTTCCAAATCAACATCCCCTCTGAGATAAAAAAAAACCTTGTAACTGAAAACGGTATCATCCATTTGACGTGTAAATTTGATCACATATATTTTATGGACATAACTCATCTTTTGTAAGAAGATAAAGTATTCCTTGAGCAAATCCCTCGTAAAAATGAGCTTCGACGAATGGTTGATAGCTTCTAGAGTGCTTTCAAGCCAGAAGGAGGCTAAATGTCGTGTTTATTTTCCTTCAAAAAGTTTTCAGCAGCGCAGAAGAAAACGGCTTAGAAACAGTTTACCGTCTAAATTCAGTGCGACTTTTAAAAGGATTTCTCTTCTTCAGTAACAAAAGAAGCTGCTCTCCGAAAATGAAGAACATCTCATATGGAGACTTAAATCACATGGTTTTTGAAATTAAAAATCTGGGTTGTATCACTTTGGAAATATGTATATGTTATGCGATGGTTTGAAGCGGTCGTTACGTATTGGAAAAAAATCTTCTTTAACAATTTCTCTTAGATATCGACGAGTGCGCCTCAAGTAACATCACTGGAAGTAGCGAAACAGCCACTCTTTCTGGTTGTCATCACTTTTGTACGAACGTCGAGGGAAGTTTCCATTGTTCCTGTAGGAATGGATATGTACTGATGTACGACAAGAGACAGTGTAAAGGTTAGTGATACAAATGTAACTACACAACGAGGAGTTGAAAGGGATTGAAAGGGTTTTTTTGGTTATAAAAAAAAATGTCCATAGGTTTCCCACCAACTAAATTTTATCCTTTAGGGCCAATAACAAATGCTTCAATTTTGTTTGATCTGCATTAAGATATTGACGAATGCCAGACTGGAAACCATTCCTGTGACCATAACTGCCTCAACTCGGAGGGGAGCTACTTTTGTTCATGTAGACCTGGCTACAAATTGTCATCAGACGGGAAAAAGTGTGAAGGTTCGTATTCAAGAACGATGTAACTGTTTTCATCCATTGCTGACGCACTGATTTAATACCTCACCTATAGAACGAATAGAAAATCTTGATAACAGTTCGTTGCTACAGCTGAAACGCAATCATGACAGAAACCTTCCGACCGTTGAAGACATCGTTGCTATGTGAAGCATACTTGATCTTTAACGCCTCATCTTTGAGTGATTTCCTGACCCTTCCATTTGTGAAGCTCATCGGTATCAAAGGGCTCAAGATTAAGAACAAAACCGTTGAGTTTAATATCAAGTGAACCTTCGAGTTCATCCAATTTATGTCTTTGGTTTCACAGTTTATCATTTCATGTTTACATGCTGCATTCAACGAAATTTATGAACGAATGACGGGAGAAAAAAATTATTTTCGAATAAAAAAACTCATCCTAAACGTTCTCTTAATAATTTTGCAGCTCAGCCCTGTGAAAAGATTGATACACCACTCAATGGTACAATGAATTGTTCAGGACTTGTCACTGATGCCTCTTGTTCGTTTTCTTGCGATCCCGGGTATGATTTGGTTGGATCACAGTTTAGAACTTGCCTTCCTTCTTCAAGATGGAGTGGAAATTTCACTTTCTGCAAAGGTAAATGCTATCATCTTTTCATCTCTTTTGAAATGAGATAAATTGGATACCTTAGCTACTCTCGATTTACAAAAAGAGGGGCCTTAACTGTCCTCTCTTCTGTTGTAAAGCACGCAGGAAGCGGCTAGAGCACGAAAGAAGTGTAGCGAGACGTAGTCGAGTTTTTCTCCTCACTTCTTGAGCACAGACTTCTCTATTTGTTTTGTAATAAAGAATCCGTTATATTCCCACACATTTTTTTAATTTTCAAAAAAACTTTATTTCCAAAGAGAAGAACAGTGTCGACAGCATGCTCACATAGGGAAGCATTGAGTGTGCTCTGTTCTGTTATAAAGCACGCAGGAAGCGGCTACACTACGTCTCTTGTTTCTCCCCACTTCTTCTTCCCACTTCCTATCATCTGACACCGTCTTCTTCCCGCTTTCCACCATCTGACATCCTCATGAGTATGAATTTAACAGTTATGCCAATTTGGCTATATTTTTCATCATTTCTGTTTTGTTTGTAAGCAAGAAACTTTATATACTAGACGAGTGTTAGCTGTGTTCGATTTTTATTACCGTACGTAAGTTTGCAATCTAACTGAGCGTGAAAACCTGAATAACTCGGACTGTCCCTTTCGTTTTCTGTGTAAGGATTTTCGTCTCTGATCGAGTTATAATAACGTAAATTTACGGCGTTTGGCATGTTTAAAAACCTTTTTTTTTTAGTTCTTCTGTTGCTACTTGCCAGCTTGCTAGTTCCGAAATTTCACACCCAATTAACGAAAAGAAGCTAGAGAGAACTCCGGGAAAATATTAACGAATACAATGAAATTTCAAGTATAACGCATGGTGCAGAAAAGTCCGGACATATCCGCTCCAAAAATATTACTCACTGCTGCTTTTTTTTCTCTTTTAGTGAAACATTGTGAAAAGTTGACAACCCTTAAGAGTCAAACTATTTTAGTTCCCTGTTTCACCTCCTTCGGTTCAACTTGCTATTTTGGATGTCGCCGAGGATTTTTCATGGATGGAGACGGACAAGCAAATTGCAGCTTGAATTCCAAGGGTGACGGTGTCTCCTGGAGATTTGGGAGTTTCGCTTGTAAAGGTAAATTTTTCAATAGACGACATTGGTAGCCATTGGTAGATACGTGCTCTAAACGAACTGCTCTACTCGCCATATGTATTCGCTCCCCCTTTTAAGCATGTCCGTCAAGTAACGCAAAGACTCTACATTTGTCTTTTCCTCAAGAAATAAAGTGAGCAGGTATAAAATAAAGGGGATTATAACAAACTTGCTTCAGATAGAGGGGGCTAAATTTCCACCATAGGACTCGACTTTTAACCTAGTTGAGATGATGAGTTACGCAAATGATGTTCAGAAAAGTCTGTGTCTATCGGAGAGGTTCTTTCTAAGGTGACTTCTATCGAAGCTTTGATAGCATCTGAGTCCTTTTGTTCGTGTTCGATTTTCTCCGACGAGGGGCTAAAGTTTGAAACATCGACTTTAGAAACACTTTACGGGGGCTAATTTACAAATCAACTCAGTAGATAAAAACAAATTATCTTGTGATCCCCCCATCCACGGAGCACCACAATACTTTTATAAACTTACCGTCCATATTCTTTGAGATATCGTCGCTGCCAGTTATAGCATCTTCAACTGTAAAACAGTCAAGCACTGTAAAGAATTTTGGTCTTATTGTCGTATGCATTTGTTCCTCATTTGCACATGTCTGCGACGTAAAGCAGCGACGCTTCATACCAAAAGAAACTTAGGTCAGCTCTAAATTAAAATAAGAGATAACACTCCTGCAAATGTGAAAAGTAAATAGCGACGTCTATCACTTCAGAACCTCAAGGGGAAAAATCATGGTTGTATAAAATTATGTGATCAAAAAAGATCAAACACTAAGTAAGAGGGTGATAACTGTGTATACTAAAATGTTGAAAAAAAAAAAGACAATCCAGCAAATAAAACCAAACCACTAAAAAAGAAAATACGATGAGTCATTAACTCGTACTTAGATCCTTATCGATGACTCAACCTATTTCTTCGTACATTATCGCAGAGATCAAGACATGCCAGCCAAATCCATGTAGACACGGAGGAAAGTGTTACGCTCTGAACGAGAGGGACTATACCTGCAACTGCGATAACACTGGTTACAAGGGTGATCATTGTGAAACTGGGTATACTATAACACCAATCTTTCCAAAGCTTCGCTCAAAAACCAAATCTGGGAGGCTTTTCCTTATTGCTAGACCACTGAGACGCTTGACGGTAGAAGTGTCCTCAGAAAAAGGAGTGACATTTGAGCCCCCATCCATGGTTTTCGATTCTTCTAGAGTAAAGGAGCAATTCACAGTAATGGCGGAAAAGCCCGGAATCCGAGCGATCACCTATGGTCTAGAAGGCGAAAGTAAGAACGATTTTGAAACTCCTGAACCAAGCGTGCTTTTTACGGCACCAGAAACTTTCTCTAATATTAGCTTAAGGAGACAGCTATTTCTTTCTAAGGGCGAGCTACCCATTGGCTGCGAAGATTATATCACAAAACTTTCATGTGAAGTACGTCTATCATCTACCGCACCTTGGACCAAGATTTCTTCCTCTACCAATGGCATTGTCCACATCAACTCTCCCAAAAATCAGAACATTCCTCTTTCTCTAATCGGTTTGAATCTAGGAGATCGTGTCTCGCGGGATAAGATGATTGAAGCCGGTGTAGCTAGGACCTCCTCGTTCAAAAAATTTACAGTTTTGCTCGCGCGAAATGGCACATGCCAGGCAAGACTAACAGACACGAACAGTGTGCTTGAACTCATACAGAATGATGCATTCGTGTCCTCGTTCATGGAGGCTCTTTCATCCGTGGCGCCAGAATGGCTTTCACTCTCTGTCACAGAGAATAACAATGTTTTCGACATTCAAAACGTTGCTGCTAATCTGGCATCTGATCTGAAACACTGCACAGGATTTCCCTTAGATCAAGCATCAAGTCTTGTCTACTACCGTCCTACTGTGAATTACAAAATGCGCGTGGCACAAGACGATGTTGCTTTGTTAGCTGATGGATCAACATGTTTTGCAATAAACATCTGTAAACCTAGTTTGTTTGTCAACTTTCCCAAAAGGCAGGCTGATCTCATAATGAGTTCTCTTAATTTCTTCCGAGATATGCAAAACAGTGGGCTCAGTCTTCAGATTGATTCGATTGGCCTCCATAAAAACAAAGAAACTGCTCATTTTGTGAAGGGAATCATTTGGAATGGCAAAGAGCTGCAAGAATTATCACCTCTCCATTATCAAATGTGGCTAAAAGGAAGTATTGACTGGAAAATGGAGATTCGTAAGACGCTACTCCTGTCATTTAGGATGAATGGGGATGCTATCATCAGATCCGAAAATATTGACAATGTAAGTAAGAAGAAAGGTAGGATTGTTTTGCAAATGTCATGGAGACTAAGTGAATCATGGCGTTTTTATCTTACTTTGAAACTTAAAAAAAACTGTCGGGAGACAAGCGGTGCCTTTTTCGCTTTGAGAAACATTTCTTCAGCTAATTAATGTAAATGTTTCCCGGACAGACTCATTGAAGAACTGATCTGTAACAGTCATCTGACATTTGGTTTATTTCTTTACAGCTATTTACCTCTTTTTTGTCTGAACGGATGGACATCCAGTTAAGAGGAGACGTGGTTTTAAACGTTACTGGAACAGCACTCAAAAACAACTTTACTTTGAAAATTAGTTCAACGAAAGCCATTGGAAAAGCTCTCTTAGGAGGTAGGGAATATAATTAGCGATGTTTTAGCCGATTTCTGGCGTCTCCTGGCCAAGACCTTGTTATATCCATCAAAGTTTAGGAGCAAAAAATGCTCTCTGATCAAACAGGCAGCTGCAGAAAGGAGTGATATAATGTAGCAATAAGCCTTTATTTCTCAGCGCGGCCTTAGGAAGTTGTGATAGTACATGTGGAGGAAAACCTTCGTAAACTCGACTCATGAGTCTGTAGACCCCACTACTGGCGAATGATTTTACATCTTGCGCAAATATATTGTCCATAAGTAGGGGTAACAACCATCTCTGATTATATTTATCGGTTTTCTGACAGTATTACAAGAGCGAAACACCACTTTAAATCTATTCAACCATATCAAAGACTAAAGTTTGTTCTTCAAACGAATAGTGGCTTGTTTCACAATGTGGGTTATGACATTGGAATTAAGATCGTGTAATTCAATTCAATTACACGAGTTATTCTATTCATCTGAAACACACACCAAGATTTTAAAGAGCAATTCGCTCGTGCATCTGCATTTTTGATAAATGAAGCACATGAGAGGTTTGGGTAGCACCGAAAAAGCATATTTCATATTTTCATTAATTCCCAGTTTACGCCTGAGCCAATGTTAAATAAATTTTTCTCCATTTTTTGTTAGGAAAGGCCAACTGTAGCAAGAACATCCGAGGGATTTCTTTAACGTTGGAGAAATCCCCCAGCAGCTTTTTGGATAAAAGCCCTCTTGGAACTTACATTCGGCCGAGAGGGACTGAACCAGTTCGTTTGGCGATACTTGTGTCTTTAGAAGGAGGAAAGCTCAAAAACATCGATAACATCGATGAAGTTAGACAATTTCTTTACGGCATTATTTCACTATTGCCGGATCTGCAAAATGTCTTCGTCAATGCCAAAGCGATTACTCCAGAGGGTAAAACCACTCTAAAGAAATCCCTCGACATGATTCTTAAACTAAACACTACTATAAGAGAACTGAAAGAGATGCTAGCAAAAGACATGGTGAACATTGCAGGGGTACTGAATCTTCTCGACCATATAGAATATATGCTTAAATACTGCAAAAGCATCACAGATGTTTTAAAAGACCAGCACACCTTATCAAACGACAAAGGAACTTATGCAGAGCTCTTGCACATAATTGATAGGATTCATGCCAAATTTCCCAAAGAATTACGCCCCAATCTCAGCGGAAAACCAATTTACAAAACTTTCCATGGAATAAGTTTCTATTTTAGAGGCAATCTGTGCGTGGGAAAGCTGTGCTTCGAAGATTTCAGCACAACAGTTGACTACCTTTCAGAGAACAGCTGTGTTTCTAATACACCACAAGCGTCAATGTTCCGTGGCAAAGGGAAAGCCTTAAGGCAGGTTGCATTAAGTAAAGACAACATATTAACGCTTCCTATGGGTCATGTAATTGAATTTATCTTTCCGAGAAACTCTATGGTGATCTCAGCTCATTTCGTGGGAAGAAGTAATCTTTTGGCCGTTAGCCAGCTCGTTAAAGTTTCATTAAATAACAATCAGCTGTCGTTTGAAATGCGAGGGAAGATATTTGATAAATATGTGGCGAAAATGAGTGTGATGGCCATGATTAGCCATACTACAGATTGGAGCTCCTTAGTCTTCACAGTTAACGGACAAATGACGAATTCTTCCCAACTTTCGAAACTTCTCCAAAGTCAGGTGACGACCTTCGCCAATTTCTTAGCAGAAAGAGCTTTCAAACAAGTTGAAAGGTCTAAGAAATCAATACTGATTGCAGAAGAAAGGCTACATACCGCAAAAGAATTAGTTGAGAAGAAAAAGTCCATTCTCGATAAAGCGTTATTAGAAAAGCGACGGAAGCTCTCAAAATTCCAAAGAATAAGCGATGCATACGGGAAAGCATCAGTGGAGCTTGAATCTTCCTTGGACCAGCTATTGAAAGTAAAGAACAGAAAAATTTGCCGATTTTTAGCATGCAACCTCATCAAATCGAACATTTACATACCAGCGGTTTGTCAAAAGCCAGTCTTGGTAAATTACACAGTCCCAGTTTGCCGCAAAATAAAGGAATCGTTGCAAGAGGAAGTTGTTGTTTCAAAGGTGGTTTTGGAAACGAAAATGGTTCAAACTTACGTGGTCGAACACCGAGGTGATTGCGGAAAAACAGGTAAATTTCTAACAGGAATCGGGGATGGGATGATGGTCGCTGGAGGAATAGCTCAATATCTCTCACCCGAGCTCGGAGGTATCCTTATGGCCGCTGGTTTCGTTGTAAATGCTGCTGGTTTCGTTGTAAATGTGATTGGAAAGGTAATTGACCTCGTCACTGGCTGCGATGATTACCAAGTGAAGGTACCTGGCCCGAAAGTTCCAGTTGAATTTTACGTAACAAAGAACTTCCGTGACTACAGAACAAAAGAAATCGAAAGGTTCGTTTGCGATGCGCAAAAGACAGAAACTGTGATTTCTGGTTATCTTCCCTACGAATGTCCTAAAACTGGAAGTATAAAAGTTTTAGACCCAAAGTGCGTCTCTCACAACACAAATTGTTCCCTTGACATGGCAAACCTTGCCGCTGAAATCGAGTTTGAGAATGAGACCATGTTCGGAGATTTCCAAAACATGGTAGCAAAAGGAAAACGTGCCACCCGTGCTCAACTGGAATCAAACAAGGCAGAAATAAAGTTTGACAGTGCTGTAAGACAGTTAGAGCTGGCTCGTGCACGACTTCACCAGCGCGAATTTGCACGAAAAGCCATTAACCTCAACAAAGTGAAAGAGAGAGAAAAACTCGGGCTAAAACTTGGCAAAAACATGGAGAAGCTTTCCAAAAAACCATTGATCTACGTAGAAAGTTTGGCTTTTTCTGTGGCCATGACCTCGTCATCGTCGAAGACGCGATTTCCCCTCACAGTTTACGTCAGGAGATTTGAAGGCTGGAATAAAGCAATTCAGTTTTCTATGGACTTCAATAGTGAAGAGGATTCACTGGCCTTGGCATCGAAACTTATTGTTGAGGCGCTCTTTGGAACATCCAATTCAAAAAGACGTAGGTCACTAAAAGAGGAATCCATCAACTCTAAGAGAAATGGAATCGACCTCCCAGTTGAAAGACACGAATGTCTTCTTTCCAAAGAAGCCAATATTTTTTTCTCTGATATCGTTGAATCCATGGATTTTTCCATTAAAAGTAAGAGGGAGGTCGAAAAAGCCTTATTTTCGGGCATTAGAGGCATGGAGGAGCTCTCTGGTGCAAATAAAAATGATGGGAATTCCTCTTACAATGATATAATTCTCTCTTATGGGGATGCACAGCTGAACGGCTCTGAAGCATCATCTTGGAGTGACATATTACATGATACACGTGGATTTCTAGATATCTTGACCCAGAGGAAAAACTTTTCACAATGTTCAGGGATTCTTGATTGTGCTGACTTCTTTTTCGACAGCCTAGAGGGAATGTATGAAATGGAAAATCACCCCAGAGCAATCGAAATCAAGGAAGCGCTTCAGACATTGAACAAAATCATCGGCAGTATCCTGAGAGAGAACATTACGATGTCTCTGTTGGAAGGAAAACTCTCACAAGCGAGGTTTTTCATTAACAGAAGCGGCGATGATATAATACTTTGCGGTCAGAGACCCACAATTAAAAAGAGTTCTCCAGTGAAAGTTGTCACGCTCCTCGGTGGAGACATTGATTTACCGTGTGAGGCTGAAAGTACTCTGGGAGTTGAATACATGTGGATGAAAAATGGGCAGCCACTTGAAGGGCAAAATGGTACCATACTTGAGCTAAGAAATGTCACCGAACAGAGTGAAGGAGCCTACAAGTGTCATGCTTCCAATACAAGAGGAAGTACAATATCTAATGTCACCATCCTGGTTGTGCATCAAAAACCACATATTGTCGAACACCCACTTGATAATCACAAGCTCGTTGGCGATGAAGAAGTGTGGATGGTCTGCAACAGCACTGGTGTTCCCCGACCAACAACAGAGTGGTTCTTCATTCCGATGAGAGGAATGAGCCAGGATGCTGTTCGAATCAACGTGACTGGCCCAGTACTGAAAATGGGAAACTTGACCACAGAAAATGATGGCTTTTACTTCTGTAACGTGTCGAATTTGCATGGTGCTGTTCAAAGTAGAATTGCAAGACTGGACGTTTCAAGATTCATTCCTGGCGTGCCTAGGATTGCTGTCATTTTCAAGCTGAAGCAGTGTCCGTCAACACCTTCTTCAGGAGACAGTAGTTCACATTTTTGCACTGGCAGTGAAATAGAGAAATCTCTGCAGAATGATACTATGGCTCACCAACACATTTTTCAAAAGATCTTGAAGCACGTGGACTGGCCGCCGGAAAAAATACATGATGAGTATTACAAACCTTTTCCAAATGCTGTGATCTCTTTCGTCCTTCATGGTGACGACCCCATCACGCGAGAAGGAAAGAAATTCGAGGCGCTAAATGAATTCTCGCTCTCTAAGCAACGCATAGGAAACAGTTTAAAGAAGCTTTATTCTTCCCTAGTTGATGAAAAAGTGAAGATTCGTTGGGGTAACTTGACAATAATTGGCGACAAAGATAGCCTTGTAATGGGATTTCCTTCTCAAAAATGTCCAAACGGTACAAGACTCCATCAAAATGGTTATCTATGCGGTAAGGTTCATCTTCCATGTCAGTGAGTAGTAACATTATCTCTCAATTTAAATCAAAATCGTTAAATAGAAGAGAGGAATGAATGTTTTCCGCTTAGTTCTGATATTCCATTTAGGAGGGAATTTGATTGATCCTCGATTTATCGTCTTCTATTGAAAGACGGTACTTCAGCGAAACAGTAGGCTTTCTCTTTTGTTTATAGCGTATATATTGGTTATTTTTGTTAAACCTTGAGGGAAAATTTGATGAATGGTAAGTCTAAGACCCTTCTCAGCTAAAGGCTAACCGTTTCAGTGCACTGTCCACCTGGTCATTATGAAGTAGGAAACAGAACTTGCGAACCATGCCCTGTTGGCACATATCAGCCTGATGACGGGAGTACAGAATGTGTCAAGTGTCCTTACCGAGTTTCATCGACAGAGCCTGGAGCGGTTCGAGAATCTCAGTGCATCGATATATGTGAGTACAACAGATAAACTTCTTATTTTGACCTTGTTAATCCAAATTTAGTTACACCTTTAGACTCAAGATATCTGGTCTCCCTGAATTAACGCTGCATGTAGGTCGTGTGATGTGTTACTTTTTTTTATTTTGAAGAACGCTTAGGCCCCGCATCAGAGGTGAGAAATATTTATGACACAACTGCTTATTTGCAGATTATCCTGAGCCGTCTAAAAACAGTGATTCAGAGGAGTCTACATGCTACTTTTTAGTTCTGTTGAAACTTGTACCTTTTAGGATAAAGCACAGTTGCCTTGCTCATCTTTGGTGATAATCATAGCCTTTCCCTGAGGTGACAATTCAAGCTTGTCTGAGCGGTTACTAACTCAATGTCAATAGCAGGAAATTCCCTTTCTTTTCCTTGGCTGCTGAAGAAACTCGTTTAGACTTTTACACACCAAGATATTATCAAAAGATAAAAGAGAAGGCTAAAAAAGTATAGAAAATTAGTTATACACGTTTTAGAGAACCGATTCTTGTTGGTAGGAAGGCCTTGTAGGCAGATTACCGGGTTACACCGGTTTATACTGAACTATGCCAAGTTAGGTCACAATAAGACCACTCACAGGCTTACCGTGCCTTGTCGGTGTTGACAAAGCAATTACAAGTGGCAAGCACTTTTTTAAAGAAGATTCGTAAATAATGCTCCAGGCGCTTCATAATTCTCAATGAAAGTTCTAGAAAAGTCATGAATGCATTTGTTTTGAGTCAAGCCCTGAGATGAAAGGAAAAGGAAAATGAACTTTTCATAACTTTAATTTGTCATTCATCCTTTTCCCGCGTTTTAGGCCTATCACTTATGTTTACCTTAAGGAGACACTCCTTAACTTTCCCATGCTCTGACTAGCCATTGCGATTATTCACAGTTTTGTTCAGGGAAACTTGGTTGAAGAGCGCCCTGTTGGAACACCTAAACACAAGTTATGTCCTAGCTTGACCTTCAGAAAATTCGTAGTTGCCTACTTGAGATAAGCATTTCCTCCCTACTTTCTTTATCACTTAAATGCTAATCTACTTTCTGTTTTATTTTCTAGCCATACCCTGTACTAAACTGCCTCAAACCGACGTTGCACGAGCTCAGTTGCCAAAGAAGACAAAGGCTCTTTATCGTAGCGGTGAAACCTTTGACTTTGAATGTCAACCTGGGTATAAAGTCACAAGAAATGCAACTGCTGAGTGTAACGAAGGAAACTGGAGCAAGACTGACTTTTATTGTAAAAGTGTGTTTATATAAATGACGTTTTACAAATACTCTCTGTGCTGGTGGATACATCATCATATCCATGTTAACACCTAGCCCTGCTTGTGATTGATTGCGGGAAGGGGTGGAAAGAGCGTTAATTCTTAAGTTGAACCACAGGTGGCATCTCTGTGGAAACTTGAACCCCGAACCCCAAAGACCTTACTTAAAACTTGTACCCAAAACTGGTAGAGAAAAAAAAAAGGCAATTGTATGTCACATAAAGTACACATTTTGGAATAGGAAACGCACAACATCATTTTGGAACTATGGACCTCTTTAGACAACCGTTTTTGGTTATTTTTCGAGGATTTATTTTCCTCCCTCCTAGTAAGTTATTTTTGATGCAAAACCGTTGATTTCTGTTTTGATGTAGAGACTTGCTATCCACCCTGGACCGAGCTGAAGAGGCGTTGCTACTTGGTGGTAGAGGTACAGGGCCACCGATGGGTAAACGCGCTGGGCAAGTGTCTGAAGCTCAAGACCGAGATGGTGATGATATCCTCAGAGGAGGAAAATCAATTTGTCAAACAGCTTGCTCAGGTATTGGCTTTGCTGAGAGTTGAGAGGTGAACAAAGAACAGAATATTCTGTGCGTGCATGACAAATCCACGCGGTTCTTTTTAGTGCTCTTTTTTGTAAAATCAACGTAACTAAAGTAAATTAAAAAAGAGGCCTTTTTCCCGCTCCAAGTAAAATAGATAGGACAATTCATCACAACCACACGGGCCGAAACCTGTTGTTGTGCTCACCAATTTATTCGATTAAGAAATAGTACTTACCCAGGACAACGACCTTTGTTGAACCAAAGAACTTGACTATCTCGACCAAATTAAGATACCAATGAGGAATAAATGCAAACAGTAACAGAAAACTAACTTAATTCATTTTTATTGTATTAGGAATAAATTTAAATACGGCCTGTTCATGCTAAAAAAAGGATAGTAAGTTTTGAGCTAGGCCATCGAATAAAGAAAGTTATGGTTCTAACTAAGCAAAATCGTCTGCTGGATTCATGCATTAGCGTCCAAACTCCATGTCTCTTCCTGAGCTGAAGTATCCACTAACACGACGCCAAATGACATAAATATCAATTTCAGGTTTACCTTAAAGAGAAGAGATGGACCCGAGCTCAGATGTGGCTTGGGCTGAGGAAGACACACGCTACTGGTAATTTCCTATGGGCTGATGGGAGCCCGTTAAAGGGATACACTAACTGGATCCCTGGAGAACCAAATAACGCAAGAGGTCAAGAACTGTGTACCGAGATTTTGGTCTCTGGTAAATACCGGTTGGGCAAGTGGAGTGGTATGAAATGCCACGTAGCCCGTCACAAACCTATCACAGTTTGTGAGAAAGAGGGAGAATAAAAGTAACAAATCAGTTATTTCCCGAAATCCTTTAGATATGCTTGGCTGATTATTCCTCTAGTTGTGCTGTGCTTATAACAAGTAATTGTCGTTAAACGGGAAGATTGATAGCTGTGGAACTGTGTGCGTATTACATATCAATAACTCATTTATCTTGGTTTTGTCAGGAAAACTAAATTACAAAGTGTATTGAAAACAAATAGTTGATCTTCTCTAACTCTCTTCACGGCCTTATATTAATTCTTATAGGAATTGATATCCTCTCTCACCATGAGAAAATAGCTTTGTTACCTTAGTTAAAAACTTACAATAAGAAGTAACATACTTTGCCTTCCTAGTAAATTCGGTATGGAATATTGTTTTCCGGCTTTCCTTTCCATTACTTTGCGTTTATTTCCTTTTATTAAGTATTCGGCTTAGCATTTGTCCCTCCTTCTCCAACCTTAAGTTTTGGTTAATTCTTAATTCATTTAAACATCTTCACCATCACTTTCCTTTAGAGTTCAGTTTTAAAGTTTATTTTGTTCTAACATCTCTAAGTTTATGTTACTTCTGCCAGATCTTAACCCAGATTGTTCGAAAACCAGAGAAGAAGGTCACTTTGTAGAGAGTAAAGGTTTGCGAAGGGTTTTTTTGATGCAAGGTCTTCTCAATTGAGATTAGGTGGGAGTTACATAGCGAATGAAGGAAGTAATTTGACATTGGCATGGGCGGGAACACTGGTTCCAGAGAAGATTGAAATTGTGATTGAAGTTAGCAGTTGTAAGTAAGTTAAGAGTCCGTTTAATAAAGAAAGATCACCTTAAAAGAATGTCGAATAAAAAACACTTTTTAGCATATTTCGAAGCTTTGAAAAAGTTACTAGTTGCCTTAACGTGAATAGAATTGGCTGCGTTTCAATGTCGACCAAGGCTCTTTGGCCAATTAAAGTAACGGAAAATTCTGACGAAGCAAACGAAAAGAGTTATCATACATTGTACATAAAGAATCATCTCAGATAAATCATGAAATTAGTGAGTCTATTGGTGAGCACCATCGCCTACAGACGGTCAGGCCTTGTTTACCCTTGGAAGAGGGTAAACACGATAGGCTCTATGCAATGATTTTTTGTTTTTGATTCAGGTTTAGAAATGTTTTGATAATTGCATATCACTCTTTTAGTTTTGCATGTGTTTATAATGGAAAGAACAAAAACACAATTTTGATTATGATCAGCCTTGTGAATGGAAGCTTCATAAAAAAAAGAAGTTTTTTGAGCGTTTGATTAAAAAATTCAGATGACAACACATTTGCTAAAGTCACATTCGGCTAGGAATCCTTTTTGAATCTACAGAAAAACCGTAGATGATAATGTAGCTCTGACAAAAAAAACAATAGTGCTCCTGGTCATGATCAACTTTTGACATTATGAACCCGAAGGATCTTTTGAATAACGCTAATTACCACAGGATTGCAAAATATTTCCCTTACGTCTTACATATTGAGCTTACTGTACATTCCTGAGTTTCGTGAATCCATTCTCTTAGCAATTTGTTGTAGCCGTCTCACACAACGTCTGATACAAATAATCCCAGCAGCCATCTTGGTATGGTGATGGTGAAGAAAAAAAAATGCAGCTGATAATCAAAGATATATAACGATTCCATAAATTATGAAATTAAGGAAATCGTGGATGAGGTATCTCAATAACTCTATAGATCACCAATCTTTTCCCTTTTCAATCCTTCACCAAAAACCCTCGGTTTGATTCAATAATGGCTTTACTTATTAGGGAAGCCTTCTCTCACAATCCCCTTACTACAAATCCGCATAGAAAATCACCAAATGACTGACTGATAGCTTGTCAAACGCGACCTTATTTATTACGAAGCCTGTTAAAATCTGCGGGGGCTTTCAGATGAAGACGAAGGGTTAATCATGGTACCATTGGGTAAGAGAGGGATCACATTTGATAATACTTTGGCTATCCTGACGATCTGGAGCAAGTTCCGAAAATAAACTCATTAAAGTGGCATAGACTGTCCGCTTCCTTGTGAAGCAGTTCCGAGAGCTTTGCGTGATACAGCGTTGCCAAATATATAAGCGTTTAAGAGACAGTTTAAGCGTTTAAGAGACAGCTCACTCAGAACGTACACTAACTTGTTTAAAGAAAACACTAAAGCGCTCATCAACTGATCATTCTTGATATCTTGAGGTAACTTTAAGCGGAAAATATTATTCTAGCCATTTGACTCCAAGGATTAATCATAACATCAAAATATTAATACTTAATCATATTTGCAAAGGTCACGAGAATTAAGAAACTGATCACCAAAGAGGAACTGCACTGATTTTTACAAATTCTCGGGATTTCTCATGCGAAAATTTACGTAAACCTTTGCGATGGATTGATGTGTCGATCACTGTGCTTGAGTAGGGAGATATGAGAGGGGAAGCGTTCTCTATTAGGAATAAAAAAAAAATTCGTTATCTGAAATTAAGCCGACCCTATATAACTAGAACTTCTGCCCTCACTCGAATAAATTTGTGATTGTGAGAAACTGCCTATTAGTACAATTTTACCAAATCGTTTTACCAGATCGAACAAGTCAAAACAAGGAATTAATTTAGCTGTAGTCCCAAACGATAGATCTATTCTGAAAAAGCCGCATTTTTTATCAATTCCGGCATCAAACAATATGCTTATCCAGTCGATTTAAGATTTGCTGTTTTCTTTGGCTTACGTATCATCAAATATGATACCACTCTTACCCAGTCAACCCTTCATTTCTATCTAGGAGTCTTCCATGGTTTCCGAGAAAGCTATGTAAACCCCGCTGCCTCTGAGGCTTGTATAATTTTCGCGGATTATCTCAAACCCCCTTGTTTACATGAATTCATTTAAAGAAACTGAAAAATCCTTTATAGCTGAAGTCAAAACTCACCGACCATAAGGATTCGAGTTAGCGCCCAACGCTTATTTACTTTCGTGACCTTACGGGAGGGCGCTTATTCGAGACAGGCTGCTGATTATTTTATTAAAATGGTCAAACTAGATGAACATTTTTTTTAATCTTCAAGAGAGAAGTAAAAGAAAAATGAACAATGGTTGATCCAAATGTCCATGTATGCAAACAGTGCAATCAGTGAAACAGAGTAAGGGCGCTGATTGGAGTGGGACTGTCTATTTAATATGGGCGCTTATAAAAATAAGAGAGCTTACTAATAAAATCAAATTCGAGGAGGGCGCTTATGAGAGAGGAAGCGCTAATTGGAACGTGGGCGATTAATCTAAAAATTACTGTTAGCCTGAATAAAAGGTTTAAAGTCTTGTATTGAGCGTATCATGTTTACCCTAATTACAAGACCACAGGCGGTAGGCCATGATGTTAGCGGGTCTTTATCGAAGTGCTCGCAATTTTCGCTTTGTATTTGAGTTTACCGTTTTTATCTTTATGCACATTGTATGTTAACCCTTTTTGTTTGTTTAATCTGGATGTTTTGCTGTTTTCGTTGGCCGAAGAGCCTTGGTCTACATTGAAACGCAGCCAATTCTATTCGCGACAAGGTTACGAGTAACTTTTTCAAAGCTTCAAAATATTGCTAAAAAGTGTTTCTTATTCGACATTCTTTTATAGTGATCTAACTTTATTAAACAGATTCTTAACTTAATTACAACTGCCAACTTAAATCACAAACTCAATCTTCTCTGGAACAAGTGTTCCCGCCCATGCCAAGGTGATGACAGTAGCCAAGCTGTCAAATTAATTCTTTCATTCGCTAGTTAACACCCATCTAATCTCAATTGAGAAGACCTTGTAACAAAAAAGTCCTTTACCCTTCGTAAAATTTTTCTCTCCACAAAGTGGCTTCCACTGATTTTTGGACAGTTTGAGTTAAGATATGGCTAAAATAAAGTAAACTTAAAGATATTAGAACTGAAAGAAACATATATGCCGGATTAAAACTGAATTCTGAAGAGAGGTGATGGCTGAAGATTTTAAATGAATTACAAACTTAACCAAAAATTTTGGCAAAAGGAGACGAACACAAATTAAATGTCGTCCTCTTTTATAAATCGAGAAGCTAAGTGCTCTTAAAACGAGATTGCATATTACAAATTTCATCCGGGATAAGTTTAAAAAAAAAATATATATATATATATATATATATATCTTAATTGCTTACTCGTGCAACCACCACGAAAAAAAGTGCTAAACTGCACTGATTTTACACTTACACATTTCTGATGGTGATAGAATATATTAACTGATCTGAAAAGTAAAATGTAAAGGGAAGGTCAACTTGCCTATTTCTGAATTAGCGTAAAATAGGAGTTTTTTAAAGCAATCACAATCAATAAAATTGTATTTTTCATGACAAGTATGCTAAATACACACCCCTCCTTTGCTTTTTATCTTCCCGCACAGCTACAGAACTAATCAGCAAAATGTATCTTAAAAATTGCGGAAAGCAACTAAATCAGTACTTTTATTCTCCCTGTCGGAGGGGTTTCTCACAGACCATGAGAGGTTTGTAATGGACTATGTTACAATTCACATCGTTCCACTTGCCCAACCGGTATTTACCAGAGACCAAAATCTCGGTACACAGTTCTTGACCTCTTGCGTTGTTTGGTTCTCCAGGGATCCAGTTAGTGTATCCCTTTAAAGGACTCCCATCAACCCATAGAAAATTACCAATGGCGTGCATCTTCCTTAGCCCGAGCCACATGTGAGCTTGGGTCCATTTCTTCTCTCTAAGATAAACCTGAAATTTGGCCTCATGTCAGTGAAAACTAAGCCGCAGAGTTTAATCACTACTGCCTTAATCAAACGTTCGAACCATACATTTCTTACTTCGACGACCGAGTTCAAGGTTATAATCTTTTAGAATCTTTTATAGAAGTCGTATATTTTCGCAAAACTTGACAAATGAAATTAAATAAGTCAAAATATTTCTCTGTAACTTTGGAACTCATTGACTATGGATTTAGTTTTCACTCGTTATTTACTTTAATTGAGTTATTTTACTTCTTTGGTTCAACAAGGGTAAGTATCTCGGGTCAAACTTTTCTATTTGCTGAATAAATAGTTTGTTTATAACACCATGTGTCAGTTCATGTAGTTTTAATGAATTATCCTATTCATTTCAATTGAAAAAGCGCGGGAAAGGATCAGTGATATGGCAAAGCCCTCTCTTCATAGGTGCTTAAGCTTACATTGATTTCGCGGAAAAGAACACTGAAAGTAACAGCCTTGAATTTGTCATGCACATACACGTTACTATGCCATTGCGCATGCCAATACACTAGAAAAAAACCAATACCTTAGAAAGCTGTTTGACAAATTCGTTTTCCTCCTCAGAGGATATGATGACCATCTGTGAATTGAGGCTTAGACATTGGCTCAGCGCGTCCATCCAACGGTGGCCCTGTGCCTCTACCACCAAGTAGCAATGCTTCTTTAGCTCAGTCCAGGGTGGATAGCAAGTCTCTGCATTAAAAAGGAAATCGAGAGTCTTGCATTAACAATCATTCCTCACGCAAGAGGGAGTAAATTAAGTTCTCGAAAAAAAACCAAAAATAGTTGTCTTAAGAGATTCACAGTTACAAAAGGATATCATGCATTTCCCATTCGTTATGAAATATTAAGTCGTCCTTTTTTCCCTACCGAAATTATGGGTGAGAGTTCTAAAGGTTTTGTTAGGCTCGGGTTCAAATATTCCCCGTGATGTTACCTTAGGTCCAACTTAAGCTATTATCTTGCCATCCATTCTCCCGCCGTCAACCACAAGAGGGGTTAGGTTTTGACAAAATGTATAAGAAGGTGAATGCACCAATACAGACGATATTTGATAAACTTAATTTGAATGAACTCACCTTCACAGTGAAAGTCAGACTTGGTCCAGTTTCCTTCTTTACACTCTGTTGTTGCATTTCCTTGGACTTTGTACCCACGCTGACACTCAAATTCAAAGGTTTGACCGCTACGATAGAGAGTTTTTGTGCTATTTGGCAGTTGAGCATGGACGACGTCTATTATAGGAGGCTTGGTGCATGGTTTGGCTGAATAAAAGAGCAGATAACACAGTACTGTATAAAAAAGTGAGAAGATGACTAAGAGGTGTGAATTTTACGCAGACAACTGCGTGTTGCTTCAAGGTAAACTTGTGTCAAATTTCGAGTTTGGGTGTTGATAGTTTAGTGCTCTTTGATAAATTTTCCTTAAAACAAACTCTAAGCAATAATACCTGGGCGACAAGATGCAGATACCTTGAGCCTAAGGAAGGTTTAACTACTATTAGAAATTTATCTCTTGTGCTCACATATATCGATGCAGAGAGATTCTCGTACCGCTCCAGGCTCTGTATATGAAACTCGATGAGGGCACTTGACACATTTTGTGCTCCCGTCATCAGGCTGATATGTGCCAACAGGGCATGGTTCACAAGTTCTATTTCCGATTTCATAGTAACCAGGTGGACAATACACTGAAATGGTAAGTATTAAGGTGAGTACTATTCATAAGTTAGCAGTTACTAACTGAGTAAACTGTCCAATTAATCTGTTTATATCTCCCAATATATTCAATAAACATTGCTTGACGTGGCACTGGATGATCTCCACAATTTTAGTGGAGGAACCTGCCATTTTTAATAGACAGAGAGTGTGCCACGAAGAAGTTGAAAATCATAATTCCAAAACCAAAGCAATAAATAAAACAAAGGCCTATAAAATAGAGGAGCTTAATTTACCAATTAAATACCGTTTTCAATAAAAGAAGGAAAATGATGATCAGTCAAATTTTAAAAAAAAATAAAAAATTGAAAGAGTCATTTTGATAATTTTTCGATTTTCAATTTTTTGAATTTTCAATCTTACCGCATAAATACCCATCTTCATGAGTTCTCGTGCCACTTGGACATTTTTGCGAAGGAAATTCGACAACAAGGCCATCCTCGTCAGCAGTTATTGTCAAGTTTCCCCAACGCGTCTTCACCTTCTCGTCCTTTAGAGAAGCATAAAGCCTCTCTATACTTTTTCCTATGCGTATTCTAGAAAGTGAGAATTCATTGAGTGCTTCGAGTTTCTTTCCCTCTGGTGTGATAGGATCTTCGCCTTGAAGAACGAACGAGATCACAGCAGCTGGAAATGGTGTGTAATACTCATCATGTGTTTTTTTCACTGGCCAACTCATTTGCTCCAACATTTTTTGAGTAATATGTCGGTAGCCCATGGTATCTATCTGTTGGAATTTGTCTATTTTATTTCCTTTGCAATTATCTAAGCTGCTCTTTACAACAGAGGGCGTGGAAATGCATTGCTTTAGTTTCACACTGAGAGCAATTCTAGGTACGCCCGGGATGAATCTTAAAATGTCCAGTCGTGCAATTCTACTTTGAACAGCACCATGTAAATTAGACACGTTGCAGTAATAAAAGCCAGCATTTTCTGTCGTCGGATTTCCTATTTCTAGAACTGGACCCGTCACGTTGAGCCGAACAGCATACTGGCCCATCCCTTTCATTGGAGTAAAAAACCACTCTGTTGATGGCCTTGGAACACCAGTGCTGTTGCAGACCATCCACACATTTTCATCGCCAACGAGCTTCTGATTATCAAATGGGTGTTCGGTAATATGTGGTTTTTGATGCACAACCAGGATGGTGACATTAGATACTGTACTCCCTCTTGTATTGGAAGCGTGACACTTGTAGGCTCCTTCACTATGTTCAGTGACACTTCTTAGCTCAAGTATGGTCCCATTTTCTCCTTCTAGAAGCTCTCCGTTCTTCGTCCACATGTATTCAACTTCCAGAGTGCTTTCAACCTCACACACAAAATCAATATCTCCGCCAAGAAGCGTGACAACTTTCGCAGGAGAATTCTTCTTGATTTTGGGTTTCTGACCACAAAGTATGATCTCATCGTTGCTTCCACTAATGAAAAACCTCGCTTGCGATAGCTTCCTTTCCAACAATGACTCAGTAATATTCTCCCCCAAAATACTGCTAATTATCTTGTTTAAAGACCGAAGCGCTTCTTTTATTTTAATGGCTCTGGGGTGATTTTCCATTTCATACATTTCTTCTAGGCTGTCAAAGAAGAAGTCCACACAATCAAGAATCCCTGAGCATTGTGTAAAGTTCTTCTTCTGCGTCAAGAAATCGAGAAATCCACGTGCATCATTTAATATGTCACTCCAAGACGTTGCTCCTGAGGTGTTAAGCTGAGCATCCTTGAGAAACTGTCTCATATCGCTGTAAGAGGTGTTCTCATCGTTGTTGTTGTAATAATCGAGCTCTTCTATTCGTCTGTTGCCTGCAAAAACAGCTTGATCAATTTCCCTTTTACTTTTGATTGAAAAATCCATGGACTCAACGATATCAGAGAATATAATGTTGGCCTCTTTAGAAAGATGACATTCGTGTCCTTCAAAAGAGAAGTTGGTGTCATTTGTTTTGGAGACGATGGGTTCCTCTCTTACTGACCTACGTCTTCTTCCGTTTGATGTTCCAAAGAGCGTCTCAATAATACGTTTTGATGCTAAGGCCAGAGAACCTTGTTCGTTTCTAAAGTCCATAGGAAACTGAATTTCTTTTTGTGAGCCTTCGAATGTTCTGACGTAAGCTGTGAGGGGAAATCGCGTTTTCGTTGATGACGAGCTCAGGGCCACAAGGAATGCAAGACTCTCTACGTAGATCAATGGTTTTCCTTTACGCTTTTTCATGTTTTTATCAAGTTTTAGTCCCAGTTTTTCCCTCTGTTTCACCGTGTTGAGATTAATGGCTTTTCGAGTAAACTCACGCTGCTGAAGCCGCACACGAGCCAGCTCTAACTGCCATACAGCACTGTCAAACTTTATTTCTGCCTTATTCAGATCCAACTGAGCAAGGGTGGACTGTTTTCCTTTCGTGAGCATATCTTGAAAATCCACGAACATGGTATCATTTTCAAACTCAATTTCAGCGGCGAGGTTGTCCAGTTCAAATGAGCAATTTGTGTTGTGCGAGACGCACGCTGGATCTAGAACTTTTATACTTCCATTTTTAGGACACTCATACATGAGATAACCAGAAACCACAGTTTCCGTCTTTACTGCATCGCAAATAAACCTTTCGATTTCCTTCGTTTTGTATTCGCGGAAGTTCTTTGTTACATGATGTACGAATGGAATTTTAGGGCCAGGTACTTTCATTTGATAACTATCGCAGCCAAATAAAAACTTTTTTACCAGTGCAAAAATATTCCCAGATTTCCCACAGTTACCACCTTCTGTGACTATAGAAGTTTGGACCATTTCGATTTCCTTCACCACTTTTGAAACAATGACTTCTTCTTTCAGCGTTTCCTTTACTTTACGGCAAACGGGGACGGTGTAATTCACAAACACTGGCTTTTGACAAACCGCTGGTATATAAGTGTTGGCATCGATAAAGTCACAGGACAAAAATTGACATCTTTTTCTGTTTTTTACTTTCAAAAACTGATCCAAGGAAGACTCAAGCTCTATTGATGCTTTCCCATATGCTGCGCTTAATCTTTGGAATCTGGAAAGCCTTCGTTGCTTTTCTAATAACGCTTCATCGAAAATTGCCTTTTTCTTCTTCACCAACTCCTTTGCATTCTTCAGCCTTTCTTCAGCACTCAAAATCGATCTCTCACACCTTTCAATTCGTTTGGCAGCTCTTTCTGCTAAGAAACTGGCGAAGGTCGTCACTTGACTTTGGAGAAGATTTGAAAGTTGTGAAGAATTTGACATCCGTCCGTTAACTGCAAAGATTAAGGAGCTCCAATCTGTAGCATGACCAATCTTTGCCACCACATCCATATTCGCCATATATCTATCAAATATCTTCCCTTGCATTTCAAATGACAGCTGATTCTCATTTAATGAAACTTCAACGTGCTGAATAACGGCCAAAACACTACTTCTTCCTACGAAATGAGCTGACACAGTCTCAGAGTCTCTCGGAAAGATGAAATCAACGAAGTTTCCCATAGGGAGTGTCAATATGTTGTCTTTACTTAGAGCCATCTGCACTAAGGCTTCCCCTCTGCCTCTGAACACTGATGTATGTGGTGTGTTAGATACGCAGTTTCTCTCTGTAAGGTAGTCAACTGTTGTGCCTAAATCCTTGAGACACAGATGTTTCATGCAAATATTACCTCTGAAATAGAAGCTTATTCCGTTAAAGGTTTGTTCAATTGGTTCTCCGTCAAGATTGGGACGTAATTGTTGAGGAAATCTTGCCTGAATCCCATCAATTCTGGTGGAAAGCTCTGCATATTTTCCTTTGTTGCTTGAGGAGGGAATATGGTCAATGATGACATCTGTGATGCTTATCAAGTATTTTAAATTATTTTCTATGCGGTTAAGGAGAGTCAGACCTCGTGTAACTTCCATTGTGTCTCCAGTTATCATCTTTTCCAGTTCGTTTACGGAAACGTTCGTTTCCGAAACAATATCTAAAGATTTTTGCAGAGCAATTTTACCATGTGGCATAACTTCTTTGGCTTTCATGACAACATCTTCCAGATCAGGTATTAGGGAAATAATGCTGGAAAGAAAGCTTTTAACTTCACCCATGTTGACAATTGTGTTTTGCATTCCTCCGCTCACTGACATGAGCATTGCCAAACGAACAGGTTGATTCTCTATTGGCCGAATGTGAGTTGCAAAAGGGCTTTCATTCAAAAAGTTGCTGGCAGATTTCTCTAGTTCTAAGAAGATGCCTCGAACATTCTTGCGGCATTCACCTTTTCCTTAGAAAACCGAAAAAAAAGACTCATGCTTAATTATCGGTTTATGTATCAGCATTTAGTCATCGAAATATGAACCACGCGGAACGTTTGGAGTGCCCAAAAGAAATGTGTTAGATAATCTAGCTTCATTTGTTCTATCAAGACCTCGTTGGATACACAGCTGAATAGAAATGCCTTCTGCTATCAATAGCATATGTGGCATGACAGGAAATGAATGTTCGAAAAATAACAGCAATTGCCTAGCAAGGTAATAAATTCGCCGATTTCGATGATTTAAATGTGACGCGTGCGGATATTTCACGAGTTCTGTAGTTTCTTTCTGATACCCGTAGAAATTTGGACAAATACAAGCACGGGTTTCAATAACTTTTTCGATATGCAGCTGCTGATGATGCGATAGACAGCTTCTCTCCTGAGGGAAGCTGGGGGTACGCAAGACAAACTGCAGTAAGAAGTCTTATACCACCCTTAACCGGCTTCTATAGAAACCCCTTATCAAGCAATAGGAAAAAGCTCACTCTTTCAAAGATAACAGCTCTCGATCGCATCGATCGACATTTTGCTGAATTGATGGCTCAGACATAAGTTACATTTTGCATTACTGTTCTTCGCTTTATCTCGTGTTTCTTTAAAAAAATTAAAATCATATTTGCAGACTATGAAATTTCCTACCTCCCAGGAGAGCTTTTCCACTTGCTTTGATTGAACCAAGTTTCAAGATAAAGTCTTTCCTGAGTGCTCTTCCAGAAACATTCAGAGATGCTTCTCCTCTTAATTGCATGTCCATCCGTTGTGACATGAGAATGGTAAATAGCTGTTTAGTTATGTATAAAAAAATCAAAGGTTTGTTTAGCTCTTAACATAACAGTGGTTTAGCCGAAAATCAAGTTAGAATTCACTTCAGTAATGAAATTAACAAAACAAAAATATATTTTTTATATACTTACACTGTCCATATATTCGGTTCTGATGATGGCTTCCCCCCTCATCCTAAACGACAAGAGAAGGAGCTTCGGAACCCCAAATTTCCAGTTCAGGTTTCCTTTTAGCCACATATTGAAGGGGAGCGGGGACAATTTTTGTAACTTCTTGCCATTCCAAATAATTCCATTTACAAAACGAATAGTTTCCTTGTCTCTATGAAGGCCAATAGAATCCACCTGAAGACTGAGCCCATTATCCTGCATGTCTCGGAAAATATTCAGAGAACTCTTTAAAAGATAGGCAGGCCCCTCGGAAAGGCTAACAAACAAACCAGGGTTGCAAATGTTAATTGCAAAGCAGGTGGTTCCATCTGCGAATAAAGAAACATCAGTTTGTGCAACTCGAATTTTAAAACTCCCAACAGGACGGTAATAGACGAGACTTGATGCTCGATTTAAGGGAAATCCTACGCAGTGTTCCAAACCAGAAGTTAGACTAGCAGCAATGTTCTGAATGTCAAAAGCGTTGTTGTTCTCGTCGACAGAGAATGAAAGCCATTCTGGTGTCATCAATGAAAGAGCCTCCATAAACGAAGACAGGAATGCGTCATTCTGTATGAGTTCAAGTAGACTGTTCGAGTCTGTAACTCTCGCTTGGCATGTTCCATTTCGTGAAAGCAAAAGTGCGTATTTTTTGGAAGACGAAGTCATGGAAATACCAGCCTCGATCATCTTATCCCGCGAGACGCCATCCCTTGGATTTAAACCGATTAGCGAGAGAGGAATATTTTGGTTGTTGGAAGCGGTGATGTGCACAATGCCACTGGTAGATAAAGGATTCCTAGTCCACGGTGTGGTAGATAATAGGCGTACTTCACATGAAAGTTTTGTCTGATGTTCCTCGCAGCCAATGGGTAGCTCACCTTTGCGAAGGAACACTTTTGTGCTGAGACTGTCATTAAGGGACATTTTTGGGGCACTGAATAACACGCCTGGTGTTGGAGCTTCAAAATCGTTCTTACTTTCACCCTCAAGATCGTATGTGATCCTTCGGATTCCTGGTTTTTCCGCTAATACTGTAAATCCGTCCATTGTATTTGAAGGGTCAAAGACCGCTGATTGTGGCTGAAATGTAACTTCTTTCTCGGATGTTAATACTACTCTGAGGCGTCCCGATGGTCGTGCTAGAAGGAAAAGCCTCCTGGATTTCTTTTTGGTAAGTAGTTTAGGAAAGATCGGTGTCACGACATGCCCAGTTTCACAATGACTTCCTTTATATCCAGTGCCTTCACAATCGCAGGTGTAGTCCTTTTCGTTCAACGTTAAACATTTTCCTCCTTTTCTGCATGGATTTGGCTGGCAAGTTTTGATCCCTGTGGCAACAAAACAATAATAAATAGTGAATGATTCATTCGAATTGGTTCGACAAGTTTTGCGGATTTTGAATTTTGTAAGTTACGTTTGTCTGTCTGTAGCTATTTGTTTTTCTTTTTTTTTTCTGCTTTAGATATTTTAGATAATCAGTTTTTTAGTGAATACAGAATTTGTATGACGCACGAAATTTACATAAATCTGTACATAACAAAAACTTTATGCATTTCCCCAAGAGAGTCATAAATCAAAAGAATTCGATGTCAGCTCCCTAAAAGCGTGTGGGTGTTCAAGTCATCTCATTAACATGCCACAGCTGATTCTCATTTTTTTTTTTTTTTTGTTCTACCTTGAAACTTACTTTTACAAGAAAACCTCCCAAAGTTCCAAGAAACGTCGTCACCCTTGGAATTAAGGCTACAATTGGCTTGTCCGTCTCCCACCAAGAAAAATCCACGAAGACATCCAAAATGGCAAGTTGAGCCAAGGGAGGTAAAACAAGGCATTGAAATAGTTTTATTCCCACGGGCGGTCAGCGTCTTGCAGTGTTTTGCTAAGGGAGAGGAAAAATAAGGGTTAATTCTTGGAACTGCAGGATTAGTTTGCTTTTAGATGGGATTATCATAGTATGACATACATCGGTACACGGTTCAATTACCCAAAATTAAGTCCAAATTCGGACGTAAGTAGCTAATTGAATCACTCACAGCTCCAACACCTCAAAAATCTGAGCGCTTTCTGAATTTCAGCCACCAAACATGTATGGCTTAGGCGTGGGATAACGTTCATACACCATTCAGGGGCTGAGCAAATTTGAACTCTAGAAGTACTTCAATATCCAGTAATCGAGTTTATTAGATAGAGAGAGACGTATGTGACTTAGAGACAGGCACTACTGACAGCGATTTGACCCGACATATCAATACTGTATACCAGATTGTCGTGTAATAAAAAGGATTATCCGTTCTTCATCGGGACTCTTTGAGAAAGAAATGAGCTGTGCCCGCAATTTTACTCTCTTGCGAAAGAAGGACGGCAGTTACCTTGACAGAAAGGAAGTTTTCCGCTCCACCTTGAAGAAGCAAGACATGTTCTCGACTGTGATCCAACCAAATCATATCCAGGTTCGCAAGAAAATGAACAAGTGGCATCAGTTACAAGTCCTGAACAATTCATTCCGCCATGAGGTGGTGAAAAAATCTTCTCACAAGGCTGAGCTAGAAGATTGTTACAAGAGTTTTCAGCGATGAGCTCGTTCATTCAAGGGCAACTCAGACGTATTTATTACTCATCTCCTAAATTCCCTTACTCTTTTTCAGTCCATTTTGGCCGCAACTGGTGAATACCTGTGACTGTTGTAAACAAACTCGAACGTTCATTTCGTTTTTAAGCTCAATCCTTAGTTCAGCGGTTGTGTTCAAGGTTTTGACCTCGTACTGCCTCATTTGTGGAAGGGAAAAGAAAGGGCAGAAAGCTGAAGCGCACCAGTCATAACAAACAAAAAGGCGTTAGTAGAAACACTAAACTCCTTTGATTATATCTGAGTTTTGATGTTATTGTGGTTGCCTGCCACCTTAAAAGTTAGCATTGATGATTGTTATTTGAACACTTATTCGCCTTGCACAAGAATGAATTAAAGGTTCGTGAATTAAACCACTTTAACTTCAAACTGATATTTCGAAACCTTTAACTCTCATGCTTCGAAGGAGTAAGGAAGTGACGTATAGACAATGTGCACAAAAGAGCTTCTCGAGAACCTTTCTGATTATTCTGAAAAAGTTAAATCAATGAGTCAGCATCGAATACAAAAAGACAAATCGCTCTTGAAGACGAACCTTTGCACTTTTTCCCGTCTGATGACAATGTGTAGCCTGGTCTACATGAGCAAAAGTAGTGACCGTCCGTGTTATGGCAGTAATGTTCACAGGAATGGCTTCCAGTGTGGCATTCGTCAACATCTAAGGACAAGACAGAAGAGAGTATAGGGATATGATTTATTTCGAGGAAACCGGTTGAAATGATATTCAAAGAAAAATAGAAGCTTTAAATAAGTGCAATTGCTTCTACGCACAGATGAGGCAGTCGCAATCAGTGAACGTGTCCAGACAACTCGTAATTCAGAAACAAGATGTTAAGCTGCATGGAAATGAAGTACATGTTGTGCGTTAGTGGTTTTTTAAGCGACATTTTAGGTTAGTCTTGAAACAGAGTCCGAATAAACAGCAATTGCCTAAAAATCCCAACTAGTAGGAGGAGGACCAGTTGGCTTTTTACATAGTGCAGCTTAAGAGATGAACTTAGAACTATTAAAAACAAATCCAGCTCATGAATAATTTCCGTGAGCATCGGTGCGAAGGCTTTTAACCTCAGATTATCTTTCCCCTCAGTGCGCAGCCACTTGGCACACTACCTTAAAATTTTAGGGAAATAAGCTTTTTGATCTTTGGAACATCGATTTTTTTTCCGAGTTTCCTTTCTTTAAGTTGATTTTTCCCAGAAGTTCACAAAGAAATTATTTGCCATTTTGATGCGGCTTTATTTTTTATCCGTTTGCTTGCTCAACAATGCAATCCGGAAAAATAAGGTAGCACACTAACCTTTACACTGCCTCTTGTCGTACATCAGCGCATATCCTTTCCTACAAGAACACTGAAAGCTCCCCTCAACGTTCGTGCAGATGTGATGACAACCAGAAAGAGTGGCTGTTTCTTTACTTCCAGCGATGGTTTTTTGGTCACACTCATCGACATCTACGAAAAACTATCTGATGAGTTTTTATGCTACGTTAATTCCATTTAAAGGAACGGTACAAATCCACATTTTAAGAAATCCTCGCAGTGGCAACGCTTCGAAAGCAACAGACCTCTGAGAAGTACCATTTATTGTTGGAAAGCGCTTAATATCATGGTTCAAATCTAAAACGCAGAACTTACCGTACATGAAATCCTGCGTTCCAATTTTCGAGTTTGGTTCCAAAAATTACCTGTGCATGTCCTGTTATCAGTCGTTAGTTGATATCCTTTGTTACAGGAGCACTTGTATCCACCAAGAGTATTACTACAAATGCCTTGACAGTCGTGACCTAACTTGCATTCATCAATGTCTGAAAAAAAAAGGCTACTGTTCGACATCACCATCACAACCCTAATTCTAATTAGCTACATACATGCAGAAAGTATTTTCAAACGTGAGTAGACACGACGTCAAACCTGAAAACGGTGGTTCTTATAAACTTTCTGACAAGTAATGAGACCATTAACTTTCCAAAACCAACTTCCTTTATATTAAAGTGGTCAACTTAACAAGATGGTAGTCGAGTAACATGAACAACCACCAGACTCACTCATTCACTGATAGTCATAGCAGTATAAAGCCCTAGTAGCCATGAGAGTATTAAGCCCTGATAGCCATATCAGTATGAAGCCCTGATAGCCGTGACAGCGTAAAGCCCTGACAGCCATGACAGTATACAGCACTGACAGCCAGGACAGTATGAAGCACTGACAGCCATGACAACATAAATACCTGATAGCCATGACAGTATAAAGACCTGATGGCCGTGGCAGTATGAAGCCCTGTCAGCCATGACAGTATAAAGACGTGATGGCCGTGGCAGTATGAATATATATAAAGCTCCGATAGCCATGATAGTATAACACCCTGAAAGCTGTAACGGTAGGAAATCCTGACAACCAGAACGGTTTGAAGCCCTGAGAGCCATGACAGTGTAAAGCCCTGTCGGCCGTGACAGTATGAAGCTCTGACAGCCATGACGGTATAAAGCACTGTCAGTCGTGACAGTACGAAGCCCTTTCAGCCATGACAGTATAAAGCTCTGTCAGCCGTGACAGTATAAAGCCCTGTCAGCCATGACATTATGAAGCCATGACAGCCGTAACAGTAAGAAGCCATGACAGTATGAAGCCCTGACAGCAGTGACAGTATAAAGCCCTCATAGGGATGACAGTATAAAACCCTGACAGCCGTGAAAGTTTGAAGCCCTGAGAGGTCATGACAGTATATGGCCCTGATAGCCATGACAGGACCTGTCAGCAGTGATAGTATGAAGACGTGATGGCCGTAGCAGTATGAAGTCTGTCACCCATGACAGCATAAAGCCCTGATGGCCGTGACAGTATAAAGCCCTGTCAGCCATGACAATATGAAGCCCTAATAGCCATGACAGTATACAGCCCTGTTAGCCATGACAATATGAAGCCCTGATAGCCGTGACAATATTAGGCTGGGAGAGCCATGACCGTGTAAATCCCCAACAACCATGACAGCATAAAGCCCTGAGAGCCATGACAGTATAAATTTCTTACAGCCATGACAGTATACAGCCCTGACTACTGTGTCAGTATGAAGCCCTGACAGCCATGACATTATAAAGCCCTGACATCCATAACAGTATGAAGCCTTTATGACCATGACAATATAGTAGGAAATCCTGACAGCCATGACAGTATAAAGCCTTGTTGGCCATAATAGTATGAAGCCCTTTCAGCCATGACGGTGTGAAACCCTGATAGCCATAACAATCTGAAGCTTCGATGACTGTGATGGTATAAAGCCCTGAAAGCTGTAACAGTATCAAACCCTAACAACCATGACTGTATAAAACCCTGACAGCCCTGACAATATAAAGCCCTGTCAGCCGTGACAGTATAAAGTACTGTCAGCCGTGACAGCATGAAGCACTGTCAGCTGTGACAGTATGAATCATTGTCAGCCGTGACAGTATGAATCACTGTCAGCCGTGACAGTGTGCAGCCCTGACAGCCATGACAGTGTGAAGCCCTGACGGTCATGACATTATGAAGCTATGTCAGCTGTGACGGTATGAAGCCCTGACAGCCACGACAGTATAAAGCACAATCAGCTCTTACAGCTTTGACAGTATGAAGCCCTAATAGCCATGAAGATATGAAGCTCCGATAGCTATGATAGTATAAAGCCCTGAAAACTGTAGCAGTAGGAAATCGTGACAATCATAACAGTATGAAGCCCTATCAACCATGACGGTATGAGGCCCAGACAGTCATCACAGCATAAAGCCCTGATAGCCATGACAGTATAAAGCCCTGGCAGCGGTGACAGTAAGAAGCCAAGACAGCCATAACAGTATGAAGCCAATACAGCCGTGACAGTATGAAGCCCTGACACCAGTGGCAATGTAAAGCCCTGACAGCCGTAACAGTTTGAAGTCCTGACAGCCATGATAGAAAAAGGCCCCGATAGCCGTGACAGTAAAAGGCCCTAGTAGCCGTGACAGCATGAAGCCTTGTTAGCTGTGACAGTATAAAGCCCTGACAGCCATCACAATACGACGTCCCTATAGCCGTGACAATATGAAGCCCTGAAAGCCGTGACAGTATGAGGCCTTGACAACCAAGACAGTATAAAGCCCTGACAGCCAACACAATACGACGCCTTTATAACTGTGACAGTATAAAACCCTAAAAGCCGTGACAGTATAAAGCCTTGAAAACCATGACAGTATAAAGCCCTGACAGCCATGACAGCATTAAGCTCTACCAGCCGTGACAATATGAAGCCTTGATAGCCATAACAATATAAAGCGCCGATGGCCATGATAGCGTGGAGCCCTGAAACCTGTGACAGCATGAAATCCTGACAGCCATGATGGTGTAAAGCCCTGAGAGCCGTGACGGTATGAAGCCCTGAGAGCCATGACAGTGAGAAGCCCCGAGAGCCGTGATAGTATGCAGTCCTGAAAGCCGTGACAGTATGAAGCCCTGACAGCCATGACATTATAAGGCCCTGATAGCCGTGACGGTATGAAACCCTATCAGCCGTGACAACTTCAAGCCCTGACAGCTATGACAATATGAGGCCTAGACAGCCGGGGCATTATGATACCATGAAAGCCGTGATAGTATGTAGCCCTGTCAGCCATGAGATTATGACGCCCTATTAACCATGAAAGCGTGAAGCCCTGACAACCATCACAATACGAAGCCCTTATCCGTGCCAGAACGAGACCCTATCAGCTGTGATACTTTTAAACCCTGAATGCACGACAATGTGAAACCCTGACAGCATGAGGCTCTGACAACCATAGTAGTATGAAGTATTAACAAGTATGGTTTCTCGCCCAAAATGCGGCTGAAAAGTTATTGATTGTGCGGCTCTTCATCTACCAATCCGCGTGAAGCCCATGTCTGATGCCCAGGTATGTGCCCCCGCTACGCTGTACCAGGGGCTTGTGTTCCAGTTTGTGCACTTTATCTTGATTTTCTATGCAATAGGAATCGGATTTCAAGAATAGCATGTAATCGTGCATGCGCATTACTTGCTCCTGAACCCTTCTACTAACGTAATGGATAGATGTTCCGGAATACAGTTGAGAAACTTGCACGTTCGGACTTATAGTTACCTGACAAAGCAAATTTCCTTGTTTTGATATTTTTTATTATTATTACTATTTTCACCATTATTTACAATATCATTACAATGTTTTGTTGCGCGCGCTGCGTGCCTCGCCATTACAATTTATATGTGGTTAATGTTACCTGAACAGGTCCTTCCATTGCTGTTTAAATTAAATCCCTTATCGCAGCTGCAGCGATGGCTGCCGAACAGATTTCTACAGGTATGGTGGCAGTTTCCGTTGTTGCTGACACACTCGTTAATATCTATGAGAAAACAGAAAAGTTCACTGTAAAAAAAAAAGATTGTTATTTATTGTAGCGTTTAATAGAGATAGAGTATTGTCGTTTGTCTAATAGTTATGACATACTTAGACTACTTCACCTATTCCATTGATCAAAAATTGTTCTTGGTTGCATGTAATGCCTGTTCATAATGCATTGTTAAATACATTTTTTTTAGAAACATCTGTAAATATAATTATCGTGGTCCGGGTTACCTGAAGCTTCCTTGTCTTTTGATAACAATGCATTCGATTTGGATGGGGAAAACCCCAATAACCAATCAAAACGAGAAAAATGCTCTAAGTGGCCCTAGAAAACACGAAGTGGAAACCCTTAAAGGGGGGGGAGAACCGTCAGGAGGCGAGGTATCGTCGAGAGGTTAGCGTGAGTTCTATTTAACCAGCCAAAGGACATGGAGAGGCACAACGATGTAAATTAATCTTTCCGACATGGTAAAGCGGCTTTTATTACAAAATATTTCTGATTTAAACATACCTCTACATGCTTTTCCGGAAACAAGGCGGAAGCCTCGCGGACAGTTGCATTTGTACCATCCAGGATAGTTCACACACTGGCGTCTGCAGCCTCCGTTATTCACGGCGCACTCATCTATATCTGGAACAATATGCATGGAACAATTCACCGCAGATCAAAACACAAAGCATCACTGAATAAGATTTCTTTTTTAATAATACCAACACATCTTTATATACGATTATGTATTGCAGAAAACGGAGTTAATTTAAGGTGTTTGATAACTCTTAAGGCTCTGCCTTAAAAATGGTGACTATTAAGATTTGGGAACCGATGAATATCTCACCACACAAGGAACTTATGCCAGCACCCAAAATATACGGCCTTTAATCTATAATCTTTCGAATACTTCTGTAATCAAGTGTTTTTTCGGCCAGATAAATTCCGTTTACAACGAGGCTGTAATTTTTAGTTTCTATGCATTTTGGAAAAGGACGTTAGTCGAAGGAGGTAAATACATTTCTAAAGAGATAACCATTGTTGATAAAATGCAATTTTTTTTATTCTTATACATATATTTCTATTCCGTAAGTTTTGGTGATTTGTTTTGAATATGACGGTGTTTGATTAAGCTAAAGCTCTCCTACATTCAGGTCGAGTTAAATGACCTAAACCGTAAAGCTATATAACATTGACTTACTTAGTGATCCAAAGTGCAGCACCATTGTCCTCTATCAAAGATGAATCAACTAACTCAGTTAACTTTTTCTCTTGTAAATTGAACAAAAAAAACTTTCCCTTCTGCTGAATTTTTTTCTTCCACTTTTATTCTGCATTCTTAAAATCAACCGATTGTACTCATACCTGTACATACTGTGTCACTCTGAAGTCTGTATCCCTTGTCACAAGTGCATTTAAAACTTCCAACCGTATTCATGCATCGTTTTCCACATGAATTTGATCCGGAAGCGCAGGTGCACGCAGAGCTGAATGTGCACTCGTCGACATCTGCCGGACATATTAAAACAAGTGCTAAGGTCACATTACAGCCTTAACGAATATATTAGGTACGAAAAATACATTGTGACATTTTTGGACTGAGTACTGAAAGTTGACACTTACCATTACACTTTGTGTCATCAAATTTGCTTACATTGTACCCTGGGTAGCAATAGCATAATCTCGCTGCACCTCTTTTATTGGAACAACCCTGCTCACATCCTCCCTTGTTTGGGGAGCATTCGTTTACATCTGTCGAAAGTAAAAGGAAACAAACCGATCAAGCTTAATCTGCAGGATCTATTGAAATGTTCACTTTCGAAAAGCTTCTCACTGAGTACTCATAGAAAGTAAAACATCTTACCTATGCTACAGGTAGGTCCAGTCCAAAATGGAGTACACCTGCATGAGTTTGGACGGGCGCAATTACCACCGTGGCTGCAGCCATTATCACAAATTGCTGGTGAAACAAAAGGATAAGTAGAATGGAAAGGATTTCGTATTTCAGTACAATGTTATCTAATTTCACATTTTTGCCACCCAGGAGCCAACACATAGGCTATTTCAAATGTAGAGTTTTCACCAGCAGACGATCAAGCTGTGACACTTAATATCCCCCGCATGTTTAACTGATCTAACTTAACTAACATAGTTTTCGTAGAGAATGAATACACTTCTCATAAGATGTCCTTACAACTCAGCTTCTCCTCACAAAATTTCTCATGATTCCCTGATTCTCTGGGGACCTCTTGGATTTATGAGTGATCTAGGAAGAGTTTAAGAGAGATTGCGTAATAATAACGGCTATAAAAAGGATCACATCCTCCCTTTGATCTAACCTATTGGGCAGCTATCTCCTCTTCTTTGCCATCCGCGGCAGCATAGTAGGTAAGTGTCAGTAGTCCATTGGTAGACCGTCCTTCTCCTGTAACCGGTAACAGTTCTAGAAGGTAAAGAGAACTCATTCATGTACACTCAGTCAGCACTTTCACTTCAACCATGTTCCTTTACTAAATGACACGATCGCCAATCGCACGTTTGCCCCACCTTTTTTCAGGTTCCCATGGCGGTCTGCCTGTATCCTATCATATGCCAAGGTCCAATGGGGGGAGGAGGGGGTGGGGGGCAGGGGGGGAGGAGACTGGCACTGGCAAACAACAACAGCAGTAGCAGCAGCAATATCCAATATCCACAATAACAGCAACAGCAACAACAACAAAAGCAACAAAAACTCATGACAGCAACAATAAAAACAGTAACAAAGATGTTTTAAAGGACTGAAACAAACAAATTTTCTTGCTTCCCTTCATATTTCATTAAAGATAACTTACCTGGACTTTGTGCAACGATTCCAACCAAACACTCCACAGCGTGTTTTGTAGTACACATAGTTGACAGTCGTCACTCGGATGGATGACGCAACAGACCTACGTTTCTGCTCCTCGCAAACGTTTGAGCTACAAAAAGATACGTTAATCACAGAAGGAAAGAATCACTGATGAGTTTTCACCGTTTTTGTCATTGCAATGGTTACGGCTACGAATTTTAATTTTCTTCATTTCTAACTTCAATTTATAAATGAAAAGCAGCCACAAGTCGATAGGCTTGATTGCTCTAGACACCAAGTCGTCTGGCACTAGGCCAATATGTGCAAACTATTCTTTGTATTACCAAACTGGCCCTGTGGTTTTCTAGAATTATTCTACAATCTCAATCCATTGATGAGCTTTGTGCAAACTGAAGTCGATCATTTGCCATTAATTGTTAGGAACTATCCAACAAAATATCTGTACACAATTACATTCAACTCCATGGTGGCGAGTGAGGATGAGAATAACAAAAAAAACTCTTTTTAAAGAAAAAAACTTTCTCTTAAAAAAATGGAGCAAAAATGGAAGCACTAATCGAAATATGAAATATAAATCTGTTTTGAGAGTTTACTGATGGAACGCGAAAAATAGAACGATTTCAGTAAATTAAAATTACATTTTCCTCCTAGTTTGGAGCATTCAAAAAAGCAAACACACACGGTTTGGAGCACTTCAAAAAAATCAAACACACGCACTAACAATTGAGAGTTGGAAATCGAAATTAAAGTGCCGCTCTTGCTAAGAGCGGTCCTCTCGACTTTCCGTCGGAAAAAATTTTCTTTTATTTTTTGCTCATGAAAAGGGTTTAGGACACGTTTCAAAAATAGTTTAGTTGTTCTCCAATTCTCTTTTTTGTGCGTCGCCACAAGCTAAAAGAGATTTTTGGCTAGATCACCCGTGTGGACAGCGATCGAAAGTGTAAATTTCACAGATTTTGTCCAGCGCGCAGCGACTGCAACAATATAGCTAATGGAATTCTATCTCACTAGCTTGTCTTCAAATTTGACTCTAAGTTTACTCATTTCTTTTGTTATTTAACTTGCGCTTTTAAGCTAACTCTGTCGAAGTCTTTCCCTTTACTCGTTTTCTCTTTCACCAGTCGAACGTTTTATGTAACATTTTAGTTTGAATATATGTGTTTTAACCTTTAATAATTTTTTTCGATGCCCTTTCCTGCATGCGCTACATGTTTTAGTAGCCCCATCTCGTTGGCAATTTAGTCTGCACGTTATTTTCTCGAACAAATTTGTAAAGTATTTCATCTTGAATTTCTGCCAATGGATTAACATCTTTTTCAGGTTAGGAGAAACAGACATTGGTAAATTATACGGGCAGGCTTACGGCCATCTTATTGCTAACTAGTTACACTCCTGTAAATGGGTGAGTATCATCCGGGCCGAAAAATATAAAAAGTGAAAAAGGAGACATACCCAACTCTTGAGAGTCCATCAGTATAAAGGGCTGCATATGCTACAATGGGGTAGAGCACAAGTACAAGAAACACTCCTAGACATGTCTTTTTCACCTCGCTGTACGTCATGTCCGTGCAGCAAGCATGAGTTACACTCGAAGAGCAACAGAACAACTCACTTCCTCGCCACGAGGACCGAGAAGGTCTCTAAGAGTAGCTCACTGTTGGAGGGTTTATCTAAGACCTATTTACTTCCTAGGTGAGCTATCATATATTACGTCTGAAACGTCAGCTGAAACGTCTGAAACGTCTGAAATGTTTGTTTGTCTAAACTTTGATAAAACGCGAGAAGTAGTTAATTGGGAGGTTTTGAGGCTCAGCCAACTTGGCACAGTAATCGAATACATCACCACTCGAATGGGAGAAGTTAATGATAATTCAGAGCATTGACAATATCTTTCAGCGACTGGTGCAAAGAGTAGAAAAACCGCAGGATCTAGGATACAAGAGCGGTGTAACTTTACCTTTGAAACACCTTTTAACCGCCTTTTAATTGTGCAGAGTGAGCTGCTGGTTTTGAGATTTCGGCTTATCCAACTCCATAAAGATAAGAAGTACCGCGGAAAGTCCATAGTTAGTGGGTAGTAAGCGGAGGAGATGTTGAGGAGTAGAAGATAAAAAGAGGAAGAGAATTGTCGTAGGGATTTGGTTATTTTCTCCGGGTCGGCGCCAAAATTTTGTAATTAACTGCCTGGCTTTCTGCATACACTTTGCGCCTCCACAGCCCGAGGCAGACGAGGAAGGGAAGGGGGAGAGGGGTAGGAGGGTTGGAAGGGGGGCTCCAAGATGAAGGAAGCAGATGTTTTTCATCTCGCTTAAGTGTATGTTACAACATTTTTGTTGTTAGCCGTCAATGTCTCGTTTAGGGTCGCAACCGAACTGAGATACAGTGAGTGAATGTGATGACCAAAAGACATGACTTGCCTCTTAAATCCTAATTTTAAAACTTATTCGATAATTAAGTTCCTTTCATGATAAATTCTAATTGCAACTTGCTATACGCTATATGTCGAAAAAATCGTCTCCTTTAGGGTCAATAAAAGCTGGAGCCAACCCAGATTTGTCTCCTTGTAGAGGGTTTAATTTAATTTTCCAACGAGCTTCCCCGCCCCTCTCACAGTGGAATTCCCTCGCGTCACCACAAAAGCTCTCCAAAACACATTAATATGAAAAGGTCGTTATTCGGTTTTTTTTTTTGTTTTGGTTTTTTTCTTTTACACTCACGGATGAGGTTCTTCGCCATTACTTTCTTGGCGACTCGAAATAATTATTTATTTTCAGATAGATCTATCTGAAAGTTTCAAGTATATTTAATTTTAATTATCGGAAATATTTTGCATGATCTGCAATTCTCTAAATTTACAAAACATGACCTAGGATATCGCATATACATCCGGCTCTACATATAAATGTGATTAAGTTTTCAGAATTGTCAGCCTAAGCAAAGCCCATCTAGCTAAATGAGATCTGTAACATTGCCAAAAATTGATGCTTGTTTTGCATCTGGTATGAAGTTCGTCTTCGGAAAGGTTAAGTCAGTACTTCAGGTATCCTCTATGCAAAACGAAAAACGTTGTGAAGCGGTAAAAGATTGTGATGACTGTAATACTTTGCAACAACACTAGACTTCACACAGACGCAAACTTAACTGAACTCCCAAAAATAATTAACCGAGCCAAAATATACAAAATGCAAAAGGAAACCTAACATATGAAAGAAATTAGGGACAAATGCTTAATTAACAAAAGCTACAAGAGCGCGAAAACTAAACCAAGCAAAAAACGAAAAGCGTGAAGCAAACACTTACGTAATCCTGGCGCCTACAAGATGTTTGTTCCTATATGTAGTAATACATTACGGAAGCTAAGAACTGCGCACAAGGAATTTACTTCTGAACTCATAATCCGTTCAAGAGCTTTTGAGTTCTAGGCTGGAAAGGGAGAAAAAAGCAGATCTCGAAACTTATCTGAACAATAACCAAACTTCTATTTAATACGCTCTTAATATGTTCAAACGTGTAAAGGGCTTAGGCTCGAGTATTTCACATCAAAGATTACTTCAAGATCGTGGACTACTGAACTTAACATTGATATGCTACAAATACCGAGTTGTCGTAAAACAAGATTTAAGGAATCCTTGTTGATAGCAGGAAATGTTTGAAAATCCACCTCCAAATGAGAAAAATCAGAGTGTATTTCGTTTTCGCAGAGTAGTTAGCATATCATCATCTAATCAACAGATGCACTCTTTCATATCCCTTGTGTTTGTTCTTACTGCATTCAGTGACTTTTTCCTCCTTTTTTTCTTAATAGGATGTAAGTTTTTTTCAGGAAACATCAATATAACTTCAGGGTAATGCCTCCTGACCTCTTTGTCGAAACAGCGTTTATCAGTTTTGAAAGTATGTCCTCAACAATTCACGGCAGTGCGATCACTTTTGTTACTTATAGTTCAAATAGTATGCAACGACTGAATATTTTTTCAAGAAAGCTAAGTAAGAACACGATTGTGTTATTATTAATGTATTTGTTGGTATTTCTGTTATTCTTCTGTCCCCTGGGGACCTTGCCCCAAACAAAAACTCTTATGTGAAGCGTTATACAGCATGCGAACGTCGTGGTGGAAAAATGGAAAATCGACAACAGTAACGAGATTGTCCCAAGTTAATGATATAAGTCCATGAGAGTAACAAAACTTGAAAATAACGCCTTTTCTTACTTCATCTTAAAGATTCAAGCGTTAAACGAGTGTTAAATAACATTTTTATTCAGAAGTTGAGCGTGGCTCCGCAATAGGATACATTAACGAGCAAATACAAGTAAGATTGGTCGAAGGCTTGCAGCGGCAACCACTGTTGCCAATCACTGCCCAATGTGGACTACTGTGATCCTTTAAGATATTAGGTAGTAAGGCTGGGTAGTATGTGATGGATGTAATGGCATAGCCAAAATGACTCGTTCCTCCCATGGCTCTGTGGTAATTCTCAGTAGTACAGTCGGCATTTGTGGTGATAAGAGCAAGGAAAGATTATGTGACGAGTATGGGCTCCCGGTATATATATATGTATGCTCAAAGTATGCCTGTGCCATTGAAACTAGTGCGGCAATTTTCAGTTGAGTAACGAAAGTAATCCGGGATTTTACTGGTTTTGGTTTTCTTCGCTCTGTGATTCATTGGTTCTTAAAGCTCGCACCACCTTCTCATCCAATCAGATGCAAAAAATAAAAACAGTAGTGTCGGCCTTTGATATTACTACGGTTTTTGTTTCATGAGACTCTTTCGAAAATTTCTTTAATAACGGCAAATATCATTCGAAATTTATTCACTTTCCCGATGATGCCTGCAAGCTGGATCACTCGAGCCCTTATGGGAAGGTTCAAGTTATAGCTAGATAAGAAAAAATGACCGTAATTCGGATGGGTATTAAGTGGATATTATGGTAAAGAAAAGGCGGGTGTAAATGGAAGATTTGAAGCCGTTACACAATACTGTTTTGGAAGGATATCATGCACTGTATGTCATGAAATGTATCCTGAACCAGCAAACTTTAAACATTCGGATTAGCTCATTGAGTTCACGCTAAAACGACAAATCTAACAAAAATATTGTGGCTTCAAATACAGATAGGCAAAGGCTTGAATGGAATCGAATAGTTTATTCTAGCGAGCGGGAAGCTCTAGTCATCTAGGGCGGACTGAATTCCAAATAACGCTCTATTTTGTCTCCGTTTCATTCCTAACTGAGCCCTCGTTCCCTTTTTACATTTCCCTACCTTAGCACAGTGGTCAATATATAACTTCTAAATGGTCAACAAATATTGTCATAAAAGAAATTCTGAGAATGTATTCAGAAAAGATCAGCGCAATTTAGTCTTAAGTCATCAGTTCCTAGATACTCTTGACCTTTGCTGATGATCAAGGGATTATATTTTGAAAGTTGCACGACTAATCCTAGGGTTTGAAGAGTTTCAGTAATATTTTCCGCCTAAAATACCTCAAGATATCAAGAATCACGAATTATCCAGTACTTTTTCGTTCCCTTGGAAAATCAGTTTCCATTGTCAGTATGGCGTTTCCAACGCTTTGTAGCGCAGAGTTCTCGGAACTGACCCATAGTGAAGCTACGCTCCGTACACAGTCTACGTCACACTAGGTGGTGACGTTTTCGTTACCAGCTTCAGATCGAAGGGACACTAAACCGAGTTCACAAGTGCACGAAGATTGCTCGAGGTGACAGCGTCAGTAAAACTCGTCTGCTATGACTGCTTTCGCCTTCCACTCAAAACATCATAGTTTTTCCCTCGAACGGTGGTGTAGGGTAGTGAAGCTGCAAAGACACATCACAAAGGCTTAAAACATACGCTTTATTCCGAGCACACGAAGTACATCACTCCTCACTTTCTCGCTTTCGCACACACTTTAAGTTCCCGGATATATTTGCGAACTACAGCTGTCCTAATACACCACAGGTGGAAGAAGTAATTTTTTAGGTTTGCTTTACAGTGATAATCGCCATGATGAGCTAGCTGCAGCGGACCTCGGCATGACCTCAGTCACACTGACGTCACGATTTGTTTTATGTTTTATTCACAGTTATGCCTATTTGATGACATTTTTCATCATTCCTGTTTTGTATTGCATTGTTTTTGAACACGAAACTATCTAATTTACACTATACGAGTGTTAGCTGTGTTTTAGTTTTACTAGCAAACACACTTAAGCTTATGATAATCTAAAGGGGTGAAAACTTTCAAAAACTCGGACAGTCCGTTTCGTTTTCTCTTCGGTTTTCTCTTTTCTCTTCTGCTCGCGTTAAAATTTCGTCAATCTTGACACTTGACATGTTTAAAACCTTTAACTGGTTCTCCTGTTGCTACTTGCCGATTCGTATTTTCACGTTTAACTTGTTCTGAAATTTAACTTTCTATCTCAGTGTAGTTTGTGCTGTTACCTACAAGTTGTTCCGTATCAACTGAAGCCAAGTACTTGTTTTCATATTCGTTTTATAGGTCATGCAAGACGTTTTTAGTCAATTAAAAAATTTTTAAAAAATTAGAGCGGAGTCCAAGAAATGGTCGGACATTTTACAAATTGGTAGATGGCGTGATAACTTTAGCAACGTATTTGCACTTTGATAACCCGCTCTTTCAACCAATCAGAGCGCGCGTTATATTAAAATTTTATTACAGACTTACATTATATAGTGACTTTGTAGTCTTATATCATAGAATGACCCTGTGGTAAGACACACCTGTAAGACCCTAGAAGGACAGAATTCTTGTCTAGTCAGTCCTATTATCTACGTTATCACTCATTGAAACAACTTCAGCTGAATTTCATCTTTTGCTGTTAATGTTCAAGCTAAAAATATCATGTTTATCATAGATATTTTAGAAAATCGTGCCGATCTTCGTGTAACGATGAAATTAGTGTAATGTATCGTGTAAACTATGGTGTCATACAAGGATTTCTAGCCCTGAGAAAAGCCGTAACAACACACTTGAAAAAATACGATATTTTTTGACATGTGTTTGATATCGCCACTCAGCTGACGACAGGTCACTCGCTTTTCGCACCACTCGGTAAAATTGATGAGTCCCCATGCTCAATCCAAAGTCGTTTGCCGGAATTTTTCCGGATTATAGCCACTAAAACACTGAAAAATCCACATCACTTACAGACAGTGACGTTCAAATTCCTAGAAGGGGAAGAAAACCAAAATACGGAAAGCAAAACCAAAAGTTGCGTATGTGGCTTTGGTAATGGCATTTCTCGCGGCTCCAAACTAAAATAGACAACCTGTAGATTTGCAGCAGGTCGATTTTGGCCTTATACCTGAAAGATTCCATCTGTCGGTAAGGACAAAGTCAATAACTGTGAATTTTTTGTATTGAAAATTGCGTCCATTGTTTGTTTTTGCAGTGTTTCAACGAGTTTTTTCATCTTAAAGCTTAGCGCCAACGCATTCTACGATTTTCATTTGGGGATGCTCAATCCTTTTATTTCCATTCCTTAATAAAGTTGACTTTTCTTGTCAGTAAAAGGCTCTTGTGTTTATGCGATACACAAAATAATACATGGTTGCTTGAAGATACGAAATTTTTCTTCGACATCTCACTCGTGAGCTATCGAGTTAAACACTCGAAAAGAAATTCCATATCGACGAGCGCCCATGTATTATTCACTATGTATCTCATTGTAAATTCTAAAACCAAACATTTTAACATAACATCGAAATGACAGGCTTGTACCGTTAAACTTTCTAGATTTCATCACAACTCTTTTGGACTTGGTGAAAAGCTTGGGATTGAAATTGATTGCAACTGGATTACACCATTTAATCTTCTCTAACTAAAGAGGTGTCTTCTCTAAGCCGATATTGTCCCATGAATTTCGAATGATATAATTTTTCCTCATTGATAAGATAATAGGGTATTCCTAAGTTTGAAAATGTTCTCTTTCTGTAAGTTGCAGTAATTAAAATCATTCTAAACATTTTTAGGCAAAATGTCGTGAAATCATGTTTAGATCAAAACTGAAAGAAAGTAGTTATGGTGCTCTTCTAAAATCACCAAGTGACGCTGCACTTCTTAGTACTATAATTGAATTCGGATGAATATTAATAAGAAACTTCTATGCTTTACTGTTGATCAAAACGCTTTCTTAAGTTAAGTGAATGTTTTCATCCTCAGCTCCACTTCTAATGAGACTTACAGCACAAACGAAAAACGCGAAGACAAAATTCCTACCATTCTCAAAACGAAAAAAAAATTGTAATTAAAATAGTAAATTAAGTTTTTGATCGTAGCAAGCATATTTAAAAGTCTTTAATGGAATGGCTTCTAGGACAAAAATTAAATTATCTAATTTGATGCTTAAGAGCTTTAACTTTACATAAAAGCGTGCATTTCAAAGGATTATCAAAGACTCATGCCCCAGGCTGAGTTAAATTATCACGATGACCAGGTGACTTTCCATATCTATATGCAGTTTGTTTCTTCTGATTAGAAGAAAACATTTCCTTTAGCCTTGCACTTTCTTTGAAGAGTAAATAATTCTTGGCTGGTAATTACTTCTAATTATCCTGACAACATAAAAAGTAACTTGAGAAGAAAAATTAAAAACTGTTTTTAATCAATTTTCAAAATACATGTATATATCCTTTTCAACAACATTGGATAAATTTGGAACTGTCATCTTTCGTTCCTTTTATCCAAATTGCTTTCTTCTATTTTGCTTCATTGAAAAAAACGAAACGTTCATTTGTTAGGAAATTAGCTGGATACAAATAAAATCACCTTTCTGACCGTAGTTACAATTACATAAACTTCATAGCACATCAAATAAAAGAGGCTCAGCTGCATTACGATCGGACAGGCTTTTACAAAGTCTATGAGGAAAAGAAAAACTGCCACTTCGCAGTTCATCTATTACACTAAAACTGAACGCAGATCATACCAAGGACCAATTTTTTTCTACTCTAAGGAAGAATGGGTTCAGTACGGCAAGTTCCACTCTCTTCTATCTATTAACGGGAACAGATGACTCAATGCAGGGTTTAAGTGAGGGTGCAAATGTGGTGAGTGCCATGAGGAACCAAAACTCGACGCATCATTTGAAAAAAAAAACATACACATAAACAAATCAACATAAAAGAAAAACATCAAATCTAACCAAAAAAATGCAACACAAAAATCAACGTAATTTAAAGAAAAAAACACGAAATCGTTAATTTGATTCACGGAAATTATGAGGCGATCGCACAATGAGATATGTTATCCATTTTCAACTTAATGTAAGGGTCTTATCGGGGTGAAGGCTTTTACGACCAATGGTTACAACTTTGACCATTCTAGAGCTAACAGTCAATTTATTTCTGTCAGGGTTAACAGAATTTTTGACAAATAATACATAAAATTGCAATCGCTTGGAAAAAGTTACGCGCCCGCTTGTTTAGATTAAACGAAAATAGGCAATAATTTAGTGTTTGTATTAAAAGGGTGACAAGTATACACAACGGAATTTTCCTTGAATCTTACTCGCTTGAATTTATGAATTTGTCATACACGACATCTGACAAGTGCGAGTGAGGTATTTCGAATGAACTTATATTTTGAACGGGTAAGAATTGACCAGTGGCTCAAGTACGAACCGAATCGGCTGAATTTGGATACGAATCGACTAGGTACGAAACTACCGTGGGTATGCAACGACTGGATACCCTTTCACTATAAGAGTAAAACAATAAGAATTACTCCAGATCGAGTCGCCTTTGGATTGATATTAAGTAATTTTCCGGTTTTGTCTCGTTTGCCACAAGACAAGACAAAGATGATATAATTTAATAGTATAATTTTTACGGTTAATTTTTTGTACGAGTTTTTACGCCTTAGAGCCAAACTGTTTTGCAATTTTACGATTAACCCTCTGCGTCCCTTTGATGAATACGATGTGTTTGTCCTCTTTTTTTTCTATGCATGACTGTCCTGAGGAAACAATTGTAGAAAAGGTTGTGTTTATTAATAGTGGTGATTACACTTGGTAGTAAATGATAGTTGTCTATCTAGCGGTGTATTCACTTCCGATGTGGATCGCGACATTTCGACTGTCCACTGGCACTAGTTCAGCTGTTATTCATATGACGGCCGTAAATGGAAGCAATTAGGTCAAGTCAGTATTTAAGGAGGATAAATACAAATGGTTTGCGGTTCAATATATTTTTTCGTTATATAATTTACTTTAAAGTTTGAAAGAGTGACTTGAATGACAAAATGACGTAATGTAGCGTTTCCATTGAAAAGGCTCCCAATAACTGTTGTGCCCATTTTGCGACTCACAGCTTCAAGTCGAAACTTTCTCATGGCGTGACATTCATTTATGTTTCTTCCAAAATGAAGGGAAAAGGTTTCCTGTTTAGTTAAGATGATGGGACGATTTCCACAACTCTTGACCAACTCATAGATTCATGAATGTTGATAATTTGGTCTTGAAAATGTTCTTCTTATTCTAGAGTCTGTTTGAATGTACGTTGTTTCTTTTCTTGAAAAAAAAAGGCACATATAGAATTTATACTCCTTGTCTTCCTTGTAGAGCCGTATTCCTCGTAATTATTTCAATAGTCACTTACTCGTCCATACATATTGGCTTTTGTTGCACAGTTTTTCAAAAGGATTCTTTGCATTGTGTCATGAGCTGCATTTTAGGCTATCAAGACCTGACATGAATCGTTTGATGGTTGCACCAACGGGTGGGATGGAAGTTGGGAAAAATAACCGACAACCAACAACAGAGTCTAGCAGAAGCCTGTGTAGACTTTTACTATACAGAATTAGGGGATATTTGATGCGTTGACAGCATAATTATGATAATAATATTAATGACATTGAATGACCACTCTCCCAATGGGCTTTTCAAGGCCAATACAAACAATTTGAAACAATCATGTAGATAAACCGGAGGCAGATGGCTATATACAAAGCGCAGCTAAAGAATTGAGCTCGAAATAGCCAAGAAGCGCAAATCCATTGTAAAGCAGGACGGAGAACTTGGACCCGAGAGCACCAGTTCACAATTCCTAACAGCTTGGCCACACTGCCTCCTTTAGGGCGTGTTATACTTCGTGAGAATTTAGATTATACTGAACAAACCAATAGCGAAAGAAGTGTGGAGAAAAGCACTGAAGAACATAATGTTCCGCTCTGAGTCAGGGAAACAAAAGAGTTGAGATTTCTAAAAGGTTAACAGCAACGTCTTTCTTAAATGTAAGTACTGTAGAAGCCAGCTGATACTTGGTGTATCATTCGGCCTTTAGTGTATCATTCATTTCTTTTTTTTTAAGCCTATTTGTACAACAGTCAATGATGCATTAAAATCTTTGAAAGGGTAGCTCTGATAATTCCAAGTATGGAGCGGTATTAACTACGTGCGCCGAATTTTAAATGTATAATGATCGTAATTTTGTTGTCATTCGTTTAATAATTTCTTTCCCGTGACCATCAGAGGAGGCACTACTCCTATCAGCGAAAGGAAAAATGTGGCTTTTGAACAGAGACATGATCTACATCATGAATCAATGTGTGACGTGAGCTATCAGCAGTTTAGAGTAAATGTTTGATTAACAAGTCTCTGATCTCCAGTCTGGGCCGGTTCTTTTATGATTAAGGTAGCAATTTACCTGGTGTGCCTTGTTTTTTTTTTTGTTTTTTTTTTTTTCGAATTTTCTCATTTGATGGCTTGTATAATTTGCACCAAAGAACAAGGCGTTTTTAATTAGAAGCGTGATTAGCCCTTCGATTGATGTCATTTTTCGAAATGCTTATTTCCTTTTGCATACATTGTCATTTTTTTGCCATTACACCTGTCTGATCAACCTTTCTTTCATTTTACGATCTCATCTGTCATTTTGGACTTTCATTTACAGATTTTGATGAAAATATACGAAGTTTTATCTCAGATCAAAGCAATATATATTTGGTAAATGAATAATGAGTGGCTCATAAAAGTTTGTGATGACGGCAGGTGCAAGGCTGTTATCACGCACTGCGTTAATTAGACGGTTTTTCTTCCTCTGCCGGTTGATGTTTAAACTGATTTTATGTTAGTGTTCATGTTGGGAAATAAAATCCACGCAATTGTCCGTGAGTTGAAGCTTAAGAAACATGTGAGAATATTTAATATGTTCCTCCGGTCAGAGGCATTTTGAAACAGCGGCGCATAACCCTGATGATAAAAATTCATATCAATAAAACATTGCTCCTTTTTACGAGCTGCAAAAGTAGATGCTGTATTTAAGTAAATCGAAGACTGAATTAATAATGAAGCTCCAGCTTAAGTTACAGAAATGTTTATTATTGTAGAAATGACTGTTACCCGCGGAAAGACATTAAACTATGTGGATATGAACCGGAAAAGAAATGCATGTACCATGAATTTCGTTTTGTTACTTTTCTCTTTGATGTGGAATGAAAAGGAAGGCGCTGCCGCAATGGAAGGTGAGCATACACGACTATTTGATTTTCTTGTTCTTTAGTCTTGGTTCTACCCACTATGTACCTTATTGCAATGGCGTTTATGATAGCCACACGAGCTGAGTAAAACAAAAATGCAAAATACAAAACAAAAAAACCCTTATGCTGAAATACAGAGATTTACCAACAGGATATGTTCCTAGCTGAACTGCCAATTTCAAAGCAGCTGTGAAAAAAAAAACTTAGGAATAAGCAAAGAGACCAACATTTATGACTTTGTGAAAACGAAATCAAATCTATTAGCAATAACAGAGAACGAAATTGGCTTTTCATGCCAAGCACAGCTTCCTTTTTGATCATTTGAACAATGGACTGGCCTCTACCCTGGCAGGCATAGCAGTACCGCTGGTCAATGATTTATGTTATAAAAAGTGTGAGCAGTATTGCTGTTACTTTCTAAATGCACAGACAGCAAGATAAGAATTTACTTGTTCTTTGGCAATGCTAAAATTTTTGTTCCCGGTTAAACTGAGTTCAGAAATTTTACTAGCCACAAACTTGATTTCCACAATCTGTCTTATAGAATGCAACTTCGTGGTAAACAACACTTTGAAAAGTCCTGGATTTCCACAAAATTATCCAAGTAATGTGGACTGTACCGTTACTTTACCTATACCAAACGAAATGACGATGAAAATTACATTCGTATATTTTGACGTTGAGTTCAGTCAGCCAACTTGCAGGTGAGCATAAATACACAAACAAACATAGACCACTCTAAAAACTGTCTGCATCATTCTCTCAGTTTGCACAGTATGTTATGGAGCATTTTCTCGTTTACTCACTGCTTCTAAAATATTGTTGTTTCAGGTATGATTACTTGAAGATCAATAGTAGCAGTGGAAATGAAGTTGGTACTTACTGTGGTCAGAAGACTGGAACTACAGTTCTTGTGGCTGGAAAATACGTTGAAATAGTGTTCCACTCCGACCAGAGCAAAGAAAAGAGTGGATTCCTTTTACAGTTTGCTGTCTTTTCAAATGGTAAGTACAACCATAATGTGCTACCAGGACAGGAGGATGACCCTTTCTTGCTGCTAGCTAATAGAGTCGCTCAAAAAATTATTGAGGTAACCATGTGATGATTATAGTGAATATTTTCCTAAGATTAGTTTATGGTTCATACTGAAAGGTCCACCGAGAATAACATCACTCGATCCTGCAGAACCTATAATTCCAGGCGACCAAGTCTTGTGCTCCACCGCGGGATCCCACCCCATATACACAGCGATAGTAAAGATGGATCCATTTACAGTGCTTGTGAACACCACAGACAAGGCCAGTGTCAAAGTATACCATGGAGGTAACTACAGCTGCGTGGCAACGACCAAGTATGGTATTGACAGAAAAGACTTCCCTGTGATAGGTGAGGAAACTGATGTCAATTTGAAGCATGCAATATCTTGTGTATCACAAATAAATTAACAAAACTATGTTTGACCTGAGTATGATAACTAAACACGAAACGGATCTTAGCAGGTGAACTGCAATTGGAGAAATAAAAGAAATAGGGGCTGAAACAATCAAAGCTTCTTTGAAAATCAAACTCGGGTTTCTCAGAGACTGGTAAAATTGCACTACTTGATGAATTACGTAGCCACATGCTGTTAGCGGAGAGAATGATCATATTCGGAAGAAAAATGCAATACTTTTTTCATTTTTAAAACGATTTTAAAAAATTAACGCTTTATGGAAAGTGTAAATAATTTGCAGTCATAGCTGTATTTCCAATAGGAATTTTCTTTATTATTATGGTTAGAGTAAAATATATTAATAAATAAAATGCTTTCTCTAAAAGATTGTGGTCCAGTGATAAACGGAACGTTAACAAGTCCTGGATATCTTGGTGGCCACCCAAGGGCTATGCATTGTGGGTCCTCTGTTACTATTCCGCGAGGCATGCAGATGCAAATCTACTTCATTGATTTTGATCTGGAGGATAGTGATGATTGCAAGTAAGTAACTATTTCAATCATTTACAACATACAATCCTAAGATGAATCATTACAATACCAACTGACCAAAAGGATGTTTGACATGAGGTCATTTGGGATATGAATTCTGACTTTACAATTGATTCAAAACCAACTTTTCGCCTGGCTATCACCAGTACTTCCCAGAGTTGGCATGCATTTCCCATTTCCCCATTTAAGGCTTAAGGTTAGACTGAAAAAGGAGAAGCATGCCATTAAGACTGCAGTTTGTCAATAATTGATTTTTGTGTATGCAGTCAGGAAATACGAGTGCAGCTTGCACTTATTTTTATTTGCAATATTATGAACCATGCATCTTACGAAAAACAAAAAATATATGTTAGCATTCTCTTGCAGTCGAGACTATTTGAATATTACCAACGAGAAGAACCAGGGATTTGGTGTGTATTGTGGTCAAGGCTCTGGAAATGAAATAAATGTAACTGGAACTAGCGTGTTCATCACTTTTCACACTGAGAACGCAACTCAAAGCAGAGGGTTTAAGTTGCATTTCAAAAGTTATGTTGCGGGTAAGTTTAGAGATGCAACAGTTTCATTCTCTATGGCTAAGCAAAGCAAGGCATCCTTAAGTGTCAAATTTAATTAGCAACGATAATTTTCCTTTTTCGGAGCTTTCGCTTGCAACTATCTTGAATATCAAACTTAAAGAGAAAACAAAACAAACGAAAGTAAACAATCGTTAAAGGAAAATCTATCCTTCGGACGAGAAAACTTTTAAATTAATGCCTTAGGCTGAGATTTAATCCATTGTTCTACCCATCTAATTTTTGATTACAGGGTTTCGCTGCATTGGGTTTTTTTATGTTCTAATGGTTAAAGCCTTTGTTTATAGGCGAAAACGTCAGAAATCATCCTATAATTTTGATGCCACTCATGTTGGCAATAAGCACTTGAAGCGGAGTCCATTAATCAGATATTCACCGATAGATCTCACTTTGTGGTTAATTATTGCAATCAAGTTGATTCAAAAATCTGATTTTCTCTTAAAAATCGAGACTATAAACTTCTTCACAGTCTAAGTCTGAGGAGTTTAGATGTGGGCGTGGAATAGAATTAATGCTTACTGTTAAGTTTTATAATAAAGTTCGGATATAACGCGCGCTGTCATTGGTTGAAAGAGCGTGCTCTATGAGAGTATAGAGCATAGAGCTGAGCTACAGCTGTCACGCCATCTGCCAATTGTACTGTGTTCGAGCTTTTCCAGGACTTCTTTTTAGCTTTTTTCCGATAATTGAAAGTGAAATTTCGGAACTGAAGCGAGCCGGCAAGTAGCAACAGAAGAATCAAACAAAAGTTTGTAAACATACTAGGCGCCGTAATTTACGTTATTAAAACGTGAGCAGATACGAAAATCCTCAAAGGAAAAACAAAATAAACATTCCGAGTTTTAAAGATTTTCACGCTCAGTTAAATTGCAAGCTTACGTACGGTAATAAAAATCAAACACAGCTAACATTCGAAAAGTATATAAAGTTCAGTGTTCAAAAACAAAACAGAACAAAACAGAAATGATGACAAATATAACCAAACTGGCATAATTGTTAAAATTCATAGTAATCATGACGGTGTCTGAGCGAATATGATCATACTAAGTTCATCGCAGCTCGCTCATCATGGCGATCTCCGATCATCACAGTAAAGCAAGCCTCAGAAACTACATCGGCCACCCTTCGAGTGAAAAAATAAGAGCTTGCTCTGATATCCTTTCCGATACGTTGAGTGGAAAGTCACTGCAGCCGAGTTTTGCGGCGCTGTCATCAAGAGCGATCTTCATGTTCCGGTGAATTCGGCTGTCGTTCATTCAAAAAACACACGCCTTGAACAGTTTGTTTTCGACCTTGTCATGTAAAAAAACTCGCGTGTTTTTATGAGCCATAATTCGGCTGAAGTTCACTGAGCATTTCACTACAAGATTCTGTATGAGAGACTTAAAAACTTCAGGCAAAAGTGTTTAATTCGACTTGCCGAACTATTTTAGTTTGTAAACTATCGTAGAATGTGAACTTTGATGGTTTGACAATTTTGACAGCTTTAGTCTTGTACAGCCAATCCGATTATTTGAACCATTCTAACAAGGATTCTTATTGGCTTATTGTAGCGTGCTTTATGAGAGTATAGAGCACGCTGACGACATTGTTGTTCGCTTTGGAAATAAAGTTTCTTTTGAAAATTGAAAGTAATGCTTGGGTAATTTAACGGATTCTTTATTATAAAACAAATAGAGAAGCCTTGACTGTGCTCTGTTCTGTTATAAAGCACGCAGGAAGCGGCTAGAGCACTCAAGAAGTGGGAAGAAACACTCGACTACCTCTCGTGTTTCTCCCTACACTTCTTTCGTGCTCTAGCCGCTTCCTGCGTGCTTTATAACAGAACAGAGCACAGTCAAGGCTCCTCCATTTGTTAATTCTTGCAGTGTTCAACTGAAGAGCGAATTGTTGATACGAAAAGAGTATTAATGTGATTAATGCCAGATGCAATGATTCTCTATCTCACTGATTGCTTCAACAGACTGTGGCTCTTTTGTATATAACACACTGGTGAGCCCTGGTTATCCAAACGACTACCCAAGCAACACGAACTGTACTTATTCGCTTCCCATACCAAAAAACAAGGCATTGCACATTACTTTTGTTTATTTTGACTTGGAATTCGTGAACTCCCCTTCGTTATGTGCGTAAGTAGGGCTTGAATTTCAACCAAATTCCTTATGCATCTTCATTTTATGTCGGTATTAGAATTATATTGAAATTTCATTTTCCTTCCTTGCGACTTGCTCGGGGAGTATTTATTGCTATCTGATTTCTGATGTTATTAACCCCAACGGAATATTGAGTCAGCTTTCTCAGCTGCACACAGAGATAAGCTGTTACTAAGGACAAACATGTCACGGCACCAAGAGATGAGAGTTGACGTTATATAGGTTGAAGAAAAAACGTCATCATCCGTTTGCTGCAAACGGTTCAATTCAAAACACAAATTTTGTTGAAACTTTCACACTAAGGGCCTAGACGAAATGTACATCACAGCCCGTATGCAAACTTGTATTGCATCATATTCTGTTCGGTAGATTTATCACAGTTCCCAATTTTATCGTTTTTTAGAAGCGACTTTGTGACGATCAAAAATGACATAGGGATGGTGGCTGGCATTTATTGTGGCCAGCAAAACGGCAAGAAAATTATTATTGCTGGAGAATTTGTGCAAATAGTATTCCACTCAAATGAAAATCATCAACGACAAGGATTTCGTTTGCGCTTCTCATTTGCTCAAAATGGTAAGTTTACTCATACGTACATAAATATATCTAAAACATAAAGGGAACTAGATAAAATACATTTATGATGTATATTGATTAGGACTTATCTTTGAAAGTCTCGTTTAATACCAGAAGAACTCGATGAAGATGAGTAAAGTTCAGAGCAATAAACGGGTGGAAAGTAACAATGATTCGAAGCAACCTCAGACAGTCCGGACAACATCAGACAGGGATCATACATCCCGAGCCTGATCCCTGTTGCAGTAGGTGTGGTAGTCCTCCAACGTATGTTTTGGTAGAAGGATGAAGATTTGATGGCTGCAACTTTAAGTGCAGTAGAACTGTGATAGACTTTAAGGACAAGTAAATAAATTATCCTTTCATGTGAGCTGTAACTAAAGAAATTGAAAAAAAAAATCCTCAAAAAATTATGCCTTCGATTCACAAATGCTAACTGGGCGTCACTACTTACCGAGGTATGAACACTTTTTAGTGGATTAAAGGAAAGTAAAGGAATCTGATCACAATTATACGAAATAAACCATAGTTGGACCTGCCTGCGATGTACAAGTAAAGAGTTTACCCTCCTAAGTGTGTCAATAGTAACACAATCAAAACACTTGATCGAACAAAGCTCTGTTTTATCTTTCTTCGGTGTAACAGGATGTGGTGTGATCAATAATAATACACTGACCAGTCCTGGATATCCTGACAACTACCCGAGCGATACAGACTGTCTGTCATTTATTCCTATTCCGCAAAACACGCAAATGAAAATTTATTTTGCTAAGTTTGACCTTGAGGACAGCAACCATTGCAGGTAAATATTCGTATCATGTCTTGCATTAGAGTAAAACTAATGTAGCTAAACAGCTGTTCGAGATCATTTTCATGTATGAATAATGAATAAAATAATCAATATTTTTGCTCTCCAATACACCAAAGTTAAAACTTATTTATTTAAAATGCGTGTATAATTTAGCTTATTGTATAATTCTTCGTAGCTGGGACTATTTGAGGATCCGTAACGAGATGAACCACTACTTTGGTGTTTACTGTGGGGAGAAGACTGGAGAGGAGGTTCTTGTGACTGGACAATACGCCTTCATGGTTTTCCACTCCGACGCTTCACAAGAAAAACGAGGATTCAAAATGCACTTTACACCTGTTCCATTTGGTAAATATTCCAGTAAAATAGCTGTTTCTAAACTCTATTCTTTATTTCACAGAGAAAGTTGTTTCTGTTGATGGAAGATGTCAGGGAACAAGGAATCATAATTTCACAAGAGTTCTAATCAAAATTAAGAGAAAACATAATTTGATTGTTTTCGTCTTTTAGCAATCAGTTTTATTTAAAGCACAAGTTATTTCTTATCATCTTCGTCGTTTCACGTGCATGTAACGTTCCATCATATCTTCTGTGTTGCATCCATTTAACAGTTTCATTATTTCTTTGTTATTCATTGGTTTCTTCTTTATAGAATGAACCTGCGTTACCTGAGAAGGAAATATCGTTTCTTGGAGTTAACAATTTGAGCAAATCAAATTACGCTGTGGTAATACAACTAAAAGCACAAGAAACTAAGTAGTGAACTGTTGAACAGTCCGTGGTTAACAGCGCTGTCAGTCTTATCTTTAGAATATCTCGTTGGCTGCTTTCGTCGCTCGCACCAGGAAATAGCTAACAAATAGTTCACACAATGCTCATTTACTTTGCGTTAACAGATTGTGGGTCGGTGATAAATAATACGCTGAGAAGTCCTGGATATCCAAGCGGCTACCCAAGCAATCTAGACTGCAATTATTCCGTTCCTATTCCTCCAAACGCGCAAATGCAAATCTTGATTAAGGATTTATATTTGGAAGATCACGCATCGTGCAGGTAAAAGTACTTGATAGGATACAAGTGTATCATAAACTAGTCCAACTTTCTATCGTAATGCTATTCTGAAGATGCAACTGTTGATGTACGTAAAGACAGGAAGAGAACAGTTGGAGAAAAGGCTTATACAGTGAGAAACACAAAATAGGACTGAGCCTGGATTTGGAGTAGCTGCAATCATTATCATGCAAATACAGATTTGTGCAATTTCTCTGTCTGAATGCTGTTATTTTTTTCAAACGTTTATCACAACGTTTTCGACCCCTTTTTTTGGCTAAATCTTTTTAACGAATGAATCAAAAGTTATTGCAATCTTCATGGAAGAAAATGATGATGAGGAAAATATATTTAGATTAAAAGTAAAGATGAGGAATTGGAGGGTTTGGAGGTACTTGGTGGATATGGGATCTAAGTTCAAAGTATAACCGTTTCATGCTCATTATGGGAAATGGGAAATCTGTCGCAGCTCTGAGATTTAAATCCTAGACTTATTAGTTTATTGGCTGGACCTAACATAAGGGTGTCAATGGGGCGGTGGCTTTTACAGCTGGCAGTTAAAATTTTGGCCATTTTGCATATAGCAGTTCACCCAAAATGACACAAAATGACACATTGTAGAAAGGAATATTAAAGTAAATATGTTTTGCATAATACTTTGGTTTTTTCCTAATCGTCTCTGGCAGTATTTGCCATTTTTTCTAGGTTTTTCTCTTGTCCCTGCTTATCGGTAACTAGCATGCATTTTTATTTTAAAAAAAAACATGACTTCCTTCTTTTGTAGTCATGACTTTTTGCAGATAAAGAGGAAAGTCAATCAAAGGTCGGTGTTGCTTACTACAATCTGTGGCCAAAAGACCAATTACCAGGTTCCGATTTCTGGAGACTTTGTTCTGTTGAGGTTCCACACTGATAACAAAAATGAACAGAGAGGCTTTGATATAGATTTTATGTTTTTGCAAGACGGTAAGAAAACTGAGAATTCGAAGACTGGCAGAGTACCGCAAATTGTTAATGATAACCAGCTTAGACCACTAATTCTACCTTCATTCCAGAGCTTGGGAACAAAGCCAGATAATGAGGAGGGGTTAATGGGGTTGCAGGCCTGCCCCCCTTTTTTTTTTTTTTTTTTGAGCAGCATTTTATACATTATTTATTTTGTTGATTCTTCATAATAATGAGAAAATAAAATCGGTTTTACGCAGTTGTTTTATTTCCACCAACTGTCCGCTTGTCAATTAATGAAAAACTGTCATTTTTAACTCGTGAATTGCGCGCACGCGCAAGAGTGAGTTGTAGATACGATGTGGGGAATGGCACTCGCTCGCTCGATTGGTCGATTCCTGTAAACTTTTTTTCGATTTTAGGCTTTTGAGTGCATTTGATAGTTTTTGGCGAGCAATAAACAAACGAAATGGCGACCTTTGTTGCTAAGAATATTGGTGGGGTGACAAAGAAGCCAATGATAATCTTAAAATAATTTTTTTTTCGTTTTAGTTTCAACAAGCGGCGCCAGCGACTGGCAGGCATGCAAGGATTCACATTGAAATAACAGAAAAACCTTCGTTTTTCATAAAATTGTAATTTACAATCCTTGAACTTGAAAACAATCCGAAGATTCATTGAAAATATCACTTACCGCGAAGCGCTCGGAGTTTACAGATGTTCAAAAACTTTTTCTGTTATGGCGTGAGATTGAGAACAGAATCGATCATCACGTTTCATATCGTGTGTTTTTCCTGTGAAAACAACAGAAGATGCCGGCGACTAAGGAAATTACAAGTTAACACGAAAATCAAATAACACCTAAACAAACAATTTTAGCCACCGATTTTCAGTGAATTTTTAAAGAAAAATTTTCTTTTAAGTTTCAAGACAATTTGAAGAGTCAAAATACATATTACGTACTAAAATGCGAAAGTTATACACCACAAAATTGATAAATAGGCCTGAAATGAAATTCTATCTTGTTATTGATTATACGTTGCCTAGCACGTGACTAAAATCTACCCAGGCGGAGATCCAAAATGACGGTAGCAGTCTTAGCTTAGTTATATCACTCAAAACTCGTTCCCGTTTGTCTCATCGTTAATGTTTTCATTAAGAAAGTATTGCCTTGATTTTCTAATATTCACAATGATAGACAGTAAATCTCACTTTTCACCCACATTTACTTCCAACCTTTTCTTTTGAACCAGAAACAGAAATGATATACGTTTAAAACACATGACATCATCCACCCTTGTCAAATGCAATAGCATGATCATTTCAATTGTAATGCCTTCTTATCCAGACGTTACTTTGTTTCTTTGCTACATTAGCGAACACTGAACTACTGCTCGTACTCTAGATATGACAATCAACCACAAAATTCCCTAAACCAGATAACATTAAACATAATCCTAAAAATCATGTGTCAATTCACGAGTTTGCTCACAGAGCACTTTGATTAGTTTTCTGGCTAATAAACAAGGTTAACAAATCATTCTTTCACACTTTCGCAAGGGGGCGGGCGTGGTCCCGGATCCCCATAGAAGCTTGCACCAGCGGCACTCGCCTTCCACGCTAATGGCGTTGAAAGTTACTAAGGTGTAAAGCCCCTCCCTCCGCCCCCCGCCCCCCGCCCCCCAACCCCCAACCCTTTCAGACTTTCCTGGATCCGCCCCTGTCTGCAACCCAGCATAAGCTAACTTCAGTCTCTGCCATGTAATGAAAACCAGTTATTGATTGATAACGTAAATTCATGTATGTCCCATTTTTATTTGTATAATAGGTCTAAGACTGCAGATCATTTCAGTGACTCGAAGTCTAAACTCAATTTGCAATACTTGACCGGTATATCCCACAATGTTAATACTAGGAGGCATTCTGTATCATGTCTTTTTGCCAGCTTACTTGTTATCTTTTTGCAGAATGTGGTTCAGTAGTGAAAAATAGACTGAAAAGCCCTGGATATCCCAAATACTACCCAAATAATACAGACTGTGATTATCTGGTTTATATTCCACAAGAGATGACGATGAATATTACCTTCATCGATTTTAAATTAGAGGAAAGTTCAGAATGCAGGTAACTATGACAAAAAGCAAAATAGGCTAGAAGCTATATAACTGTGACAAGATGTCGCAAATAAAAATTTTACCCATACATAGCCAAAAATTGAAAGGTCAACAATTCTATTTGAGCTGTAAAAACTGACGCCGTCTTGTTACAAACCTATCTAATACGTTGAAATAACTTTGGACTTTTTTCTAAAACTTATCATTGTGGCCTGGGGATGAGATGAGGGGAGAAGGATGGGGGTACTCTTAACTCTTTAGTGTTAGTCATTTTAACCAGAAGCGAATATAAATGTCGTTGCACGATAAAAAGACAACAACAAAAAAAAACTTAAATTACAATATAAGTCGCTTTCGTGCGGATATACCTTTGTCAGTGAGATACCACTGGCCTGGGATATTACAGAGAGATCATTGATTTTATATAGAAAATGTGTCATGCCTTTGTGCCTAAACAACACAAGGGTAAAATTTTCAGCAAAAAAGCAATTTTCGCTGTTGTGCACGTTTTTTATTAAATGTCTTTCCTAAATTAAACAGCTTTGATTACGTAAAGATTATTGATGACGAAGGAACGGTTGTTGGAAAGTTCTGTGGCGGACAAACAGGCAAGATATTATTGTTGACTGGAGAGTTCTTCTCGATAACCTTCCACTCAGACTACAATCGAGAAGAGAGAGGATTCCATATAAAATTTACTGCTGTTTCATTTGGTACGTAGAGAATCGTTATTTACTAATAAAGTAAAGTTTGCTCAACATGATTGTATCTCAGTCAATAGATCATGTCGAGTGATGGATATGAGGCCAGGTTACTGACGTATTTACAAAGTGGCGGTGACCAAATTCGAATTCCAAGCCCATTCGAAGACAATTCCTAAACGGTCAGGCTACCGTTCGGAATCCCAAAATGCAGTGAATAGTGAATTCTTAAAGATACTACTTGAAAGCTGAGCTTAAAAAAGATATACCCTCCGGAACTTAAATCAGTCTTTTTCAGCAAATTTGAAAACATGCTATATTGTAAATGCTATCAAGATCCGAGAAAATAGTTGAGTGTTCATTGAAAAGGTCGCGATCTAATCTTGCTGCTTTTAAAAATTTGATGAGCTCGAGCCTCCTTTCGTACATGTTCGTGTGAGGTTCTTAAGGGTTTTCATACGCCACTCATTCATTCACATTTTTTACCGCTTCACCAAGTATCAGCACGGACGTGTCTTGTGATGAGCGATCGATTAAACATCGTATTAGCTTACACTATCAAGCTCGCTGATTACAGTTACTAATTCTGCTGCATTCTAGTTCAACCAAGGATAACGTCATTAGATCTTAAAGTGCCCATAACTCCAAACAACCAGGTGTCGTGTTTAGCCATTGGAACCCCGCCCATTTACACATCGATAGTTCATAAGCAGACTTCTGCAGTACTGATAAACACCACAGACTCAGCCATTATCAGATTATATGAGGAAGGCAACTACAGCTGTATGGCAACAAGCAAGTATGGCACTGACACAGCTGAGTTCGTAGTGAAAGGTAAATGAAAACAATCTTTGAGACAAAAAATTATCTATCTATATTACAAAATAATAGTTGACCACAATTATGGATTGAAGAATTCAATGTCACTTGAGAACATGAATTGAAGAAAACAGAAGCCGTGCAAATGAAAAACCTTTTCAAAGGTCTCTTTAACCCAAACTTAATTTATTCCAGGGTTTGGCATCTATATTTTCTCGGTAAAATTTGAGTTGTCTCTGTAGTAAGATTAAACGAACTACTTGCAATTTTTCAGATAGTCAAAATTCTGTCTTATCTTAGCCTTCCAAGGTATTCCCTAAAATGTTGCCCTTCTTTTATCGGATCAGGTTGTGGACCAGTTGTAAATGATACGCTGAAAAGTCCTGGTTATCCTGAAAACTACCCGGCCAACATGGACTGTACGTCAGCAGTTCCAATCCCACAGGGCCAGGAGATGGAAATTTATCTTAGCCAGTTTGAGCTTGAGGATAGTCAGTCGTGCGCGTAAGTAGCGATGTAAGGATAGAGTGTTCCTAAATACCATGCATTTCATTTCTTCTCATCCTGGCCTTTAGCGCTTATTTCTCTCTGCCTTGCTTTTTTATGCTTTGGTTATGTTTTTGTCCGTGTTTTGTTGTTGTTGTTGTTGTTGTTTGTTTTTTTATTCATGTTCTATTTATGAGTTCCACAGGACAGAGGTCGTACTGTCGGATTGATTTCTGTAAAGACTCACTATCTTGTGTACTTTCTGTTTCTGTATCATGAAACTAAAGCCAGTTTCTAAGATATGTGAACATTTAAGATGATATTGAATGGACAAAGCACTCTTGAAAGTCTTAAAAACTTCATTTCAAGTCCGAATATTAGATTACGAAAGTCGGTTTGAATCAAATCGGCTCGCTTTGCGAAGCGCGCAATAACTGGCATTTGGTTCTTGTCAAAAGTTACTTGAATGAGCAAAAACTCGAAACTTCGCCATAGTTACAGCTTAGAGTGTTTATGATCTGTTTTTTCAGCCGGGACTTCCTAACTATTACCAATGAAGTGAACCGGGTATTCGGTGTGTACTGCGGGCAAAAAAGTGGAGAGAAAGTTATTGTAAATGGAAGCTATGCTCTGATGATATTCCACTCAGACAGTGATATTCAAAGACGAGGATTTTGGATTCATTTCTCAACTTTACCACTTTTAGGTAAGTAATCAGTGCTCAAAAAGATGCGAATATCGATGACATTTCGAGTCAGTAAGCCTCAAGCTTTTTCAAAGTTAAAAAAACAAACAAACAAGCAAACGAGAGCAATGAACAATCATACAAAGATGCTACACAGTGACAAACTGTGTAGAAACGTACCAGGTGGTTGATTGCTCGCTGATCAGTTTTTCGACCTTTCCTTAGAGACCACGATAGTCCCCAAGACAGAATCGATAGTTCCAAAGACAGAATCAACACAGAGAACCATAAGTCTTCCGTCCACAGCAATGTTAGAAATAAAAGTTGATCCGTCCCAAGTGAATGCAACCTCTTCAGGTTCCATCATGATCAGATACATCGTTGCTGGTGTTGCCTCTAGTTTGTTTCTGTTGCTGTGTTTGGCTCTTAGCTGCTGGTATTACAAATTCAAACAACGAAAGATAAGTAGAAGGTAACTTACTTTTCTTAACTGGCCCCACGAAAATAAAATGTTAACTTTAGACAAAAATGAGACATAGCAAAAAAGAGTCTGTTAGGAAATTTCACATATATATATATATATATATATATATATATATATATATATAACGAATTATAATTTGTCTCACCATGAAGTCACTTTCTATGTGGTTCGCGGTGTTAAGTCTTCTTTAGTTCTTCAGGTTTTGCGCATGCCATCCTATAATGCGCCATACCGCCCCGCTGTGGTTGGTTCGTTTCCAACAGCTGTGAGTGGTGCATCGTGATGATGCGTTTCTCAAATTGTCCTTCTTCACACAGCTATCCTGTTGTGCGCACAAAACCGCAGTGGATTTCAACTCGGCCTCGATTTCAGAATTGGTTATCGGTGTCCTAATATTTATTTCCTGCTTCAGAAAGCAAGATCCCAAAGAAAAACTAACTCGTATTGGGGAACTTTGGTGCTTGTGTAAAGTTGGGTTAACAATGTTAGTAACGCCACGCTACAGCGACTAACATTTTGGCCCAAGAGCTCATTATTGTCAGTCGTTACCTTTTTACCCATATCTTCTCAATTCGACAGGTTCGCTCTTTCTCTTCGCAAAATTGTCATCCTAGACAAGTGGGAGATTCTTCCTGAACAGATAGAATACAAAGAAGAGTTAGGACGAGGAGCTTTTGGTATTGTTTATAAAGGAACTCTGAGAAAAAGAGCTGGGATAGATATGTTTCTGACTGGTAAGAAATCCACGCCAAAAGAGACTTCACAGGAGGTCGCTGTAAAGGTTTTACCAGGTTTGTTATGCACTGAATCTGTCTTTTCAATAAAATATGATGCACTTTTGAGCAAAACCAGAAGCCCATTACGTAATGGGCTCCTAACAAGACATATGATTTTCAAACTGTCTCCACTTCATGAGATGCTGTTTTAACCTCCACTAAAACGTTCAAATTTTAGACGATGGATATTAATCAGGTTATCGTTTAATTAAACACCGCAGAAAATTCAGATTGTTCGTTAATTGCCACCGATGAATAATTGTTTTTAATCTAACTAAAAGGGAGACCCTGTCACGACAATAGCTTTTACAAATCTTTATTACGAAATACCGCAATAGAATAACATGAAATATTCATCAGTACTGAGAAGTAAGCTTGTATTTTCAAAGAGTCTCCCTCTCCCAACAAGAAATGGAACCCAGACATTCACTTGCCGTGCTTGAATTCTTTACGAACTGAGCTTAATAAAATTCCTTAGTGAATGTTTATGCCATCTAAAAGGCTCATAAGTGAGAATGTCCCTTGCACTTGTAAGATCAAGAAAAATAAAAGGTCCGAGTCGTTACTTTTGTGTGGGATTGACTGCACCAACAAGCCATGGCAAAAAATAACAGCGACATGAAGTTCAAAGTATGTCGTTGCTTTCACAAAGCTGTGGAAGACACGTGCTAAAACATTTGAGGTGAAAAATTAGGCACACCCAGGGATAAAACTTGCATTATTCTCCAATCTCAAATTCTATGTCTGTTACAGATAATCCTCGCGAAGAGCAGAAACAAACTTTTTTGCATGAGATATCGCAAATGAAACTGTTGGGATCACACCCCAGCATCGTATCCTTGGTTGGATGTGGCACACTGCAAGACACCAAGTTTCTGGTGATAGAGTATGTTCCGTATGGTGACCTTTTGCAATGGTTACGCAGAAATCGGCGATTGGTAAGAGATTTCACTTCACTCTCCTCACTCAATTAACCTACTGTAAAGTTTAATTTTTCTTAAGAATTAAATTAATTATAATCATCGAATCTTGTGTAGCGATGAGAAACCTTATTTATTTCTGTGGCTTAGCGCGAAATCCCGGAGTTGGTGACAGATGTGGATTGGGTTTGTTCTATTCTTTGTTTATTTCAGTCCAGTATATCCATGTACAAAAATTCCCAATTTTGAGAAGGGGATCAGATTAATTAATTAATTTTTACTCATCTCTAGTTTTAAATTGTATTGCTTAACACGGGAAAAAGAGCGCTTTGTCAGACTTAACAATGAAGATATTCTAACTCCTGTAGAGTCTTAGAGGCTCGGTAAGATCTCATCGCTAATGAACATGAAGGGGTCCATTTACCAAGCAAAGGAGCAGGTCACGATTTATCGCCTCTGTGGTGGGGGTGGGGAATTTTGGTTGTGACACAATGAAATTTACTTGATCACTCCAAAGGCTCTGAAGTATTCTGATGACCCTCCCTTGTGGGTAGTCAATTTCATATTGTCCCTTCTTTATACTCTTAGCAACGACAGATCCGTTCCTCCTAAGAACAATGTGATTCCTATCAAAACAGTCCGAACCCTCCCCTCCAGGCGATAAACAATGACTGCTCCGTAACCTTATATTGTACAGGTCAGCCAAAATCAAGTTACTGATGGAAAAGAGAAAGAATATGAAGACAAAGAAATTTGCATTTCCCTAAAACAGACCAACGAGTCTGGACAGGTAAGTTCCCTCAAGTTAAATTTGTCCTGCTTGACATATTTCATTCTTCACTTTTCGCATCTCAGCGTTGATGCGATTCGACGAGTTCCAGCGTGGGTGTCCAGGAGTACTTTTGATTTGAAAATACAGCTAGGATTTCACAGAGGGATAATAATACAGGAAAAGTAATTACCGAAAAAAAAAGAGAAAATTTCTGATTAAACAGCCATATTCTCTAGAAACATTACAAATCCTAGAGAGGCTGAATTGAGTCTTTGTGCATTTTCTCGGTGCAGTGTCATATTTTCTATGAAGTAGACAGTTGTTAAAGCTTAACTTCATCGATGATATACCTCTTTACGCAGCAGGATTTCCAGACTTCTCAGCACCAGGAGCATATAGAACTGCAAACGATACCACCGAACCTCCAAAAAAACTGCAACGCTGCCGACACCTCGACTGAAAATCTTGGTTATGACGATGATGACGAGACAGACAGCAACAGCTTCACGACTGACAAACTCTTTTCGTTTGCTTGGCAAATAGCACAAGGAATGGTAATGTATTACTAAATGCAGTTCTTGATCAAGGAAGTTGGTTGCATGCGTTAAGTTACTAAACTACCACCAAGGAAGACGTCTCAAATCCTCAGTGTATTTTGCATACACAATCAATTAACAGAGCAACAAAAACTTACTTACAAATGCAAAAAGGATGGAAACAAGCGGAACTTAAGGAGGAAGAATTTGCCTTGAGTTCGCAACAACCTATTTCTGAAAAGAATGAAATACTATCTCTGGCTGCATCGGTGTTTTCTATAAAATTGGTAGGTGCAACGTTCTTTCATCAGTCCGCTTTTTTTGACACTTTTTGCTAGAATCACCTTGCAGAGAAAGACTTCGTTCATCGTGACCTTGCAGCTCGTAATATCCTCGTTGGTCGAGACGGACGAGTGAAGGTTTCAGACTTTGGATTAATGCGCCAGGTCTACGAAGACGTGTACAGCCTGAAGAAAACAAAAAAACTACCAGTGAAGTGGATGGCCCCCGAATCTATTTTTGACAGTATTTTTTCAACCAAAAGCGACGTGTGAGTATAGATTTTCACGATACTTTGGGACATTTCTCAGGCTTTAAATTTTGTACCGTTGTCATGGAGGCATTTAATGAGAATACGTTCAAAAAAAATAATTGATGAACTAAGTATATAACAAACTGCAACTAGTTTCAAAATAGTTGAGACATGTTACTACGGCAAGAAATAATTGTTATCATGTGATCCCTTTGCAATATTGCCAGCTAAGCAGTATCGTGTACAAAACGTTGATGAAAAAAGTTGAATCGGGAAAGGAGGGCAGCTTTCGATTTTTTTGCACTTGATTTCTCCTTGGCCATCTGATAAAGTCGGTGAATGCACTTTTTGCTGAAGTGTTTCAACAATTTCGCAACTGGCTTTAGCTATCTAACTAGACATTTGTTCGCAGTTTTGTTCCACATTCATGACATGAAAATACATTTCCTTTCTTGAACGAAAAATTAATTTACCCATTAAATTCGTACTTGCAACTTTTGGAACAAAAGACATTTCTTGAGCTATGATGACTTATGACAATCATGTAACTTTTGTGTTGTTCGAGCAGGTTCATTTTCACTAATATTTTTTCTTTTATTTATTTCTTTTTGCACAAAGTTGGTCGTATGGGATTCTTCTTTGGGAAATGGTCACCATGGGTATGTCTCCAAGAAAGTTGAGACTGTTATTCATTACAAATTTTTTAGCAGTTAGCTATTTTTTCATAAATTTTAATGTAACGGCTACTTATGGTTTAACACCTACCTTTTGCTTTGCAATCAGGTGGTGTTCCTTACCCAACGCTGACTAATTCAGAAGTATGCAGACTTTTGAAGACTGGCTATAGGATGGAGAGGCCAGACATGTGCTCTGATGAAGTGTGAGTAACTGAATCAACCTCACATCTACTCACGTGCAAAACTTAGTTCTTTTAAGTTATTTGCAAGTAATTGCACATCGGCTAGAGCAGTAGTTTTGATACCGTCAGAGCTTGAGAGCTAAAGTTTCACCTTCAGTAGTCTGGAAAAGCTTGTTGAGGCTTTTAGGGCAGCCACACTCTGATAATTGCTTTTTTTTTAATTTGGTTAAGTTGTTAGTGCATCTAGGACTCCAAACCCTTTGGCGCCAATACTTTTTGCACAGACAAATTTACTCCGAAATTCATGGATTTGCAGAACTACGTGAAACTTCCCTTGTTCGTTCCAAGTCAATAGACTTTCAATCAAACTTAGCAGCCATTTTTAATTAATGTCCATCTGCAAATGAGTAGAGAGAGAAAGATGCACGTTTTGAAATAAGAACTCATTCAACCTTTTTTTTTTTGCAACAGATATGAACTGATGACCGAATGCTGGAAGGAAGAACCAGCAACTCGGCCCAGTTTCTCCCAGCTAGTTGAAAAACTAGAACTGATTATCTCAAAAGACACCCCTTACATCGACTTCAGCAAGCACGATGAATCCAATTCATACTACAACATCCCCACCTTGATAAATGACGAAGACGGCTCATAAGCTGCAAGTGACAGAAACCTACCACTGAGAAGAGAAAATCATTTGAAGCGAAAACTAGCACCTTCGTTAAAACATGATCAGCACATTGATAATACACCATTATCCATCCTGTCTTACTTTTTAGCTTCCACAAGTTTATGATGGACTCAGGTATTCTAAAACATACGTCAAACGCACTCCGCGGAAATATGTAGTTTATGGTAGACCAACTGAGAGACATTGATTCTCGGTAGAAATTTTCCCGAACATTTATGTTTTTTTTCTTATTCAACACTGGATTAGAGAAACAAAGGAGCAATTCAAAATTCCAGATCGTTTTCTGCAATAACTCTCGTGCCACGGTAAAAGTTTTCTTTCGATGGCTTGTGAAGCATTAGTGAGTCAAACTGAGTTCTAGAAAAGCAAATTCCTAATTATGAGAAGGGCCTTTTGATAAATGTGCTCGAGAGGCCTCTTAGGAGAAATAGTAAGCAGTTTATTATTCAATTAAAGGATATCCAAGCGTCACTTCATTGGTCGAAATGAAAAGTACCAATAGTTTAAACCAGTTTGCATGCGATTCGGAAGTGATTCCAAAGAGGATAAGTGGAAACTATTGAGAGACCAACGCATATGTAGACATTGCAATTTTTTTAGCTTCGCGTATTTTTCATTTTTTTCATCTTAGTTAAATATGAATTAATAATAAAACCATAGAGGCCTTGAGTACAAAGTATGGTTACATTGTTTTCAGACCCCGAGTGCGTTGTAAAAACCAGTGTTTTGAACACCGCCGTACACTTTCCTAGCTTTTTCCTTTGATGCATGTTTCAGACTAACCTCAGCCACTTGGGATAAGCAATGAGCTGAGCAGATGATTAACTTCGAAACGACAAAGGGAATCGAGAACACAGAGGGAAATGAGAGAGGGAAAGCTACTACCTCGTCGTATCGTCTGTAGCCGGGGGACACAAAAACTTCTAACTTTTTGCTTTAAAGCGCATGTCTACCATGAATACCTTTAATCAGGATAAACAAGCTGATTCGATATGAGTACTCATGTATCATGGAGAGAACGAGATAAATGCATGTTGTTTATACTGATTTCCACAGTATAATATAACCCCTGCATAATTAAAGCCATAATTAAAGCATGAAGATTTTTATTTATCAAAATTTTAACATTTAGATGTACTATATACAAATGACATGAGTTCTAATTTAAGAAGAGAATACTAAAATCATTCATGTGTCGCTATTAGCAGTTCACCCTTTTCAGGCATGCGAAGAGTTGGCGAAAAGAGATTTAATGTACACGTTTAATTGCAGCTCCGGACCAACCGTCAATCTGATAATTTTTCTTCTCTTTGCACTGTAAGAGGGCAACCTGTCAGCACCAATACTTCATTCGGGAACATCTGTCTGGTCAGTTCTAAGGCTAATTCCAATATTTGACCACATTTTCCAATATCAACCTCATCATAGGGTTTGATATGTCGTATATGTGATTTAGGCAGTCACGAGGCTGGAAACAAAAACAATGAACGAACCTTTCAGGCAGTGTCACGTCTGACGTCATCATGTTAGGATGCATATTATTCATTCCACAACTCTTCTGATTTTTCTGATCAGGAAAATTCTCAGCCCACACAATGTTCCCGTAGGCCTCTCTCTGATGTATCAATACTTTTGATCGAAGAAGTAGCGAGGGCATCTTTTTGCGAAACCCATTCCGAATTGAAAAATATTTTTTTGTCAGCTGGATGTTCTGCAAAGCCTTAATATGTTACCTCGCACGCGAAGATCTAACATTTCTTTGTATTACAACTTTCATTTTACGGTTTTCTAGAAGTCAACTTTAAGTAAACTTTTATAGGTGCTGTTTAACGCACCATGTTCATATAAAAGATTCCAACTTGCTTAATCAACGTGAGGCAAGCGCGTTTAGACGCCTTTGTCAGTGGTCGATCTCCGAGATGTTCGCCATAAAGAAAAAGGGAAATCAGTGTCCACAGACTTCAGACTTTAAGGGTGACTTCAAAACCCTGCAACATTTTTATAGAAAAACAGGTCCAATGTACATGGGAACTGTGTTTTAAACAAATAGTTTCCTAGGCTATCTTTCTGGTAGGGAGTTTGTTCAGGATAGGCAATAAAACAGCTCAATAACAGTTTTTCTTTCTCCCAAACTCAGCGAAAGAGAAAGGCAAGAAGCTGTAAAATTAAGGCGCTTGATATCAAAATCCAATTGACGTTTGCAATTGAGCCGGTGTTCCCATCTTTGTCAGCGACATTCAGCGAAGTTTCAATATCAGTGTCTGAGACGGGCGCCAAAGCAACCAAAGCAGCGGTAATATTATGACGAGCATGCGCTGCTTGGATCATTACAGTCAACAAGAACCACAAGAGTGTCAATACTGTTTGCCTTTGCATTGTCGTTAAGATCTGCAAATTAAAAAAGAAAATTTAAGTCTCAACAATTTTGTTAAGTAAAGTTAATATGATCTCCGCTTAAAACTTAAATACAAAATACCTGATTAAAATACCTGATCGAAATAGTCCTTTTCGCAGTGGAGGAAAAATGGAGTGTTTGCCATTCAAATAAAATCAAAGCGGAGGGGACATTACAATCGTTGGACTATTTGGGGTTTTCGCTTGTAATATGTCAATGGCACGGTTGTTTAACTAAGAGAATCAAATTAAATTTTGCTCTTGCTCAGAGATCTTACAATATTCTGCTAGTCTATCCCACGCACTCAGCTAGTAAAGAGAGCGTGATAATATGGATGAAAAGGAGGCAGGTGGATGCCATATTGCTCCCCCTCCCCCTCCTTCTTTTTATAACAGACCCTCAAGGACATGCTGACATTTTGGACATATTTACTTCGAAACAAGTAAATAGATCTGGTACCTGTTGCAGGTACTTCTTAGGATAACACACAGTTCACAGGATCGAATTTTACTACGGTAACAAAGAATCTGTCGCCTTAAGTGAAACCTGACACGACTTTAGACAGTTTTTCGATTACATATCCTATTCAAAAGCAGGATCCAGTATCAATCACTGAAGAGCCGCTCTATCAGCGTGTCTTCAAACCACAGTAACTAAAGATCGTTCATCTGATTAACTTTTAACAATAGACCACCAAAAAGATTGCTTTGATGAAAATAAACAATATCTCAGAAAAGTAAACTGATTTCAAAACATTTTGACGCTTCCAGATAATATTTGATTAGCTGGTCGGAGATATTTTTCCAGGAATTGAAAACTGCGTAATAGTTTCGTTTCTCGATTGATTCGAATTATAACTTGCTGATGTCAGATTAGTAATATAACGCAACTGTTCTCATTTAATTATACGCTAAAATTCTCTCAAAGCACTGAATAAAAGGATCAAACGCAAATGTAGAGATTAACGCATGAGTACTTTACAGGGTAATCGAGAATAATTTAATTTTTGGAAGTATTCAAAAATTTCTACATACTCCTTTGAGACTTCAAAATAAAGCGAAAAAAACAGGCTCTTTACTCTCTTGTGAAAAGTGGTTCAAGTATCAGCTTAAGCTTTAGTCGTCGTTTTTAACCTGTCTTTAAATGGGTCCTCTTAGCCTCAAAAGAAGATTGTTATCCTTTCAATAATCACTAGTTTCCTGCTCATGCAGCACAAACTTTAAAAATAATCATGTTGTTATAGAGTGGACCAATAACGTAAAAAATAGATCGATTTATCAAGTCGCTGGTGCAACGCAATTAAAGAGAAAATCTTATTTGAAAGCCACCAAAGACATTCGGATAATCGAGTGACTTTCTGATTAAATGCGAGACCTATTCTTCGTTACACATAATTTCCTCACTTTTGTTCGTCCCAGAACTTGGGATTCCTGTCTGTTCTGATCTTCGAACGTCTTCGATCAAAGCGAATCCTTCTTAAGAACTTGAAACTTTTTCCTCCTCAAACAAGGCAATAAACTTTTCCTTGGGCACTGGAAAACGCGCCACGTAAAACAAAGAGGGGTCCCAATCGTTTTGAACTTTCCATAGGCCTGAAGAGCCTTCAACGAGCCAGAAAATTGACTAATTTACGGCCGCTTGACAGGATCCGGCGTCCGATACGAACCTATTGAAGGGAATTATTGTTTGAGCTCGACAAAAGCCAATCAAAACGTCCGTTCACTTGTCAGCAGTGCACGGTCCTTCAAGCGTGCTGTCATGACCTCATCCCAGCCGGGCGCCATGTTTTCGTTATGAGGTAACGCGCATAAATAATTTCCTGCCGTGCCTGGGAGATGAGCTAACGCAGGATGCTATCAAACGCAGCTCCCGACAAGATTTGAAACACACTCCAGGTTCGCGTCTCGGAAGTCGGGCTTACAGCGGCAATCGAAGGGGATCTGTCAGAAAAGAATTCAAGGGTTGAAGTCATTCTTCGCCCTTTTAATCGCTAGTTGAAACAGCAGCAAAGGCTGCAAGGCAAAATCTTCCATAAACTTTAAAGCAGGTCCGCTTCCGCCGAAGCTGGTTGACTGAAATGATTTTATTCACCTCTTAACTCGAACACATCAATCGGCTTCTGGTGATTTTCACAACGGATAGAGGTATTCCTTTGTTATGTTCATTTGTAACGATTCAATCTATTTCTTCTTGTTGTAGATATAAATTATCAGGTTGAAAACTCTGGAAAACCGTCCGGGAAAGACTTTTGAGGTCACTGTTGCGTTTCCTATGTAACCACTCTACAGGTACGGCGGCGTTACTCATAGCAACTTTTATCAACGGTGGATATGGTCACATGGCGCTTAAAAACGTAAATTAGTTTGTATATAATCTGATGTATTGCTTCGATGTAAGAAATTTCTTATACTGTTTTATATTTTCTTTGTTAATCTGCCCGTTAGGGTGTAAAGAGAAGATTTTTTATCAACAGTTGTCTAAAAATCGACATTTACGCCTAAAAGGTAGCCGAGGGAAACCGTTTTCAGCCACTTATAAAATGGTATGGTCTCTGTATTAATTGCACAATTTTTGTCAATAGTTGCATGCTCAGGACTCTTGTTATGGAAAAAATTAACACTTCTTATCGAAAATGCTGACGGGATCTTTTCGTTAGAGTTTAAGAGAACAAACAAATCACAGAGGCTTATCGGAACAGAAAAAGATTCAAAATTAGTTAAGAAGAAATCAAGGTAAGAACTCGTAACGCTGATCGTGGAAAAACAAGAGCGAAGAAGTCACGATTAGGTTTTTCGTGCATTTTGATCGGTGAAATAGAAAGCTTAATACATGTAAATGGTGCAAGTATTCTTTAACAATTTAATACAGGGAAAGGTAAGAAAACCCAGATAGATTACGGCCTGCTGGTGACATGCAACTGAAGCTCTCTGATCTCCTTACATTTGACTTCCATACCAACGATGATTGAATCAACTTTTTATCCAACTAAGCATACTCGACCCTTCTTTCATTAATTTCCCTTGAAAGTGTTTCTCCAACGGAAGCTTATGCAGATGAAATGGTTTTTAAAGTGCCATGTACTGTTTAGACTTTTTTCCTCTTTATATTTCTACATTAGCTTTGAATTCATTTGTTCAAGGTTTGTTTTTTTTTTCCTCCCACTGGTGATACTTAATCTTGTACCCAGATCCTACCGTGAGACTGTAACTGAAATGTACTTACAACCACTTGGTCGTGGAACGTCTGGGTACGAGACTAAATGATACAATAGGCGCTGTGTCAAGTATGCCTAATCACGTGATAATATCAGTGGTAATGACAATATGATTATCAACAATTGTGATATGAAGAATGGTACTAATGAAAATTTTCAGAATCAGTGACAAAAACTGAGAAACAGTGTGGTTCCTATAAGGGATTTATAATGTGGAAGGAAATTTTTGTCACCTTTACGGCATCACTTGTTAGCATTATTTACTAACGCTAGGAAGGGATGCCGGGAAGGCGATAGAACATTTGACGTCATTTTGGTCTGACATCTTTCAAGACGGAGAAGCTATTGTTAGTTTCTTCAGCACGATATCTCGTAACAAAAGTGAGTAAATGCATTTGGTATGATCAAAACGAGCCCCGGGGTCTTTCGGTAGTAGTAGCCTCAAAAAGCCTATAGTAGATGTTTTTGTCGTCTGGGTTTTCCTACTGTTGCCTATCAAGTCAACAATTATGTTATTAAAGTTTCGTGGCTTCAAAGTCCCTCTAAGCCTCTGATACTGCATTCATTTCAGCTAGCTCAATAAAGATTAACTAAAGTTGGAAGAGATTTGATTTTCGCAAGAAATTATATCAAAATCAAGAAGTTATCACCTGTAGGTTATTTAAATTCAGTTGTTGTAAGGATAATTCCGCTATACTCTAACTCGAAGACAGGAAGCTGAGCCCACTGGTCTTAGAGAAATAGAGAGGAGTAAGGAATGGAAACGAGTAACTTGAAAAACAAATTATGCAAAGCCAATTTCATTGTTTTTCTCGCCGGTTATCAAACTCAGTTACAGGTATTAGACCAAAATCATTATTACGGTTGCGACTTCTACGACGGAGCTACAAAACGAAAAAACGAAGTTGTGTAGCAGGATGTTCCATTAACCTTTTGCTGCTGAGTCGAGTCGATTCGAAGAACAACATTTTGTAGCTTTAATCTTTCCACTCGACCGTTTATCTCAATGAAGACGTCCCCTCCTTTTTTTGACGCTTTCCTCCCTGATAATACCCTTCTCTGCCCGAGAGGCAGCTATAAACTTTGGTTAATCGTTTGAAACTATTATATCTATTGGTAATCTTTTGATAACTGTATACCTAAATCTTTCTTCGAAATTACCAGGCTTAAGAATCTGATTCTCTTACTAATTACATCACTTCTAAGCTTATGGTAATGTAGTGACAAGTAATCTCGTATAAAATAAAAAAAAATTTTCAGAGTTATATACGCTTCAATGTTCCTTTGTCTGCAAAACCCAAATTTATCTAAACCAACTGTTTTTATCCTTGACATGAAGTGATTTATGACAATAATGGCTGTTAAGCAGCAGACGTTAATTTCAGGAGGAGGGTCTTCTTGTCCAATGTTTCTTTATTGGAACTTTGAAATGTTCATGAGTTTTTTTAGGGGGAGGAAAACCGGTGGACCCGGAGAAAAACCATCAAAGAAAAGGTCTAAACTCAACGAAAAACTCAGCCCAAATGTGACGCCAGGTCCGGGAATGGAACCCGGGCCACAGAAGTGGAAGGCTTAAATTCCTTCTCTTTAACCCCCTCCGCTCCCAAGATCTCATCAGTAATTCTCCTTACTGTCTGCCATACAGTTCTTGTGATGTTAGTTCTGAGAATACGGTATTGGATCAACTAATAATCCCCTGAATGATATTTTTCTTTCTTCTCATCGTTTGTGTACTTGATATTGGAAGGACATTGTGAGGAGAAATTCTGTCTTGGTTATCATGGGATTTAATAGTTAATCTAGGGTTCAGCAAAAATCACCAGGCCACTCAATCATTTAACGATTTCTCTCATTACATTCGACAAAATTATCATGTGGCTAACGCTATTGGAATAAATCGTTTCTAATTATTAATATTCCTTCCTTTTACTGAGATACCTTATTATGACAATTACTTTGCGTTTCGGTTTCCTACGTCAGGAAGTAGTCGAGTATTAGTCAGCTAGTCCCATGAATTCCAAAAGACAATTTTGTAGACTTGGCCTTGTTCTGAAATTTTAGAGCAGTCTCTAGTCCTAGTATACAATGCAAGCTCAATATTTTTAAAGAGATTTGGAGAAGCTCCAGAAAATTGATATGTTCGAAAGGCCTTAAGCTTGCATGTCATTCTCATCTTCGCAAAAAAAAAAAGAAGAAGAAGAAGAAGGAAGACAAAACAAAAACAAAACACAAAAGCAAAGTATTAGAACATCTTACGAGGCACCTTTTTGACGGCTCAATTTGTAGTAATTTCGAAAAGGTACTTCATAGGTCTGTAGAAACTCTAATCTCAAAAATCTCCTATTCCTTTACACAATCCCCATTCCTTTACTTGGATACTTTGAAAATGTAACAATCCAGCACCCCCGTAAACATTGAAAGAAGAAGACTGGATTTATCTCTTCCCAGATTTATCTAATTGTTTCTTGTCATTTGCAAAGTCTTTCTCGACTGGTATTAGAACATCTGAAACCACACATTTTTTTGACAGCGACAGCTTAATTTGCAGTAAAGGTGACAGAGGTATTGAGGAAACTTGATCTAATCGAAAATCTTTCTATGTTTTGCTTACTAAAAAAAACCCCTGAGCGAAATGTGACTCTACTTATTTATACTATTCAAGAACATAAACATGTCATTTTTTCGCTTTCACCGTACGTAGTCGACTTAAAGAAAGGAAAAGGAAGGGATACCCTGGCAATGTTTAGCATACGCTCTTCCTCTTTGCTCTACCCATCACACCTTTCTTTTGTCACTTAGCAAGATTTGCGACTGGTATTAAAACACCTGAAATGACACTTCCTTGACAGCTCAATTTGTAGTAATGGTGACAGATGTACCGAGGACACGAGCTAAGCGAAGATCTTGCTAGCGAAGTGTAATTAGATACACTTAATAATATCTAAGGACGGAAATATACCTTTATTCTATAATCGCCGTTGCTGATTCGAAGCGATAAAAAGGAAAGGTTACCATGACAGTCTCATCCTAACCCTCCACTCCCCTCTCCTCACCCCGCGTTTGAAAATTTTATCAGCCCCACCCCCTTCCCGGCTCTTCCGCGTTCCGATGCACCGCCCCTGAGCTCAAAGGAGTTTTTTCCTTATCCTGCAAGCGTGTCAAGACAAACATTATCGTTCTAAATGAAAGCTCAATGCTCAGCTTTGCAAGGCTATTGGAGAGGTTCAAGAAACTCGATTACTTCTTGGGACTCTCAGTCAGCCTGACAGTTTGGTCATGAGTAAACAAACACGAAAAGAAAAACCATAGTCTCGATCTGTCATTCTTACACCTGTCTAATTGCAGTTGTCATTTGCATGAAAACATCTATAATAGCACCGTTTTTGAAACTAAATTTGTTTGGTACTGGTGTCAGCGAGTTAGTTTGCGACACTGAGCAGACTTGAACCGCGCAAGCAATAACTTATGTACACAGAGAACTTCAACAAATGATAGTACTGTGTATTTTAAAATAACCGGTAACGCAAAGCGCGCTTTGCTGTAATTGGAACTAGAAAACGAGAACCAATGACCTGAGAGTTGCGTTATGTACGACCTGTCTTACAGATTCCTCCCAAAAGCGAGTAGAACTACGTTGCAGTTAAAAACTGTAAAGCAAATACCCATTAACGAATCCAAAACGCTTAAAATTAAAATGTTGATTTGATTTATTGTGATCCGAAGAACAAGTCTTGTTGTTAATAATTTCAGCGAGGTGTTACAACAGGTGATGGATTGTGCGCGAGACAATAGTCTATTGAGGTCATTCTTAAAATTTAACTAACCATGGCGTAACTGTTAGTTACGGGTCGATGATTTGCTCACTGCTCAACCAATCACAAGCGATGATGAAAGGCACGACCGTGGTATCATATTCAGTGACTTTTCTGAGTGACTCCGACTCGCAGGTAAGTCCTACGCCTTTTTTTGATTTTTAATCTCCACCTAATGAAGTGAAACCTCACGGTACCCGAATTCACCGCGAAAATTTTTTAAAATTACGCGTTTGTGCATGTAGGTAAAAATGATTTGGCTGGTTAAGTTGATTTTTAGCTCGATGAAGAACTGTAGTATTTTCCTTTTTGAATTTAGCGAAAAAAATTCTTAAGGCAAGACCTACGATTCCAGGGGAACAACTTTCCAAACATGAGTCGGAAAGCTTCTTTTCTTCGGAAAAATTGAACAATTTTCACTGTTCTTTTTCTGTTTTAAATTTTGCTTTTTTCGAAGATAGCTTTGTAGCCTTGATGAGCAAATTAGCGTGTCTGTTTCAAGTTAACTCGGTCCAACAGTTTACAGCAAGTTTGCGGGAGACCTCTCCACAGACAATGATTTAATTTTGTTTATGCCATTAAAACGGTCACACAACTAGCAAGCAATGCTGTTTTACCACGGTTTCTTGTTGTTTGAGGTTCATTGAACATGAGAGGAAATTATTGACGAGCGACCTTACTGGCAATAAAATCATTGTTATGGACGATTGATTAGTCGGTTCGAGATTATGACAAGCGTGAATCTGTCCAGAATATTTGATTTGTGGAATTGCAACCATGAATTACATCGTAACATATCTTTTGATTTTTTCTGAAATATTTTTCAAGTTTGTCTTTCTACTCCGCCTGCTATATTGCCCATTGTTCGGTACCCGTTTTCCACCTTAAATAACCTACTAAACTAAAGATGTCAACCTTTTTTGTGAATGGGAAACGCGACAGTGTCCCAAACTGTGGTCCTTATGGGAAATAATAATCATTTCAACTCCATCCGTTAGCTATAAACTATTAAACTGTTTCCTTTAGCTTAGCGTTCAGCTTTCGTGCAAGTTGAAATCGTATTTATGATCTCTCCAGGACTTCATCGCTAACACTTATCAATAAAATACGTGTTTGAGCACATAAATTATTTACTCTTCAAAACCGTGAATTCCAGTTTTGTCTTTTCCTCTACATCGATCTAGGAGAAGTAGTATGTGAATATCTCGATTTCTTTGCTCGGTTGTGCAAAACGGGAGTGTAGAGAAGTCGTCAAGCTTATACAGGAGTAACTTATCTTTTCCTCCACAGTTGGAAGGTTCGTCGGCGCGCCAAAATCATGAGGGCATATGCCGTGATCGTGTGCCTACTCCTTATTCTGTACCAAGTTAGTGCGGCTCCAAGGCCATGTAGAAATAGACGAGATGTAAGTGACAAAAAGACTGACGATAAAACAGAAAATAAGGAAAATGATCACGAAAGTTCAGGGAAGAGTGAAGCAAAAGGAAGTCAAAAGGACAAAAAACAGTATGTGCCATATTATCCAGCCGCTCCCGCTGTTCCAGCATATAACATGGGAGATGTCATTTGTGAGGACAGTAGACCTGTGCAAGTTGTCCAAATAAGGGATTTAAGTATTGTGAATGGAGTCATCAAGTCGAGCAATATCTCATAGATCCTGGGTAAGTGGAGTTCTTGATTCCTTTTGTTTTTTTTCTCGACATAAAACTACAGGTGCAAGGTCGCTTTCGATGGCTCGAAAGATCTTTCGCCTTTCAGTTTTTACTAATCTTGCCGAGTAAGGACTGAGAAGTTTCTGTCTAAACGCTCCTAGTCCAAAAATTGGTTTTCGTGGCTTACGAACTTGTAAAAATAAGGACGAAGACATTTTAATGAGATGCTTTTTTGTCTTCAAATGCAATCAATGGTGTTTTAAAGCTGTGTTCAACAGGTACCCAAAATGAATCATCGCACGAGTGGTGAAAAGATGAAGTGCTTTATGAATCCAACACAATGGTTTGTGCTTGGACAGAAGGAAAAATATCACTTTTCTTAAATCTAATCTTTTTTAGTGAAAACAACTTTCAATTGAATACTTTTTCATTATTTTTTTAACTTTGGAAACCTGTTTCTGTGTCTGTTTCTATCGGAAACTGTACCTTTTGTTTTTGAGGAAAATTACAAGTGGATCGTTAGATTGGCATAAATTAGCCTACAGACGTAATGTATCTCTTACCAAGAAATGAAAGTGAGAATTCGTTTTCTTTGCAGATGGCAGACCACAAGTAGAAGAAATTTGGATATTGGATAGTTTTTGTACAAAGACACATTTTTGAACGTTTGCAGCACGTGTTTGTGGTTTGCGATTCAGTTCTTTACGAATTTTTATTCGCGTCCTGACATGGACTACAGAAATGGAGAAAATTTATTTCTCAAACCACTAAAAAACTCGACAAGGAGAGGTTACACCGAATGGATGAGACTAGCATGGACATATCGACAGTTTTAGTGTGGCTATTCAAGGAGATTTGAGGATCCGCGAGAGACAGAAACTTTTCAATCCGTCGAGTATGATCGACTTGCCTTATTGTATAGAAAAAGAATATCGAAAAGGGCTCTTTCCAAACGACTTTTTGTGAAGTTTAAGCTTTTGAAAGGGAGAGTTATTCCACAAATGATGTCTTCATTCAGTAAGGCGTTATGTACATATCTTGTTGAGACATTTGCAGCCGTCGATGGTAGAATTACACTAGATATACACGAAATTCACGACTGCACGACAAGATGGTATTGCAATAGCTTAGCTTGTTTGTAAAAAGGAAACAAATCACAAATTACAAACCAAATTGTTATAGTTTTATCATTCTTTTATATTTTACACCCTTATTTCCATGCCTCTGTATTTACACTGCTTTAGGGAAAAAGAACGCAACATCACATCTGTTGCACTCTTTCAGTCCTTGTGTCGCGGAATAATTGTTTCCACTGTAAATTTTGAAGCCTCTTCCTGGAATTAGTATTTTCATTCCTTTTTTATGTCCGTTTGATAAACAAAACTATTCTAATCACCGATATACCGCTTTCACTCGGATAGAGGTTAGCTAAACACAGTAGAGCATCGCTCTAATCAAAGCTTCGTCACAACCATTTTTGAGAGGAGAGTATTTACTTCTCTATACATTCTTTTTTAAATCTTGGAAGAATGTCCGTCTAGCGCTTGATCTGGAATGTTTACACAGGGGTTTTTCTATTGACTGGTCGAGGTTAAAGGGGGCCAAGAGCACTGCATTCCCTCTACGATTGCTGTTCGTGTCCTGTAAGCCTGATGTTGATACAACTATCAGATGGAGCGAAAGTCCCCAGGGTCGTGGGCGTGTTGAGTTAATTAACAGTCCTCATCAGCGGCTAACAATATCCTTACATCATCTCGTATCATCCATCGATAGCAAGATATTTCGAACCATTTCATTCCTTCTCTTCTTCTCCAGTTCACCGTCCTGAAAGCAAAAGAGATCTAGCGTTGACTGAAATAGGTCTACCACATGTTGAGAACGCGGTTATCGTGACTGAATTCTTAAAAAATTGCAGAACCCCCTCCAAAGTTTTTGTCGAACTTTACCAAATGGTTGTTCACCTCAATGGAACTTAGATTTTGACTGCAATATCGCACACTATATACAGTTGCATACTTGTGAATTTGACGATCATTTCGAATTATACAAAGGGTATCAGTCGTCCTTTAATTTCAAATTAAAGCGAAGCAATTGAAGCTCAAGTAGAAGAAAAAAGTCTGTTAGCTCTCCTCAGTATCTTTTTTTTTTTAGAAAATGACGATTTACCTCACTAACTAGCTACAGCCATAAAGGAAGAAAGGTAATCATGTTTATGTATGTGTATACGCAGTAAGGGTGCTCAATGCATTACTAGTGAGACCTTAGACTACGTTTTTTCGCCCCAAATGGAACTGAATTAAGGCGGCTACTTACAGACCATACTTGGCGAGGGAGTGGAGCTTAGAAACTTCGTTATCGAGGAAAATACCACTTACCTTCCACAAGACAACAAGGCCATCACTTCCACAGGAAGCAAAGCCTTCCTCACCAAGATTAACAGCCATCTATTTGGAGAATAACAGTCATTATAAAAGACTGGCATTTGATTCCAAATCTTATTCTGCACTGATTCAAAGTTTCAAGGCGTGGACATCGGTGAGGACCGGAATTTCGGCCGCAGATTAATCAGCATTTAGATAAAAAGTTAAACCTCTCCAAACCCATAACATTACAATCAACTAACTTCTAACAACATCAGAGTATGTTACGTTGATCTTAGAGTAATTCTTAATTAACCCTTTCATTCCCAAGATCTGATCGTTAATTCTCCCCTATTGCTGCTACATATTTCCTTCTAAATTAGTTGAGAGAATTTGGTGTCCAACCAATAAAAACAACTTTTATGTGACAAGTTTAAGTATTCTCATTACCTGTTTGCTAGATAGTGTGTGGATATTTTAGGGAGAAGTTACATGCTAATCACTTCCAGGAGTTGAAGGGTTAAGGGTCGAAAGTAATCCCAGATTACTTTGGTTTTGCCTCACTTTGCTGTGCTCTCGGTCCAGATCTCTCGCACCATCCTCTCGACCAATCAGACGCAACCAACCAACTGCCTTTGGAATTTGTATGTTCAATTTATTCAACAAAGTGAAAATCTTTCTGTCAACTAATAAGTCAAAGTCGTTCTTTATTTAACTTACATGTATAGCGCCCGTATGAGCCAGACACTCTCCAAGAAGCGCTGGAGTGATTGGTGACTTGATATTTTGCACCTCTGAAATGCTGGAAAAGGGATGAAAAAAATACTCAAATATGACGTTAGGATGAACAAATAAGAGAAACACATTTAACTTACACGTGTATGTATTGGTTTACCTTTTACCAAGAAATCTCTCCACTTGCAAAGTAAAGGATGGCGACGTAGAACCATCACCTATAAAAAAGACAATAGACTACATTAACAAAAAAGAAAATTGAGGAAATATCTATAAACGAGTTGGGATTTTCCTTGCGGTTATTCCAAACCGAGCCGAAATTTTAAAACAATTTTCAATTTTCGTGTGGGGAACGCGCAGGCGTAATGGTTAGCCACCTGGACTCAAGGGCGAGAGGTCTGGGTACGTCTCTCCTCCCAGGAATATAAATGGGTATCAGCAAATTGTAAGGGAAGCCTGATGAAATACTAGGGGATAACCTTGAGATTGAAAGGGGGAATATATTGAATGGGGGAAAAGTAAAGGTCCTGGTCACTTTATGCCATGGAAATCAAAATAAGCCTCAGCTATATGGTTCACAGGGGAGAAAATCCGGAGAACCCTGCTGGAGAGAAACTCTTAGAGCAAGGATGAGAAACTTCACCAAACTCAGACCATGTGTGACCCCTGGAACAGGAATCAAACCCAACTCACAGCAGTGGGAAGCCAGCCTCTCTCTCTCTCTGAAGATTTCTGATGTAATTTCATATATCTTAGAAAAGAAATTTATTCAGAGAGCCTCAGCTGGTCAAAGTGGACCAAAACTAACAGGAACTGGAAGGAATAAGGTACAATTCAGAGACAGTCAAGGAGGGGGATTCAAAAATTGCAAAGATGCTATCTACGGCAGAGGCCCTCCCTAAGCAATCTGTGTAAAAAGAAAAAGAGAAATAAAGACTTACAGACAAAAAGAGGATTTGGTGATCCCCAAATTCTTACAGAGCCATCCTCAGAACAGGTTGCCAAAAGATAACTATGAGCAAAAAGATAAATTAATTATAAGAGAAATTTTCAAGTGAGTGTTGAAATCAATCTGAGATGGCTTATCCCACGTTCTACTTCTCTATGCTTTGCCACCCTCTTTACAAATTTGACATAAAACTACAACCAGACTTGTCTTGATCAAATTCCTTCCTCAGAGCACAATTTTCATCTGAATGTTCAAACTAATCCTAAATTGCATTGGTTTTGCTTTACTTCACTCCATAATTGGTCCAGAAAACTTGCACCACTCACTCAAACAATCGGACAAAAACTAAAACCACTCAGAACTTGGTTGCACTTGTTTTCCCTGAGCCTGATTTGCAGTTTGGCTGTTTTTCCTTTAATTTCTTACTGGCTCCTAAAGGTATTTCCCTTTCTTCTGATTGACTGTTGTAGTTAATTTGGGTTTGGTATTACGACGGTCAATTGCAAAATTTTTTTAGTTTAGGCCATTTACTTGATTTTGTTTGAAGTTCTGAATGATTCCTGATAGAGTTTTTGTATGAAATGCAGAGTCTTTTAGTCTATTTTTTGCATATACCATGACTATACAAATTTAAGCACTTTTTAACTAGCTGGGGTTGCAAAGCATACCTCAGAAGTACACATTGACCACATGATCCACATTACCATTTACCACTTTCAAAGACCTTACCCTTTACACAACAGCACAGAGTGAATTATTTTCCCATGATGTGCATTTGTGACTTTGGCAAGGCAGTTCCCTACATTAGTACAGAGATGTAAGTTCATTAAAAGCCAACCAAGTCATCTAAAAAAAAGTCTATATTGGTGTCATCAGTTGAGATGGAAATCATAAATTTTTTCATAATTATCAATTGCACACAACCTAACTTGAAATATAGCATCATACCTGACAAAGTGTCATACAAGAAAAATCCATGCCCAATGGAAGCCAATATGTATTTCTACAAACAGCATAAAATAAATAATTATTAAATATATAAATAAATAAACAAGACATGTTAGGTACATGGACAATGGATACTAATACCAACTCAGCTTTATATAAAAAAAAAAAAAAAAAGTGGAGAACATCTAGAAACTACATGAGGATGAATCATGATCTAGATTCAGGCTGCCCCTTTCCTTTTCCTTTCACTACAAATAAACCAATTGTATTATTTGCTGCATGGCAAGACTGGTTGAGCTGTTTGATATCTCTTTCCAAAATTAAACTGTATAATAATTAAGTGTATGACGCACTTTTCACTGATGTAATTGTAAATGAAGATTTGGAAAAAAAAACACACACACACACCCAAAACAGTTTATTAATTAGACCAAGAGAATATACCAAATTAATTTTCAATGCTTCCTGTTCTCGTTACTAAGACTTATCAGTGTTCTACCTGATCAACAGTGAAGATATGCTGAGTACTTGCGGGGTAGGTGTGAAATGGTCCTTCATAGTCCTTCACAAAGTTAAACTGTCGTGTATGAGAAAGACTAAGAGAGCTCCACAGAATGATGGCTCCATCCAGTGATGCTGATGCAAACATGCTGTCTTTTGATCAAAGAAAAAAAAGTGAAGTTGACACTTTTTTCAATAACTATACTTACATGTACCTGTAGATCTATATGCAATAAATTAATCACTAACATTTACTGTTCAAAACCTCATCTTTTTGAACACTGCAAACTAATCTATCTATCATCAGGAGTTAGTTTTGGGTTCAAGACACAAGTATCACAATTTTAGATCTAAATTCATCCCTATGTTCAAACATGAAAAATTGTGAAATCTGTACCAGAATTTTCTGGATTTCAAAAACAGTTGTTACCACACAGATGGATTCAAAACTAAATTAAATTGTGCACTCCTAGTAAAAAATTCTTAAAATATTACTTAGAAGACATTTCAAAATACCATTTGAAACTCAATCTTTCTCAAAATTTCTTTACCATTGTAACAATTTTAAATAGTTAATTTTGCGGATTATTCTTCACAGAGGCATTAAGCAAAAGTCTGGTCTCAGTTTGCTCAGAATGTAGACTCTTTGAGTTCAAAATTCTATGAATTAGAATCATTCACCTTAATTTTTTAAGTAGTAACTAATACCAGTAAAAGCTGGTCAGATTTTTTTTCATCAGTCTCAAACCTCTGTTCCAAATTGGCTACTAACAAACAAGTCTATTTATTTCAACACAGTATTTTGTTTCAGCTACTTGCCTTCAATTCTAAAACAAACCTGCTACACTGATGAGGCACCTAATTGATTCCCTGTGAGGTGGGAGTTTCTTGACTTCAACTATTTTCATATTTTGGGAATCATCTGTGCTCCTTGTCACTGAATATACCACTGTTGGTATCAAATAAAATACCAGTCAAATCATTTATAATCATGTATTATCTTATTGTCCCTTCAACTCCCAGATCAAATTTGTGATTCTTCTTTGTCAATCATGCAATTCTTATTATGTTAGTTTAGAGAATTCAGTATTGGATCAACTAATTATGTCCAAATTGATATTTTTCTTTATTCTCATCACTTTCTGGTTGATTTTGTATTGATATTGTAAGGAAAAATTCTGTACTGGTCACTCATGGGATTTAAAGGGTTAATGCATTTCATGACAATGAAATATTCAGGGAAAAACAAACAAATACCTAAAGGAATGAGTGAGTGAGTAAGTAAATAAATAAACCAATGAACTAAAAAACAGATGAAAAAATACTGAATGAATAATTTAATGAATGAAGAAATTAAGAAGTGAACAGATGAAAGACTGAAAGGCAGATTGACTTTGACTAACTGATGGACTGGTGAATGAACAGATGGAGTAACCAGTAAACACACAAACAGAGGGAGTAAAGCAGGAAGGCTGGAAGATGATACCAGGTGGAGTACATGGAGTGTTAATGCATGAGAGCATGTAAGAGTGTGATATAATTATAAAGTAGCTTGTGAGGTCAAGTGAAGGCAAGAGAAAATTAGTAGGTAGGACACACAAGAAATATGTAAACTTCACATGACCGTATAACTACAGCCTTTGCTAAGTTATTCAGAATTAGTTTGTGTTGTGAGTTTGTTTTGTAACAGTCATGAAGAATTAGTGTCTTTTAAACTTAATCAGGAGCACTACAGTAAATTGGCAAGATAAGAATATGAAAGAGTTTCTAAGTCAGAACAACTTTACCAAGTGAAAATTTATTTGAAGCAGCCACTATCCGGTTATTCTTTATAGGAAGCAATGTGTGGATATCACCTAGAGGTAAAAATAAATCAATTCAATCAGCATGTTTAAATAATTCACAATAGAATGACTGAAATAAAATATTTTCAAATGGGAGAGGAGGATATATTGTCAAATATCACTGGAAACTTATCAATGATTTACTGTTATTTTATTTTATGTCAATTTCTGATGCAAAAAACGATTAAAAACCCAATACACTACTCACAGTCTTCACTGTTCCTCTGCATTTTATCCAGCAACTCTCCCTTTTCACTCCAAACACACAAGTCCTGACCACCAGAGAAAAATGTCCTGTCCTCTTTTATGTTCACTAAACACTGAGAAAATATCAAACGTTGTTGTCTTTGAGCAATGCCATTCAGCCATTTTCTTCATGTACAAAACCATGAGAATATGGATACATGGTCAAAATATAGTCTCAGTTCAAACTAAACTGATTATCTTAAGCCTATTAATTTCACTCTTCCATTTATGTTTTACTTAATCCATGAAAAATGTAGTACAGATACTACCAGCCAGTGTACTATAAACCTTTACATGAAAAATTGAGAACAAAAAAAATGATATGTGGGAAGGAAAACATAGAGGATGTACCCTAGGAACAGGCCCTGATTAATAGCACTTTGCCACAAGTATTCTTCATCCATAGGAAAGTATGAATACTAGAGCAATGCAAGCTGGCCAGAGATCTACCAGGGGCCCAGCACTGATATAATCAGTGCGAAGTACCTGGTAAAACTCTTCCCTCTTGTTTAAAATCTTCCAGCCAGCAGAGAAACATGTGTCTTGCAGCACCAAGAAAATATAGAGGATGAAGCTTAGGAACAGGCCCTGATAAATAGCACTTTGCCACAAGTATTTTTCATCCATAGGAAAGTAAGAATACTGGAGCAATGCAAGCTGGCAAGAGATCTACCAGGGGCCTAGCACTGATATAATCAGTGCGAAGTACCTGGTAACACTCTTCCCTCTCGTTTCAAATCTTCCAGCCAGCAGAGAAACATGTCTTGCAGTGCCAAGAAAAATATAGAGGACGTAGCCTAGGTACAAGCCCTGATTTATAGCACTTAGCCACAAGTATTCTTCATCCATAGGAAAGTATGAATACTGGAGCAATGCAGACTGGCAAGAGGTCTACAAGGGGCCCAGCACTGATATAATCAGTGCGAGGCACCTGGTAAAACTCTTCCCTCTTATTTCAAATCTTCCAGCCAGCAGAGAAACATGTGTCTTACAGCACCAAAATACAATGAGACCCTGGTCACATGCTAAGAGGGAGAAGGGTGCTGAGAGGCCTAATGGCCAGCATGCAAACATTATGGGTAACCAAAGGGTAGCCCCAAAAGACTACTGAGCATCCCCTCCCTGGAGGAGTAATGCTAATGTTCCTTGTTGCTTCATGTCATTGTTGGTTAAAAAGCTAGTTCAGTAAATAGTGTGTAAATATTTTTCAGCAAATACATGTTGTAAGTATCATTTTCAGTACAAAGACATTAGCAGGAGCATGCAACCTTCACAGAGCCACAATGATCAGAGATTGTGTGAAGGCACTGACCATCATTTACATCCCAAACCTTTCAAACATGAATAATTGAAAAAAATGAGAGTTAAAGAAAATTATCAGGTACGATTGGCAAACTAATAAGAAATTGAATCAATACCACTGGATGGATAACACACTTTAGCTGAATCCTGATAACTTTAAACTTGACACCTCACACCTGATGTTAAATCATAAGTCATTTTGCTCCCTTGTGTCATTCAAATTCACATTTTTTAGAACTCTTGCAAACTTAGGCCCTCATTGACTCTCCTTGAAGGAGTGAGATGTTGGGCCCCAGCAATGATTCACACAAGGATACATTTGTGACATTTGAGTGCAGTTGCTTTAATCCTTTGACTTCCAAGATCTCATTTATTTAGCAATTCTTCTTGCTGGGGAAGAGTGAGTTTGTGAGTCTGAGGGATTGTACATGGATTGCGATGTGTAAGTAATGAAGGATGATAAACTAGTTTTTTTCTGTAATGGAGATTTCTTTTTATGGGGGCATTTCAAAAGCTGTGTGCCATACATCTCTCACGATGTTAGTTCATTTGGAGAATTTAGTATTGGATCAACTAAAAATCCCCTACATATATAGATATTTTTCTTTATTCTCCTCACTTGTCTGCTTGATATTGCATTGATATTGTGAGGATAAATTTTGTGGAAGTTAATGGATTAAACTTGAGTGTCAATTTGCTTAATAATAACCCATGAATGCATATAACTATGATGGTGAAAGGATACTAATATGATTCTGTCTGATGAACCTGTGAGCAAAAGAATGGTGGCTGTTTCTTCATTCTGGTATTCTTGTCGCTGATGCAAGAGGAGCATACACTTAATGGGTCGTGTGTGGCCTCTCAAAACACTGAGGCGCTTTCCATTCTATGTATAAAAATTACATCAATTTTAAGCTAAGAATGCAAACATCTAAATATGAAGGCTACTAAGCCATGACAACAAAGTCTTAGAATTCATAAAATAAAACATTATACTCATTCTGATAAGGACCTTAGCATCCCAAATGACTGCAAGGTTATCATCAGAAGCTGATGCAAACCTGGAAGCAAAAATATACCATTTTGCTTCAGAATATTACATGAAGCAAAGTAGCATTTTCCAAATTAATATTAAAATTTTCCTTCAATGTAGTGATGCAGAGCCCTTTACAATCTCTTCTACTTTGAGAGTTGCCACTAACTTTTGTGCAAAAAACTTGTTCTTCACAGTTGGTTCCCCATTAGATTTGTCAAAAAGAGAGAAAATGCTCTAAGCAAACAATGCATATTAAGAAAGTATACTGCACTAGCCTCATGATGTATTTGCCTCTTAAAAAAACTGAGCTTCTGAGAATTCAGAGACAAAACAAATCTTTTTCCACAATTGATATCTGCCCTTTCTCCATTCAAAATGAAAATAATTTAAAAGAGATTAATCACGGGTAAAATTTCCACCTAGATAAACTTACCCTACAAAAGGGTTACTTTCATGCTAGATGACATAAGTTTCCAAACATTTTAGCAAGACTGCATGTTTGAAACTTCTCTTCAGTTACTGCTAGTCACAAGTCATATATAATATGCATTTTCACAAATATATGCTCATAGACTTCTATTGCATCGTGTATGCCTGTAGTAGCATCAGCTCTGGAGGTGGAGAGATCCATGCAACTTAACCCTTTACACCCTAACATCAGTATGCATATTCTCCATACTGTTCTCTATACATTTCTTAAGGTACTGAAAAGGAGAATTTGTTTGAAAATCAAGAGCCTCCTTTGTTGGTGATGATTTCCTTTGTTCTCATGACCTTACTGTATAATTCAGGGGTGATACTATTAAGAGAAATTAGATGCTGGTCACTCTTGGAGATCAAAGGGTTAAGACTGAATGACTCACAAGTTCCACAAGGCTCAGATTTATCGAGTAAATTTTACAGAGATCCTTTGTAGCAAGATGTGTAGGCATATGCTCTGGGCTATTTCTGTATATTAAAGCAATATCTGGTGGTTCCCAACAAAATTCATTGGTAGCTAGCATAAACTATTATGACGTAGATGTAGTTCTAAAAGGAAATATTTACAACTCCACAAAATGAGAAACAAGGCACACTGGTGCCATGACAATGCTATTATACTTACAGAGCTGGTATGTAAGAGTAAATATCATACTAAAAGTGATTTTACCTTCTGTCATCAATAACAGTCAACAAATGAACAATGTCTGTATGTGAGGACAGAAGTCTCAGCTCTGTGTAGGGATTTCTTGGCTGGTCATCTTCAATCTCTGGCACATCCTCTACCTTAATTGTAACAAAACAAAGGCTTATTAAAACAAACACAGTACGCAACATTTCACCACATTTATTAGTTTCATGTTATCAGAATTAACACAATAACTGGTTGACAATTTTATGAAATGACTGAGATCAAAGTTTTATTTTTTTTTTTGAAAGGAGAGGAAAAGATGCATTTCATGAATATATCTATCTAAACGTAGTTATTTCATATGACTTTTTTCGATTACTATCCTAACAAAATATCTAAAATTGACATTCCCGAGGGCAACAAATTAACATTACAAATATTTATAGTAGCCCTGGAACAGCTGACGAAGAATAATAATAATAATAATAATAATAATAATAACTTTATTTAAGTGTCTGTGTATTTTTTAGCACTGCTGTGCTAATTGGGGACACTGTAAATAAGGAAACAAATATCTTAAATGAACAGAAACTTGTTAAAAACCCCAACTGGTAGGAGGCAGACCAGTTGGCTATTTACAAAGCGTGCAGGAGTTGAATTCGGGGCCACCGAAGACAAATCCATCCAGTGGATCATCCATCAATTGATTTTGATACTATTTTACTTGAAGGTACCTGTTTACGTTCCTTTTTCTCTCCTCGAAAGCTAAACATTCTATAATTTTGTTTTTCATTGGGTAACTATACAAAAAGACACTTGTATGTAGCTTGTCGGCAGACCTTTACCAGATAACCTGAAAAGGGCGAGTCACGACACCGCCATCTTCGATTAAACTGCAGAGCGGAGAATGGAACGAGATAAACAGCACAACTGTTATGGGTGGGGAGGGTGTAGAAAAATTCCATTCTTTCATCATGTCAAGTGGTAATTAGCACGGCTTGGATTTTGTCAGACACCACACATGTAAGTTTTGTGTTGCATATTCCGCATATTAGTTGGAATGCGAGTTTTGGAATCGTGATATAGGAAGGAAACAGCAAATATGGGAAGGATCAAGCGATGATAGTTAATCTGATAAACGGATAAATAGTTTTCCTTTTCCCAGTCCTAAAGTTCTATTTTGAACCGCTCGACCGATGTTCTTTTGTTTTCCGGCAATACAAAAGCGCGTCGCTTATCGCAGCTATTATTAGTTTTCTTCGATGGTATTTTTATGTAGCCACTTCAATGGATCCTTCTTCAACTGTAATCGTCGAGGACTCACTTCCCAAAGACATTTTAGAAGTGTTAGACAGCATGAGACGACGGAAAGAGTTGTCAGATGTCACACTAGTGGTAAATTCTCGCGAGATAGTCGCGCATCGAGCGATTTTGGCGGCGTGCAGTCCGTATTTCAGGGCTATGTTTTTGTCCGGATTTTCAGAAGCTAGCGAGCAGAAGATTCATTTGAAAGAAGTCGATTATTGCGCAGTACAACTGATTGTTAACTACTTTTATACCTCGGAACTCGAGCTGAATGTTTACAACGTAGAAGAGATCCTCCGAATATGTGTCCTGTTTCGTTTAACGACTTTGATAGATCACTGCGAGACGTTCCTTCGACGAAACTTGACTCCGTCGAACTGTATTGGACTTCAGTTCGTCGCTGATCTGTTTTCCCTCGATGAGTTGAGTCAACATGCTAATCGCATTGCTTTGTGGCATTTTACGGATGTTTACAAAGAGGACGAATTCAAGAAGATGCCTTATAAACAACTGAAAGAATTGGTAATGGATGATTCATTGAAGGTTCAGTCCGAAGAGGTAGTCTTTGAGGCTGTTTTGCAGTGGATTAATCACGATACGAGAGCTAGAAAGGATTTCGTTCCCGACATCATGCAGTATGTGAGATTTCCTCTCATGAATCTACAATATTTACATGGAAATGCAGCGATCTCCAAACTCACGAAAGAGTACCGCATGTGTAAGGAACTTATCCGTGAAGCCGTTAGCTATCAAACAGCCGTTGAAAGTAAAACGACATCAGCCCTTGATAATTTCCGTGTCAGACCACGTATGGCCTCAGAAGAGATCTTTGTCATAGGTGGATGGTCGAATGGTCAGAAAATTAGCAGTGTACAGTGCTTCAATGTGGACACCTTGGAATGGACAGTTGTGGCTGGGATGTCTGTGGCTCATGTAGCTAGAGAGGATTACATCCGTGTGGTTGCTGCTGGTGACGAATTATACACTGTCAGTCGCTACAAAGTGGGAAAGTATGACCCCATTGCCAATTCCTGGATCCAGGTAGCAACAGGTCCTGATGTCCAGTGCAAGTGGGCTGGTGTGTGTGAATATGAAGGATTCATCTATGCCGTTGGTGGTCACAGCAGTATGTGTGCAAAGCAGTTTGATACAGAAACCATGACTTGGAGGTCTCTACCCTCCATGATGTATGCTCGCTACTATCCAGGTAAGTTTAAAGACACCTTAGGTGATGGAAAGTGAAAAATTCAAACTTTATGCATCAGGATATGTACCCTGCTGTCCTTTTTTTTGCCTTTTCTTTTTATAAAAATGTTGTTGTTCATCACTGTCATGTTGATAAAAGAACATTTCATCATTTGTCTTACAATATAGAGTCAGGTTATCATTGGTATTGCTTGCAACATTTTGACTGCTATACTGCTAGTCTTCATCAGGGGATGTGGTCAAAAGTTAACATGTCACTATCTATATAACCTGTGCTGTTATTGGTGTGTTTTGGTGAACTGTGATTGTCATTGGTGTGTTTTGATCCTTATTATTTTTTCAACTACCAGATGTTGTTCCCTCATCACTTGGTTTGTTACTGATCAGCTATTACGCTTTTTGATTGTAGACATCCATGCTTCAGGAATTTTTTTCTATTGTTTCTGTTGTTTTTTTCCCCTAAATAATAAGAAACACATCACTCATTTTAGGAAAAAAAAAATTTTTGATAGGATATATCAGAAGGTGACTTTGATCATTACATGCACCTGTGGCAGGTTTCAAGAGATGAAAATTGCTGGAGTGGAGTTCTCTGGCACAGCCTCAACATAATCAAGATCACCAGTTTAAGGCTTCAGTTTTCATGTATAACTTAGAGCTCTTTTAAAAATAATCTTTCCTAGGTGTTGGCGTAGTAGAAGGCAAGATATATGCTGTTGGAGGGTTAGACCATCTTTGGGCACCGTTGAACACTGCTGAACGGTATGATCCTCATACAAACCAGTGGGAGGCTATTGCATCAATGAGTACTGCACGCTGGAGCCTTGGTGTAGCTGTCTTGAAAGGCAAAATTTATGCAATTGGTGGCTCAGACAACAGAGAGTCTTTCAGCAACAGTGTGGAGATGTATGACCCTGTAATAGACAAGTGGAGTCAGGCTGTCGCACCAATGAATTCTGGACGTCGCTGTCTGGGTGTGGCAGTTGTGAATGACACCATTTATGTTGTGGGAGGCCGTGTGACAAATAGCATTGAATATTATGACCAGGATAACAACAAGTGGATTGTTGTTGGTGCTGTAAACACAAGGTGCAACTTTGGGTGTGTGGCACTGCGCATTCTTTAAGATGTACATGTACCTACCTGTCACAAAAAAATGGCCTCAGTGGCAAAACATAGGGTACAGGAACATTTTATCCAAAGGAGTTTTTTCAAAAAAACTTTTTATATTAAGTGGATGACATGTTTAAAACCACTTTATTTTGAGTATGCAAACTTTTTCAACTTCCTGGTGGTTTTTGTATTCTCTTGTTAACTGCATGCGTTATTTCTGAGTTTGATATGTTTGAAAGGTTACTGTAGTTGACTGCTGTGTTATTCCATATGTTATCCCATATGTTATCCAAGATATATATTGCATGATGCAGAGCTCTCAAGTTGATTTGCAGGTAGAGAGTGAGAGGCCACAGGCATCACCTTCCAGGAGGTGGGGGGGGGGGGGCAGTAATGGAGCAATCTCCCTGTAAAATAGTGAAAAAGTGAGCAGGTACAACTTGGATCCCTTTATTCTGATTTCAACTTTCTGAATAATAACATATTGAGAATGTCCCTAAGCACTTTTTTTAATATTTAAACACAAAGGTGTACTATAAATAGGTTGGCTCTGCCCCTTGGTTTCAGCCCAAATGCAAATTATGCTGGGGTATAATTACTCAATGGCGAAGTAAATAATCAGATTTACTACCACAAATGAAGACAGTTTTGAAACTTATTAGAACTTTTGAGAAGTCTACCTGCTGTTCACTCACTTTGGATCAGCTGCAGCTAAAAGCTGTTTTTAATGTAGTGGTCCATATGCCTCAACAGTTGATTGACAAATGATCCAGAGGTACTTAAGGCACCTCCCCTTTTACAGCATGCCTTCATCTTCAAGTAAGGATGCACATCAAATGAGCATAGAATGAGCTGAAAAGGGCAACTTCATTGTTTGGTTAACTTAAGCTTTAGTTGTATCAGGGCTTGTAAATTGATATTGTGATTGTAATCTTTCAAAGTATTGTCAGAGGTAGCTACTGGAAAAAATAGCCATCGCTAATTTTTAGTGAGTAGTGCATGATCATAGGTAAAGTCATGTCTTGGAATGATTGTTCCTGCTGTGTTTAAATCATCTCCATGATATTAAACCCCCTTACTGGCTTACAGTTTCATATATTATATTTGAAACTGTTGATAACAAGTCAGGGCAAATATTGGGTTAGGGGAGGGGTAGGTGGGCAGTTGCCCAGATACTGTGAGGCGTGAGTGGCCCAGTGGTCAGAGCGCTGGACTCTGGGTCGGACGGCCCGGGTTCGAGTCCTGGATGGGGCACTACGTTGTGGCCTTAAGCAAGTCGCTTCACTCACCTCGCTTCGTCTTCTCGGATAAGACGTTAAGCCGGAGGTCCCGTCTCCTGCAGGGTTTGGGGTAGGAGACGTTAATTTCCCACGCACGAGATTACTGTGTGATGAATGTCCTCCCCTGGGTTGGGTTGGGTGGATTTTAGTGTTGTAATGCGCACTCGATCATATTATCGCATGTTAGACTGCGCAATATAAGAAATAAACATTATTATTATTATTATTATTATTATTATTACTGATATTGATCCTAAAACTTGATATTTGTGTTATGTTGCTCACACTTAGATTGTTCACATTTCCAATGACAATGTTGCCATGCTTTGAGGAAATTCTTAACAGGACCCTGCCTAGAAATAGTGCCCTTTCTTATCAATTAAATGTTAAAATACTGTAGAAGGGTTTTCAGAAATTTAAGAATCCACTTTAACTTTTGTTTTTACCTTGATAGTCAGGTTTACTAACTTAAAGGTGATCTCTGCTAAGACTCCCTGATTTAATTACTGTTGACAGTTTTGCTTTCATTTAGTATATTTTTCCTTGTTTTTGAAAACCCAAACTTGAATTTTATGGCTACAAGTGGCTGCAAGTGTGGAAAGCATTATTGGGTTTGAGTTGCTGAAGAACACCTTCTTGTTGGAGCTAATAGCTCTAGCACAAAAGAGTCTTTAAATACAATGTTTTTAAGTCTTTTGAAACACTATTTATTTGTACTACTTTGGAAAGTTCATAAGGCACTAAGATGTGTCTAGACTCAACTGTAATTTGAAGGTATTGAAAGTGTTTCAGAAGTATTTGTATGGATACAGTACTTCTACAACTGTTAATGATATGTAGTCTTTTACAGGACAAGAACTTAAAAGTATGAAGTAAATTTTCAAAAGTTTGTATTTTAACGGGAAACTTATTTAACAGTACATGGCATATATTAAGGTAACTTGAGATATTGAATTTGCACCAGTGTGTGGATGTTTGTAAAATGTTGGCACAGTGCATAATAAAATTATAGCATTTCTCTACCAGACGAGTGATGGTGTTTTTACTCTGTGCATCAGAAAAGTTAAACCCTGATGACCCCCCTCCCCTCCCCTCCCCTAACCGTCACATATGGAAGGGCGCAGTTGATCAACTGAATCTGAGCTTAACGGCCCTAACTCAGCCCAGAAAAGTCACAACATGCAAAGAAACAACAACCTTTTAACTCCCAGAGTGACCAAGTCAGAATTTCTCCTCACAATATCAATACAATATCAAGCTGACAAGTGATGAGAATAAAGAAACATCAATTGGGGGATAATTAGTTGATCCAATACCAAATTCTCTGAACTAACATCATAGGAATTGTATAGTAGCCAGTGAAGAGATTTACTAATAAGATCTTGGCACCGATAGGGTTAAGTTAGGTAAGTTTGCTTTTATATTCAAAATTAGTTCAGGTTTTTTAGGTTGAGAACGCAGCCGATTTTACTCAAGCAAATTCTTATTTTTCGCCAATTGCGCAGCGTAAAGTCGCATATTTGCATATTGACAGGGGCCCATTGTGCGAGCCTTGGTACCCCGTGGTGAGACATATCGCTCGTCCGAGCTGGCGCGTAAAATGCAGCACGTGGTTCACCCTCTGTCACACCAATTTTGCGTGCCGTCTCCTCATCTTTTGGGAGGTTTTGAAGGTACCGTTATTTCTAAGTTTAACCTATGAGGCAATACCGATCAGTGACAAATTGCATTTGTGTGTAAACAGTCCTAACGTAATCACGACCAAAACGCGCTCGGTCATCGGCCAGGGTCGGCCAGGGGGGGTAGTGGAATACCAATATACCCGAAAAAAAATCGACAAAATACCCTAAAATACCCCAAATTCCTTCAAATATACCCAAAATAATCGAAGCTTTGAATACTTTATACCTGAAATTCAAAGAAAGTGATATACTGAATACCCATATTTAAGCCACAATATACCGTATACCCGATTTAAAACGCCCCTGAATACCGAATACTCAAAAACCCTGGCCGACCCTGATCGGCTTAGCGATTATATTCAAATGTATGTTGTTACGAGATAGTACTCTTGTTGCGGACCTAGCATATCTCAGTTTTCCACCAGACAGAAAATGATAAAACATTTTATTCATTTTATTCTTTGAACTACAAATTCAATCTCTACACGTACGAGTTTTAGACTCAATCGTTTCTCAAATGAAAGTTTTAACGTGCGCCAAATGACCTGCAAGACTTTACCGTAATCTCGTGATCGCCGTTGGGCCATGACGGATGAACTATGTTTGAATACTTGGATCTGTGCCCGGAATTGAGCTGAAATCACTTTTTTTATTTTCTCGCGCCTCGTAAGTACACAACATTGTGACTGCTGTGATTACAAATATCGCTGTCGGAGACACCACAGACCACGCTGCACCACAGTCGATATATGTAAAGTAGCGATCAGCTCTTGCACTGCAGATCAGATCATCGGCGACACAAATAGATCGCATGATAACAGTACTTCAATGTATGGATGAAAGAATATGCTTTGAAAAGGGAGGGATTCGAAAATGGTTCCAGTTGAAATTGTTATTTATCATCGACACAGTTCGAGGTCACTTTTTTCACTGAAAACAAGTAAACGAGTCGGGTGTATCGTAAGTTCTCGAGTTGGTTCCTTTTGGCTGTTGTTGTTTTTTTTTTCAGTCTTCTTTGGTTTTTCGGATGTCAACGATTTAATGTTCATCCCCACGGCAACTCACCCCTACACCTGCCCCCTTTCCCTGTGAATCTCTGTTCCTCCGCAAATTCTTGGTCATTTTTGTGGCGAAACAGATGTTAATGCAGATCTTTTGAGCGATACAAGCTACAAAATTGATAGGATTCCGCGGGATGCAGGGATGTCCGTTTTGTCGCTTATAAAGACATAAACAGGCATGGGACAGGAATACAAGGCATGCACAAGTATCCCTTGTGATCTATATTTTTTATCAGCACTGATTCACTGAAAATATGAGATCGCATTCTCCAAATACCTAGCTAGTCTTTCTTGACCGTTTGCTCTGTCAGCCGAGCTGAGCCAGAGCCATTTTGGGAACACTATGGATAATCTAATTTGTTTAGTGTTTACGAAACTCAGTCGCTTTCCATTCTGATTTGCGTTCTGTTAATTTTTTTCCACCAGAGATTTTTATATCGAGTTGTGTAGTGATCTGTAAAAATATTCCATATACAGTGGATTTTAAAAGCTCTGGAACCTAAATCCTGTCAAGAATGAACGGGACACCCTACGACTTTAAGAGTTATTGATGGAAGCCATCCATGTCTTCCTGGTAGAAAAAAATTATCCGAAAAAAGAATAAATTCTATGAATTATGAGGAAAATAAATCACCGATTGCAAAAATAAACGACAACTTCTTCCCATAAAGCTGTAAGTTCTCGTCCTCCAAGATTTAACCCTTTTGTTTCAACAAACGTATGCAATTACTGGCGGTAAAAAAAAATAATAACATCACGAGAGATAACGTTAGAATTACGACGTCCGGCGAAAGAAGGCAATGTTTAATCCGGTTTTACGAGTTTTTCTAACTTTAAACAAATATTGCTTCGATGGCGGGTAAGGGTTGGTTTTCCTCGTGACCTATTCGCAGTCGAAGGGAAAATCGAAACTCAAAGGTACACAATCGGCAGGTCTGTCTTTCGAGGTCTTCCATTCCTTTTAAGCGTCGTTCAGGAGGAATCGAGACTAAACACTTGAACTCTAGATAGAAGTGGTGGTTAAGAGAAATGTTGGAAGAAGCGAAAAATTACCAACCGTTATTTGTGAATCACTTTGATCTGACTGGCTCTGTATGTCATCCTTAACAAAATTGGTCATGTGTTCCATTGTCATTCGAAATCAAGTCCCTTTGCCGTTCTATTTCCTGTAATTTTTTGCTACTTTTCCAACTTGCATCGTGAGCGAGGGACGAATTCCACTGCAGGTGGACTTTAAGAACTGACAGCCGGGTCACGTTCACATCACGGGCTTCGCGTTCAGAGACATTCTTAGGCAAGCTACTTTTTTTTTTCATTCCCATAATTGTATGCTATTCTTAGGAAAATGGCTCAAGATCTCAACGAAGTCTAAACTGATCATTTCTTCCCTTTCTTTTCACTCATTATGGTGATAGCGAAAATGCTAATAATAATAATAATAATAAGAATAATAATAATAAGAATAATAATAATAATAATAACAATAACAACAACAACAACAACAATGATGATGATGACGATATAATCAATCCAATATTACATAAATGAAAAATTAGAGAGAAAATTGGGTGGAAAATGATCTGCTTTATCACCATTCTCAGACCCCTTGTTTATTCTTCATTCCAAATTTTTTTGTTTGTTTTTTTTTCTTCTTACAATCTAAACTGTGTTGATAACCTACAAAACATTCAAAGTTTTAGAGAGAAGGGGAAGGGAGTTGCTCAGTATTTTCTTTGTTTTTGCGGCAGTAGAAAGCTAGGAGGCTAGGGAGAGGAGAGAAAGACATTTGAACCAAGGAGGTGAGCGACGGTCAAAAGGAAGGGGGGGGGGGTGTGTGTCTGTGTGTAAGGAAATAGAAATCTCGTCCTTCCCCGCCCAGTATTCGCCCATTAGGGAGAGCTTCCGGGAGTTCCCAAACACGAAGTCAATAGTAGCAATTTTCGTGCACGCCGAAGGCGCGAGTTCTTCACGCCAAAGTGTGCGCCGTTACCATTCCAGCTGTTTACGTAAGGTAACACCCCTGCAATTTTCTTCTAAGACTTAGAAATTCTGAAAATGTTTTCATTTTTTTTGGGGGGGGGGGGAGGGAGGAGGAGGCAGAGGGGGATATTACTCCAAGCCGGCCTGGACTCCATTCCCCTGCCCCCCTCCCCCCCCCCCAAAAAATAAAAACAAGGACAAAGTAGTTCAAAAACACCATAATCACTCGGAGTGCACGCTGTTTGGAGTTGCTAGTAGTAGTTTACGTGAAATTTCGCTATCACTTTCAAGATAAGCGAACGAAGGGTTTCAGTGTTAATAGCGCAAGCATAAAGTGCTGCAAGGTATCCCCGGAGAAGAATCCTCGACAGTGGCAGCGTTGTAAAGATGAAAGACAAAGTTATAGTCTTGATGAGACTTCGCTCCTTCACGACAAAAATTGCGGAAAAATGTTGCCTAAGTAAAAAACAATTTGGAACAGCGTTTCAAAACACAATTCCCCAACCAACCCCTTTTCCTCACCCGACCCTCGCCACCCCTTACATTCACCACAAAACTACTTTCTGACGGCCCAAAATGGCAGCCTGGTAGTCCCTTGCCGATTTCTCGTGACATCCTTGCTCTGCGTGCCATCATTTGGGTTGTCGTCTGGGGAAAGACTTCCTCCTTCTTCATCTGAAGAGTCATCGTCACCGTAAGCTACAAGCGAAGCTATTCCTGAAGACTGGGCAGTCACGTCCTCCTCTGTCTTCGACTTTTTTACATCAGCTTGGGGCAAAGGCAAGGATGGAGCCTCTCGTTTGCCTGTGGTCGGAGGAAAGACAGGCCACAACACAAAGCAAATACAGAACAATTCAAGTAAAAGTAAAAAGAGGAAGTTAGGTTACCAGCATCACAGAGTCCACAGCAATTCACATGAAACAAGAACAAAATTCAAATTAGTATGAAAATCAAAACAACACAACGTACTAATGTTACTGTCATTTATCTTAAAATAACAAGTAGAGGTTGAAGGTGACTGCACCGTATGAACACCGTGCAAAAGAGCAAAAATATCTAATTATTGTAACATCTATTTTTTTGTATGGCATAAATCAACCCCATGTGCTACACGTAGCTCATAACAAGTTAACCTCTATACCTTGGTGGGTTGCCCCCACAATTTACCTGGGCTCACTTGTACCCTTGGGCGGAGATAAACCCTAACAATGAAACTGTCCTGTGTTTGACAACAGGTAACCCACAATCTAATATGCTGACCATTAGGCCATGTGTGTAATACGACCACGAGCCAGAACCTCAGCTGCGAAGTGGTGAGAATAGGGCAGACGATTGTGTTCTATAATAAGGCTGTCTCCTTAAGCTGGAAAAGTAGAGTGAACCTTAAACTCCGGTTTGATACTCTATGAGGAAAGATCGCCCTATCTTTTCAGCGCGAGATTCCTTTTCTGGTTTCTTAGATTCCCCTTCTGGTTTCCTAGATTCCCAGGGTAACAATTGGGAGTAATCCTTTCCTCATAGAAAGACAGCCTTTGCTGAGCAAGTGTTTTTCGCAAAATAACTGAGTAATAGCCTCATTCTCTTTGGTGTTATTATGGACCTAGCACTTATCTTGAGCTCATGCTCAGTCAAAAACACATGTGTAACTGCAGTGTTAGTGGCAAGGCACAGAACTTACCTGCTGGTCTATTACGGGTCGAAGAGATTGCAGAAGCAGGCAAAACATCTTTAAGAGGCAATGGAACGGCAAAATCGTGCTCTTTAGGCTTTTTCTTTATGACAGGCATGACTGGAGGGGGAGGCATGAGCTCCGAAGATTGTTTTTTGCCGTCAACAGGGGCAGCTTCACCTAGATTTAAGATGGAGGAGTCCTAGAACAAAGTCATCAATAGCAGACAGAGGGAAAAAAGAACAGACATGTTAGCACTGACAAACGTGAACGAGGCTGCTGACAAGAAAGAACACTGGCATTAGTATGACTACAAAGTATTCACGCCAAGAGTAAAATGTTTCATCGCAACAACGCAAAGTCGGTTGATTCAGCGTGGAGAATGTAAGGCTAATTGATGTGTCCCCGTTTTGGATTTGGATCTTTAGTAAAGGAAAGCCTGGGTACAAGTACGGTTCACACTACTAGGGTTAAGATTACAAATCTTTTAACGATCTACGCTGTCCGTGCTTCCACGATGTGCAACAAATAATCTAAGGTGTGATCCAGTGGAGGCAGTGTGGCCGATTGGTTAAGACCGACCTTGCATGATTTTTCCCTCAACAGGCAAATTGCTGATATGAACCTGCATCGTGCATTCACAATGGCGTTTGAACAAGACGATAAAAGCAATATGGCGATACTAAAAAACATCAAGAACAAGCCCAAAGCACCTGATGTCTTGGGCCACTTGTTGAACTCTGATCTTGAGCTGAAGAACCTTTAATTGGTATCTGAATTCGAGTTTGAACAAACATTGTGAAAAATCAAAGGGAAAAAGACAAAAAGACAAATTGTTAGCAACTTTATAAGACAACTTCGTAGGTAAGACAAAATCTATCTCTGTACTATCAACATAGCAAACGGCTAAACAAAGAGTTATTGCGAACAACAGCAACATTAACATGATGCAATGCATTCCAAAAAGGCACCTTACATTCTGTGCATGAGCATATAAACGAAAAAGGTGCATCTCGTAAAATGACTTAGCTCTAAGGTAGGGCTAACGCTCGAAACGTTAGCTGTGAAACTCTTTATGATGGCCGATTTTCATGATCAACTCAACTGACAAAACCAAATTATTTTGTTTCACTCCCCCACCGACGCAGCACCATAGTTAACAGTATTTCGAAACTTACCCCCTTTCATGATTTAGGTGACTTACCTTCTCTTTGAACTTTCTCTTGGGTGGATCAGGGGGCTGTACTGCTTCTCTTTGATATTTCTCTCGGTCTCTGCAATTGGAAAGGAGATGGTAAAGTAAGGCGAAGAACAAGCGGGAGGAACGCTTGTAGTGCAAGGTAACACTATGCATGGGAAGTGAATCTTAGGGAGGAAGAGCTGTTCTGTTGTATTTTTAAAATCTTATGATTAACATCAGTTACGACTCCCTTCAGAAGTTAGCCGTAAGCTTCCCTATCAGGTTCAATTTTCAGTTCGGTTCAAAGACTTTAGTATTTTAATAATCTTATCGGTTCAGACTTGTCGTAGATAAAATCAAATTTATCTTAAAAGCTAGCTGCCCTCACAGTGCTTAAACAACGAGAAATATGCTCAAAGCGCTTGATTTAGTTGGGTTGACGCTAATTTCCGACCATTTTTTCGGTATATTGAATGAAACAAACTAATTTTTTGGTTTCTCTGTGGTATATACTAAAACATTTATTCGCCTCAGTGTCGATGAAAGTGGTGAATACTTACCTCGTCACCTCTACTTCGGTGAATAGGTGTTAATTAAAAAAATCCTCTCGCAGCTTACCACGACTCGTATTAAGTTAGGCGGGCCGAACGAGAAGATATTTGGCTCGAGGTCCTGACGTACGGACCGAGCGCAGCAAGGTCCGTACTTCATGATTGAGAGCCAAATAATATTTTCCCATCCGGCCCAACCACACTTAGTCAATAAGTACTTAACCCTATAAACACTAAATGCTGAAAATCTCGAAAATTTGTCTCAACCTAAAAACAGGACGCAATAGATTCTGCAATCAAAGTATTCCTTTGTTTTTTCGAGTTAGAACAAGAAACTCACAAAAAAAAAAAAGCACAATCTTTTTCACCCCTTTCTTTCCTTTAAGTTTTTGCAACAAAGCCGTGTGAGCGCAAGACCGGACGGCTTTTTACGAACCGTCAGCCCATTCGGCCCTACACATGTTAGCTTTCACTATGGTTTTCTATGGGATTGCCCGCGGGGCCGTCAGGGTCATTTAATGAGATAGATTTATTGGAAACTAATGATACCCTTCAGATGATGAGGTTGGTTCTCCAGGTTGATATTCGTTTTCTCTTGAAGGAAGCTAAAGAGAAAAATTGTACAAAATGGTTAGAATGATAATACTTAGCGCAACAGAAACGCCAGGTTAACTCATTTCATGGGATTTTCACGGTTCGCTTCTCACTCTACAGTCAACAGGAGCATGTAACGTGAGAGTACAGATATAGAGCTGTTTCGAGAAACGTCATCGGAAAAAAAAAAGCGTGACAATCCGAAAGATATTTTGGGAGGTTTTCAGGTTACGGTTCCTTGACCTCAGGATTTCACGAAAATTTGAGAAAACGTCACTGTAAGGACGAGGCATCGTGGGTTTGATGAATTTATTTAGTTATTTGACCTAATTCATTGATTACAGGTTACCTAGATTGCCTTTCGAGATTGTCTCGAAACAGCTATATACAGTGTCAGGAGGCCTTCGGAGGGAGCTGAGAATCAACCATAGTCCAAAATGTACTTCAAATTGAACTTCAATTCAACCATAGCCTGTTCTATGGGATGTATTCCCCTTTTCCCTTTTGTATAAACACGATTAAGCGTATCTCCTTGAATATCTCACGACGTATTGAATTCGGATTTAGATCACAACATTCCAGGATAACCTCTGATATCTAAGTAGAAAAATACCACAAGTAGAGAAAATTAATAACTCAAATACGAACCTGAACAGGATCATGAGTTGGGTGCTGAAAAGGGGCCTCTGGCTGAGGCCCATATGGTGATGGTCCAACTGGAGGTGCTCCAAGGGGAGGAGGGACAGGAGGAAAGCCAGAATATGGTGCAGGTCCCCTAGGGGGTAAGTTATTGGGTGGTCCCCGATTGCCATAACCAGATACTAAATAATCATAAACAATGGAATAAATTATCATCAACGATTTTAAATAAACAAGGTTGAGCAAAATCTTGTGATTTGTAAGTGGTAAGCTGGTAGTTAATTGATCAATGTAACATTGTCAAATCAGAACATGTTGATCTACCCAAGTTCAATACTTTTAGTATCACCAGTAATAAGATTACAGCGTTTGCTTTGACATAGTGATTGTGGCTGCATAGGGTAGCTGGATCCCTTATTTTCAATGGAACAGAATATCCTTGTGAAGAATATCATTTGAGGCAGAACCCAGAGAGATTATATACATGCTATTTGTTGGCAGTTATTTGCAGATAGAGTGGTATGCTTAGAGCCAATGAAAATTCACAGAAAAAAGCATAAAATATAATGACACTTATGTAATGCATTGCATGGGTTATGTTGCAATCAAGTGCTTTCCATCAACATGTATTTTGTTTGTATCAAGGCTACCTAAAATTTAAAAAAACCTGGCTTATTTCCATATAAATGGAAGGAGAATACCAATTCATGGTGTATGTGCAGGTGAACTGTCCTCTCCTGCACGTTGTGAATACCAGATAGATTGCTATTACTCTGCACTATTGACTTTACTAGGCACTCAAAACTTCAAAACTACTTTGGACAGAATCAACTTTATCTCCTCTCAAACCTGACCTGTATAATAAGGGCAGCTTCTAATCTCAGTGACCAAGATTTAAATTTGACTCTAAGCCTTTGGTATGGTGTGTTATTTTTACACAACTTCACAACAGCTGGCACCTACCTGGGGTTGGAGGGGGCCCATATCGAGGAGGGCCAGGAGGTGGAGCACCATGGTGCATTGTTGAGGGTGGAGGCTGTAAAGAGAATGGTAATGTTATTAAATTTAACATAAATGCAACTCAGAAATCTGGCTACAGCATATAAATACACATGGAAATCAGATTCTAAAACACTAGTATAAAGAGTACGGAGAAATTGCTTGCACTTCCATAACCAGCTGAACAGTAGTAACACTTTAACCCTTTAAACCTGAACATCAGTGCGCAAGTTCTCCATACTGTTTTCCATACATTTCCTATGGTGCTTTCAAGGAGAGGTTGTCTACAGATCACAAGCTTCTCAAGTTTGCTCTCATTTCTTTAATCTTAAGACCTAACTGTTTGACTCAGAGGTTTTACTTATGGGAGAAATTAAATGCTTATTGCTCTCTGGGTTTAAAGTGTTAATGAAATGTTACCCTGCTACTTGAAATCGCTCAGGAAATACCTGCATCGGTGGAACATGATAAGGATTGCTGTACAGGTATCCTGATGCTGGGGGAGGCTGGACAGATTGTGGGTAGCCATTAGCTGGAGGTTGTGGTGGTCTTGGATATCCATATGGCCCAGGCTGTACAAAAAAACAACACATCAAACTGTAACTGATGGGTTCACAAGAGAAACGTACAGCAATTTATCAAACTAATAATTTATCAAACTCCAATGCATTGGAAATAGTCGTAATTTCCTCCCAGCCACCAGTTCAGGAATGCCAATCACTCAGAAACAACACACATGTACAGTGTACATGTCAATAAAGTCTGTATTGTTAAACAAAAAGTTACCACACAAATTTGTATTCAAGCCAGTTACAACTGATTTTCTTTTTACTAACCTGATATCCTGAAGGTGTCTGACCAATATTGTTTTGGTTTCCAGCTGTTTGAATGACAAACAGATATTTTTGACTTCAAAGACACATTTAAAATAAGTCAAAAGCAATAAAAAACAATATGTGCCCTGTTTAAAATTATAACAAACAATACTGACTAATTTTTCATATATTTACAGTCATTCATCACTTCACAGGTTTATCACAAACCAACATAATGAGCAGCAGCCAGTTGGCATGTTAGCTCAGTTGGTAGAGCATTGCACCAGCATCACAGAGGTCATGGGTTCAAATTCTGTACAGGCCTTATTTTCACTACTGCTTACATACACTGTAGTGTTCATTACTGTGAAGATCACTTTCAAATTCAATATTGACTAAAACTTGAAGGATGAAGAACTTGTAATAAGAATAATTGTGGTCAGTGTAAGTAGGTGCCACAAAACCTGATCCTGTGGCACATGATCAACTTGACAGCTTAATATTGGAGGGCAATATCAGCAGATGGCAAATCTAAACCACCATCCCCTTTCTTAACCCTCCATTGAAAAATAAATTGAGCATATCCCAAGTTAACCAAGTACCAAACAGCAATATTTCAAAACAGTGTATGAATCAAGCTAGGGTTTCAATAACTTTTTACCATACCCAGGTAAAGGTGGTCATGCCTGAAAACGGAGGCTATAAGGCAAAACCCAAACATGAGAGTCTGATCACAAGCTTAACAGACGAACTGGTAAGAGATCTTATACTGGGTGGTAGACTGTCAGAAACCAGCTTTTATGGAAACCCCTGTTCAAGTATGTGTAAGTACTACAGTACCTATAGAACTAGGCCCACAGAAAGACTGTTTTAGTGCAAGTAGATTGTGCATGAATTGTGGGGTTTGAATTCTGACAAATGTTTATTCCACAGAGTTTGCATTTGTTCCAGACTCTACATTTATTTGTGCATACCAAAAATCATACATTGAACTGATTCTGTTTTAGGAAGGTGCACATGTAATCATCATTCACTATTCATACTTGTTATCATTTTACAAGTAAACACCATTTGCTTAGTCCAAGGATGAAATGCCAAATGCCTTTGGCATTCCTCCTTTGTACTCAGCTAAAGTGCTATAGTTTATTAACTTGCAATCCAATCACTAACCATTCATATATGGTGAATACCCATAATGTGATCTTCTTGTTTGCTCAAATGCTTTGTATTCTGTATGAACCTAAGAAACAATTTATATGATCACTAAATAGAGAATATCATTCCATTAAGTATCACTGTTAATCACAGGATAAGACATTTATTCCTACTTGATGTGGTCAAAATGCATTAGTTGAACACCAGAAATAGGGTGCTGTGACATGAATCATAAGGTGGTTATTAAGGAATTATAATGTGTACCAAACAGTCAATATCTAAACTCATATCAACCGGTAATCTTAGTTAAAAATAATTTGTTAGTTTTGCGCTTAAATAGAGTTGGCTATAGCATCCAAACTCCTTACTTGAATAAAATATCATTGTCACTAAGAAACCATTACAGTACTGTAGTTTTCCAAAGAAACAGAACCAGAAAAAACCTTGAGTTAATTCATCATCAACCTTGACTTTTTTTCACTTCATGCTGCATTCTGTTTTCTTTATTTACTAAATCAATTGAGCAGATTATTTCTTTGCTTCTTGTGCTACAAACCAAAAAACACAACTAGGAACTTACTGTTTGTATGAGATTTTCCACTAATGTCTTTGCTGCTGTTAAACCATCAACTCTACCATGACTATGAGTGCAGACACATTGAGAGAGATGGAAAATAAAGATACGTTTATTTATCAAAACCGTTTTGGTGCAGTAACTTAATTAAGTTGTAGAATGAACATGAATTATGTGATTTCACATTCATATAAAACTCTACATCTTTCTAGCTAGTTGATGATGCAATCAGAAAAACATACACTCAGTTTTTGTTTCTCGACATCAATTGGTCACAGCATGAATATGATTAAATATCTAAATGGTGTATACCCTTTGTCCTCTGTGCTATTCATTCAAGAAATTAATCTTGGAGTTTAGCGGCATGTATTTCATTTATAAAATTAAATCTAGTTATCATGAGGAACAGCGAGAATTTTGGTAAAAACTTGCAGGATGCCCTTCACCTTTCATTTGTCTTCAGGAGTCAAATGCCCCAATAAAAAAAAAATTAATGCTCACCTTATATAGATGTAAAGTGCTTCAAATGCTTCTTTTCCAGATGTAGGTTCAATATAGCCTGATCCCCGACCACGAAGTTGAACCTCGTAGAACAGAAAATAAATATTATAACTTCACTGACCACATCTCATCAAATTAATGATGTTTGGTGGTCTTCTTGAATAATAGAAAACCAAGGCTCTTACTGTTTTTACCTTTTGTACTTTGATTCCTCTCTTTGGTGTTTTTTGGTTTTTTATCTTGACAGATATTAAGTAGCTGCTACCTCACAAATAATGAAAATCTCATCCTATCCTCTAAGATCTTAAACAAGAATTCAGTGTTCCCTTACCTTTGCTCCTGTTTGCATAGTGATATGCTGAAAATATGACCCCTGAAATACAATAAAAAATAGTCTACTGTCAAATGATTTTGAATGTCACTGTGAAATCTTTACTAAACAAAGACTGACCATCTGGTACATGAGGTGATTATGACATTACAGCTACCGCATTCACATGCTTGGACACATTTCTGTATGCTAAAATTAAATTCAAGACTTTCTCCAGACTAAAAATAAACATGAATTGTAAACATACAATAACTAGTTGATCACACAATTGTCTGCTTCATACCCCTGGTCCTTGTAACTTCTCTTTAACATTAAACTCAGGTAAAGAATTATCCAGACCAACAAATACTTTGTCTTGAACATAGTGCATCTGTGATAAAAAGAAACTCGAATGATTCTGTAGATGATAAAAACATTACAGCTGTAACACAACCTGGCCCCCATTGTTCAAAGGGTGAACAACTCCCTCCGCTGAATAAATCTCTGTCTGAAGGATAGTGCAGTACGTTCAGCTAACACTTATCTGCTGGATAGTGATTCATCAGTTGGAGAGCGGTATATGCCCTTTGAAGAACTAAGGGCAGTTTAGTGCAAAAGACTTAGTATCCTATCTGTAAAAGCTAAGTTTTTTTGTTTGTCTCACGATGTAGTCATGTGTGAAGGATCTACATCACACGTGACTACATCGTGAGACAAACGAAAAAACTTAGCTTTTATCGTTATTCACCATGATGAATAACCACAACCTTTTCTACCCTATCTGTGTGAGTATTTTTTTCTAGCAAGTTTACTTTCACTTACAAATATTATACCATTTGACACAACTAGAATGAATAAATAAGTTACTTACTAGTAGTAACATCAGACACACTGCAGTTTTATCTCATCTTGACCTTTAGCTTTTGGTCACTGCCTCATTTTATGCTGACCATTAAATTTCCATTTCTTAGCTTAAGCTTCACCCTCCCCACTCTTGCAGCAGGATGTATATTCTCTATACTTTACTCTATACAATTTCATGAATTGTATCAATATTCATAGTCATTCCTCTTACCCCGGGAGGTAATGGCTGTCTGTCAAACATTGGTGAAGGTTGGTTGAAAGCAGGTGTAGCTGCAGGTGATGTCACAGGCATCTTCTGAGGCTGAGAGGGTGGGAGAACATTGACGTCTGCACCAGCCATTATCTCTCGAATCCGTTTCACAGCCACTAGAGAAATATTCAACATGTTTATTATACCAGATCAGACAAACCAAGAGTGAAAATTATTCTGTGCAGGTATGATCTTTCCTGTGTTCAACTTACAATCAACTTTTTCTTGTGTGAGTCCCTGAACACATAGGTACAGTGGTTTTACTCTGGAAAAATAGAAGTGACATGGTTAGGAAATGTCAGTGATTCTAAGAAGGTGGAAACACAAGAACATTGGTTTCAAACTTAAGAACTACTTCATTTTTAAGCAGACAAAAAGGTTACAATAGACAACAGAAACAGTAGTTAACACTTATTATTTGAAGACTGCCTGCCTCACTTAGAAACATGGAGACCTAATGGTTGGTGCGCTGGACTTTGGGTTGAGAGGTATGGGCCAGGCCATTGTGTTGTGCTCTTGGGCAACACAGTACCCCTCTCCTCCCAGGAGTATAAATGGGAGTCAGTGAATTGTCAGGGAAGCCTGATGAAATGTTGGAGGTAGTTGTGTGATAAACTGCCTCCCTTCCAGGGGGGATTTAAAATGCTCCTAGTCCCATCATGCTAAGAAAACCAGGATAAACTCTAGCTGCATGGGCCACTTGGCTCTCAAACAGACTTTACCTTTACCTGCCTCACTGCTATTGAAAATGTCTCAGCACTATTGAAAGAAGTTGTAATCTACATGAAACTGGTATATTTACCCTGTTCCTTCTGCCTCCCTCTTTTCATTTTCAGACATAAACTTTCCTCTGGTGGAGACAGCAGCTCCACTGTAACGATTGATCTGAAATTAAATGTAACACTGAAAGTTTAATACTGATTAGGACCTTTAATACCAAATGTAACATATGCCAATTCTAGGGATAGTGTTATAATGATAATCACTATCTTAACACTTTAACTCCCATGAGTGACCAAGACAGAATTTCTCCAAACAATATCAATACAATATCAAGCAGAAAAGTGATGAGAATAAAGCAAAATATCAATTAGGTGATTATAAGTTGATCCAATACCAAATTCTCCAAATCAACATCACAAGAACTGTATGTCAGACAGTAAAGAGAATTACTTATGAGATCTTGGGAGTTACAGGGTTGAGCACTAGTAACCCTTGAACTCCCAAGATCTTTTTTGATGATTCTCCCCTTGCAAGTAAGTTATAAGAATTTGGTGATAGATCAAGAGAACTTCTACCTCGGTGAATAGTTTGAGTATACTCATTACTCGTTTGCTTGATAAATACATGGATCATTTAAGGAGAATTTACATGTTAATCACAACTGAGAGTTAAACGGTTAAATTTATGATTCAAAGTTTTCATTAAATTCAAAGTTTGTGCCATGCAACTTTTCATTCTTGATTAGTGGATAAAAACTAAGCTGATTTTTATCAACTGATTTCTTCTTCTTTGAAGAGGGTATCAAATATAAATTGGGTATCCCATTTTGTTGTTATTTTCTGAAACATGAACCTCTCTGGCCAATGGGAACAGGAAAAGCAAGGGCTTCTCTGTGGCGTGCATGTACTTAGTACATGTAGCACTGCAACTTTCTAGTACCAGAAAAATTAACTTTAATGATTTGAAACAAAAATAATAAATTTCTACCTCATCTTGTGTTGTGCCTTTACAGAGGAGAGTGCTGACAAGTCAAAAAACGAATATAAAAATAAATCAACACATGTAAACATAAGAATGATAAAACATGAAAAGAAGTACAAAAACCAAAGCATGGAATGCAAAATACATAAAGCAGGGCATGAAATTAATTTTTTTTCCTGATAGCCACTTGGCTCCTGAATTTTTCAAAGTGGTAGCCAATTCGAAAAAAGTTGCTTGCCATTTTTAAAGATAAACAGAACCTTTTTTCCCCACTGTCTGCCTTCTAGACAGACCCACCAAAATTAAGTTAGGAAAAAGATCTTTTACATGCCACAAAGTGGACACTAGAATGGATGATATACAACCTTCAAGTTCACCTAAATCCAAGATGGCATCTAGTCATCGATCGAGATGCATGTGCTGCATTTTCGAAACAAACTTAACAAGGAAGTTTGCTGTGGATTTATCTTTGCAAATCTTTTTAACTCACTATATCTCTAGGTAAGGTTATGATGAAGCATACTAGTTACCAATTTGGCAACTAATTTTCAGGATTTGGTCCCCAAAGGAAAAATTTAGTGGTATTGGCATCTGTATTAGGCACAATTTCACACCCTGTAAAGTAATAATTGTTATACACTTGATTTCAGCCATTCACAGGATGAATAAGATCATCTAACCTTCTATCAAATATGAAAAAAATTTGGAAAAAATAATGAAAACACGGTAGACTTATCATTACATGAAAAACACTACACTGACATGTTGAATAATTTACCCAACTGGTTTACTGGGAGTTGAAAAGAAATGCTCTTGTTGATAGCATATACTTAAAATATTGATCAACTCAAAAAATATCTTTACATGTTGTATTGATCACTTGTAATTTCTAAGCATACACATGAGCCCAAAGTTTCAAGAAAAAACAAAAGACTTAAAGAATATTTCATGGTATATCACTCAAAAGGGTTGCATATCTGTTATATTTTTCATACCGGGCTGCAGAATCATTTATCTCCACTTCAGCAGTAATAAGATCTTGACTAAAACTAGTGGCACCATTGTTAACAGTTACTGATGGAGGGGGAGTCACTTTTGCTGCTGGTGATGGACGGCCCTTAACATAAACACAATACACAGTGTAACAATGAGAATAAAGTAATATAAACTGACACTGTCAACTCACACTTTCAAATAAATACTTGCCAATCAACCAAAGCAAACATCATGAAGGGGCAATTACAAACTACACTAAGAGATCTTAAGTCTTTCAAATTGTTCCAACTTCTGTGGATTGAACCTAAGTGGTAATCCAAATAAAAACATCCCCTCACTTTTATAAAGAAAATTAACAGTTAACACTGACCCTCGGCAAATTTCCCACACCTTTAGAGGTTCTTTATTTTTCCCCTGCATTAAAACAATTATACTGTACAGCCTTCTTGCAAAACAAACAAATGCTTTACCACAACTGGAGGTGGGTTGCTTTTGGCAAGCTTCCCTTGAGCGGCCAACATTGCATTCAATTTTGCAGCCCTCTCTTTTGCAGCATCAGTAGCTGACATGTTTCCATTTCCATTACTGCCCTCTCCCTTGGCAGAAGGTACATCCCATTTACTTTTTCTTGGACTATAAAATAAAATAAAAGATCATTGAGAAACAAGGTTATGTATATATATCATATTATTAGTTTTCTGCACGGTTACAACAAAAGCGATGAATAGTAGCTTGTAAAGAGTAATTCCTGGGGTTTAAATATCTTTTCTATAAGCAGCTGCCAATGGTGTAAGAGGCTACTGTGCCCAGAAAAGGGGCAGTATCACAAAACCCAAATGTGAGAGCCTACTTGCAGCCTAAATAGACAGCAGTGAGGTCTTACAGGAGGCGGTAGACTTCCACTAACCAGCTTTTATCAAAACACTTGAATTATTAGATTTCTCAAAGACCAACAGTGGGCACTTCTTTCATTACTTCATTTTCAAGTTTAGTTCATGCAACCAACTAGATACTGTCTAATTTGATTATGATTCCAAACATCTCCCTGAAGCATAAAAACACTTTGTGGCAGTCCCTGTAGTTTTATTTCCACTTTAATTTTGTCACCCCTACACTGTAACCTTCTTTTGAAATGAGCTCTTGTAAAGTGGTTCCAAAGATTACTCTACACCTGAACACGGTTTTATTACACCACGTCACCAGGTAGCAAACACATCAAAACAACAGGAAATAAGAGAGATTCCCATATAAGAAAAACCCCGTCAATCAAAGACTAGAATAACAACATTCTCTTAAACATTCTTTCTTGCGAGAGGGCAGCTTCCACATACATCGCCTTCTCAGAAAACGACAGCGATCAAACAGACTTTCGTTGCAAACAACAATGACTCAAGTGACTCCGGCTACCTTATGACCAAGATTCAGGCTACAAAAAGTATAAATCCCAGACTTTTAGAGCTTAGGAAGATAAGTGAGACCTCCGCAACAAATGTTAAAAAATACACTTTGAACGAGAATTTGAGAGATGCGCATGGTGAAAAGACTGGTGAGATTTGAATGCCAAAAAATGGACCAGATTCATACACCAAAAGAGAAACCATACATCCAAATTTTCTTTTCTTCAGGGATTTGCTAATTTTTTCTTAGATGACCCGTGTGAATCAAGATCGGTCAGAAAAGCAACTTACCGCCGGAACGCCGCCATCTTGAATTTCACACGCACTAAGAAAGTGTTGCATGATGGGTTAGAATTACTAATAAGGCGGGAGACTGGTAGCAAAATAATATTTTGGGGGACCGTACAACTGATTGTTATTTCAGGGTTTTGCTGCGATTCCATATTCCATACATCGCTAACAGCTGACCATGAAGAGGGGTTCTTTAATGATATTTCTACTAATGTCTTAAAAACTCCTTATCCAAAGGATTAAATTGTTATTTTTAGTTTGGCTTGGAAAATTGAAAATAGATTCACAGGTAGAAGAAGAGTCGTCTTTGACTGCATTTACAACCAAATTTACCCAACCATCACAGCGAGACACGATCTTTTATCGAGACTACACAACAATACGTCCCACTGCGATACGCGTTCCTTGAGACCCATTCGGCATGTGCGTGACAATAATCGGCAAGTAAACTTTCTTTTCTTCGCTCAGAAAACAAAGCTTTGCTTGCGGGGTCCTATGTGCCGAAAAAAGGCAATAGCAAAAAATTCACTCTCAATTTCTTCGGGACCCTTCTTTCAAAGATCGGGAGCTATTGTAATTAGTACATTTTCAACTTCGATTATTTCATTTCTAGTGGTCTGATTGGTTCACTCAACTTAGTTGCGTTTTAACATTGGATTGCGTTTTGTGTGATTTGTGGCTTATAATATTTTTCAACAAGCAGGTCTCTTAACTACTGCAAAACATTGTGCGGTGTGAGAAATGCGGTCCGTTTCGCACTAATCATAGTTTTTCTTACAGATACCTTTGATCTAATAGTTGATTTGTGTTTCTGTACACGTGATGTTTTCCAACTGGCGGCTTGATGAACAATTAAGTCCATTGTTACAAATTAAAAATAATTACATGGCTTTATTCATTTGTAAAGCTTTGTCAATTCTGACAGCAAGATTTCATTGAGTGCTTTTTTGAGTTCCTTTTTCTCTTGGTATGTCGGACGTGACAGTTTGGCGCGGGTTTTGTTGCAATCCACGTCGATGTTCTCTGTCTATTTCCTGCAAACAAGTTCGAAGCCATCTTCTTCATCACAAACGGTTACTTCTCTACGTATCTGTTTGGGACGTCTTGGACGCTCGTGACTAAAGCGCTGTATGGCAGGGCGCTCTTCAGATAGATGAGATTTCCACACTGCAATGCGCCCGTCCCGTGATCCGGGACCCGAAATAACGAGTCCCTCGTCCGTGAGGCACATAGAACGGACACGGTCCTGGTGAAGAGACAACTCCTAAAATAAAAGGAAATAAAATCGATAATAAATCTGTATAATTTCTACCAAAATAATATGCATGCAAAAATCGCAGCATGCTCATTGGTTGAGAGCACGTCAATTTATCCTGTACTGTGCAAAAAGATACAATTGAGTACAGAAAGTTGAAATTAGATTGATTGACAGGAGAGTTGCGTGTCAAATTGCTGTCAATTGCCTATCAAGTTGATTGACAGGAGAGTCGACAGGAGAGAGAACAACAAAACGAAACGCCGCGCAGGTTGGGAGAAAGTAAATGAGCAGCTAAAATTTGTAAAGTTTTGGGCTTCCAAAACAGGAAGCCCAGATCAAAATTCTCTCGGAGTTTACGCGACAGTTCATACTAAAGACGGAATTCAATCACGAGCCTGAAGGCCTTCATGTACTGGTTACTGCTGTTACGCGAATTATAACTAGGAAAGAGTGCAAACACGCCATCAGTCCTGACAGAAAGTTTATAAGCTCGAAGCAAATTCTTGCCGGAAAATCCCGACGACTCCGGCAACAACACAAAGGTAAGCAGTCGCACCAGTGAATCATAAACACGGCTAAGAGGAAAACTGAGTCAAATTTTTGCATGTATAGTATTAAAAAGTAATCATATTTTTTTTTCGAGTAGTTAGGATAAATCAACACTCCCAAATTTTTCAAAGGTAACAAAATGCACTCGCCCTACGGGCTCCTGCAATCTGGCAAGCCTTTGAAAAATTAAAATAATTTTGGTTTTATCAACTGAGTTGATAATGTGAATAGCCCGAATAGTCAAAGCTGGCGTTTCGAGTGTTAGCCCTTTGTCGTTCGCTCTGACGAAGGGCTGACGCTCGAAACGTTAGCCTGCAGAGCAGGCCTAATTCTGGCGAGCGAATTCTCAGTATTTTCTTAACAAAAATTATGGCCGCAATCTTTGATTTTAATGGCAGGGAAAGGCTGGGGAGAGAAAGAAATTTGTGCCAAGGGGGGCGGACGACGGCCAAACATGGCCAGTCGGATAAACGATCGCGAGCTTATAACGTTTGCTCACCCTAATAAGACGGCTGTACTGCAGGCTATCAAAGCTTAGCTCCGTTGATAAAACCAAAATTATCATGTTATTCTCCCCCATCAACGCAGCACCGCAGTTTTTATATCATTATAGTCAACGATTACACCCCCTTTAGAAACTGCCTCCACCTATACGATCGCAATGCGTGATCGACCAGTGCTCTCAGGTTTAACTGTTTATTGTTGAAAAACAAAAACAAAAACAAAACAAAACAAAACAGAAACAACAACAACAACAAAAACACTGAAGAATACTATCAGAGCATGGCAGTATTTTGAGGAGAACCTATTTCTAATTTCCTGCCTCCCCCCCCCCTCTATCAGATTAATACTTCTCCATCCCCTCCCTCTTTATCAGATCAGTTATTCTTCTTCCTCTTTATTTGATCTTTTTTCCCTATAAACGTTCGCTAGCAAAGGACACATTTCCCAAGGAAAAAAAAAAAAAACCGGTGCGATTACAATCCCGGACAACCCACACTTCAACTCGATCTCTAATATAAGAGAAAGATTTGAGATGTTTCTTTAGCTCTGATTTCCCATCAAGGCATTCCATAAAACACCTGCCAGCTTTCAGACAATCTTAAGTCATTTGAGGAAAAGTCAGATATTAGTCACTCCTAGGAGAAAAAACTTCAAATTTTAAAGTAGTAAATCAACTAACACCAGTAAATATAGAACATACCATAGTAACTTGGGGTTCCTTGACACTTATCACATAGATTTTACCACTTTTACTCCCCGCCCAGATCTAGACGACAAGAATTGGAAAGGTAAGAATTGAATTGAATTAAAAACTTTGTTCTCCTACAAAAAATAGTCGATCGATATCATGGATTTGCTAAATTCAGAAAAATGCCACCAACAGTTTTTGTAATCCGGTTTGAGAAATATGAAACTCCAAGATATACTTGTCTGCTCAATCATCCAGAACGGTTATCCCTTTGGCGCACTCTTGTTACAATAAAGGCAGTGTTACCTTCAGTGATTTTTCAAAGAGATGAATTCTAAAACATTTATTACATCAACACATAAATTGTTTTGAAATTTACCTGAAGGTGCTCCCCAGAGGATTGAATAAAAACAAATCATATCCAAAATACTAACATTCCTTACTTGTAAGGAAGCAGACATTTCCTCTATATGCAAACAAAATTTCTTGACGCTTACTGTTACATGTTTTAAAAGATCTGCCAATCACTTAATGCATGTTGCCTAACTTATAGAGTCACACTAAAAACCAGGCTTTTTACCGTGTTATAATCCACTTTCAGCATGCATGTGAACCCGTTGCATTCGCAAACTATTTGGTGTTTATTTTTATAGGTCACAGTGTTCCAGACAACGACAAGGCCCTTTTTATCACACCCTGTCCAAATCTAAATAAGAAAAAGAAGTAAAAAGTAAATGACTGAATTAATAAGTGAAAAAAAAAAAAAAGAAGAAAGAGAGAAACTGCGAAGAAAAAGAAACAGAAACGTTTATATCATAACAACTATAAGACAGTTAAGATTAAACATTATGCGGCTTAAATTGAGAAGTCACGAGCAGACGACTGACACAGAAATGAAAACAAAAATAAAAATGTAACAAAGGTTGAGCACCAGCAACTGAACTAATAAATACCTCACTCACTAAGGGAAAAAAAGGAACCGAAACGAAGTAGCGTCGTTCAAACCATCCTGGAAACACTAAACCCACACCAAGACAAACCTGCCAAGTTGTCAACCATGACGTGCGGAGATAAAATTTACATGGTTGCCAAGGCAGAGTTTTCACTTACCCCTTACGCCCCAGTATTAGTGTGAAAGTTCCCCATACTGTTCTCTAATCTATTTCCTAATATGCTGTCAAGATTCTGTTTTAAGCTTTCCTCAAATTGATTGAGTTAACTTGTTCAATGTATTGGAGAATTTGTTTAACAGCCAAGAGCTTCTTGAGTTTGAGATCATTTCCTTTATTCTCATAACCTTAATGTTTAATTCGAGGATGATACTCTAAGGAGAAACTAGATGGTTATCACTCCTAGGGGTTCAAAGGTTAAGGGGCCCTTTAGGAACACTCACCTCCTCGTTAGATACTGCACACATGGTGTCCACGCTCATCAGTCCGTCTTCCTTAGGAGTTAACATTTTGGTTTCATTGTTGTCTCTCTTGTAATTTATCACGAAAATATTAAACCTGGTTGCTATGAAAATAAGCAAAAAGGAGGTGCTGGTAAACATGTAATTCAACGCTTCTAGACCTACACAGATATGCAGCTACATAAATCAAAATTTCAATGTAATTTGCCATTAAGAGTGCCGTTGCTCCTGAAGTAAGAATTTGCTAAATCCAAACTGATTTAATCGAATTTCCCGATGACTTGGACTTTCAAACATTTACTACCTTGAATAATCTTTCGTTTTCCTTGGTAGCTCAAGATCGAAAAGTTTTAGTTCTAGCAATTTCTAAAGGGGCACAAAAGCTCTGACCAGTACTTCCATGACAAACCAAGCTGATTTTAAACCGAGGGTGAGAGTCTTCCTTTAAATCAACACTCGAGCCCCGAGACGACTACGACAGGAAAATTGTGGCCATAAAATCAAACTACGTGTACTCATCCCTGGTAACAGATAAAACAGAAAAAGTAGCGTCATTTAAAATCATATTTTGAGACTTAATTACATGTCAAAGCCATTAAATCCCCGGCGAGGTTATTGGAAACCCCAGTTATACCAGTTAGGGCTAAGCTGAATACAAAAAATATTTCGCTGTTCAAGCTGGAATTGCAGGGCAGTGAAATCCAGTCACCCCTATCGTGTTTCAAACAGCTTGGCCTCGATTAAAATCCATTTATGAAAAGCCACTCACAGCAATAATACTGTCACGTACCACACCAGAATGTGTCTCCAACAGCAGCGATCGAGTACAGCGTTTTGCCATTTCTTTGATCCAGCTTTACATGAAGCTAAAAGAGACAACTTTTGTTTAGAAGGGTTTATGATCCATTCATGGATATCGCTGGCACTTCCACATGCCCACAGCAAATGTTTGCATACGCGTGAAATATCGCACATGTACAGAGACAGCGGGCTGTAAAATGCAAAAGCTATCCCTAGAGAATCGTAGCATCTGTAGAAAATCTCTTTCGTTTTTCTAAATTTCAAGTTACAATTTTTCTCTTCTACTCCCCCCTTCGTATTCTTTTGAAATCACGCGCGCTGCGCGTGATTTCACAAATTAGCCAATCGTGTCAAAGAACTTTAACCTTGACATTGGAAAACTTACGTGGACATTTTTCGTGTACTTTTAGTTTTGTTTCCGCGGAGTTTTAGTCAGTTGTTTTGAGCTTTCGTTCGCGTAAATTTGTTACTCCTTTGTTTGGAATTTGTTTGGAAGAGAAGTTTCGGAGTTTTTATTTTAGCCATATGTTGTGGTTCATTTAACAAGTTTAATACATATTTTCTGCGGAGTTTAGTCTCTTTTTTGATAAATGGACTTTTTACAGCATCTCTGTAACTCCAAGTACGAGAACTAACCCAATCTCCCCCCGCAATTCGTGACCTTAGTACATTTGATGCCAATTCTAGGCATTTTATTGTCCTCAGAAAAACTTTTTTTACCTCTTTCTTGGCAGTGAGGGTCACAGGATCCCAGCCTACGATCTGTCCATCCAGACTTGCACTCCACACGGTGGTCTGCCTGTGTAAATCAGACATATCATCAGAGGAAGATAAACTCTGCACTAATTCATTCAAACGTGTTAAGCTTGACATGGAATTGATGATGTTTGCAAAAAAAACTCCAAACCACCGAAGGTCGGTGAACTTGAACCCTGCTATCTTAGGGGATAAAAGAATGGTCTGCAGTCAAGCTGGGTGGCTTATCCGGCCTGACCTTACCACGGTTTCGAAGGGATGAAGCAACTTAGAGCATTGCTAACCCCCTTCCCCCCCCCCCCCCCCCCCGAGTGAGATACCAGTTAATTGTTTCGTTAGTACCCACTCCCCCATTTATACTCCGGGGCTGAGAAAGGCACAGTGATAGTGAACGCATTATATTATTAAAGCATGCCCTAAGAGTCACAATAAACCTACCCTTGACTATCTTCAGTTTTGATCATGTGTGATAGTAAGTCATGGTGTCCTAAAAGCTGTTGATCAGCTGCAAAAGGCAGAACATTTTGTATAACATTTTTGCCGAAGACATTGGAGATACACAATGAACACACATTTAGCTAACATCTTCAAGACCAGACATGGTTTGATGCTACTCTGGTTAGCAGATTGAATGAATATAACCGAAGAAGTTACAATTCAGAGACCCAACGTTCCGACACTCCTTTGGTTACATTCATTAAATCTGTAAACCAGAGTAATATCAAACCATGTCTGATTGTCCACCTGGTTGCCGTGTGAACTTTAATATATCTTCAAGACCACTTGTTAAAAACTGCCACATGTGATTTAACTTTACATAAACTTCATATCATACCGGCACAATAGCCCCCGAAAATGATAGATACAAACCAAACATATTTGCGAAGGAGGTGCTACCAGAGAAAAAAGCAAGCCTTAATTATTACACAACGATACGCATAGAAGCTAGAAAACGGAATGAATAAAGGGGTAAGTTTCTAAAGAAACTGTGGTGCGGCGTCGGTGGGAGAGTATAGCAGGTAATTTAGTATTAACAACTGAGTTGAAAACGTAAACTAGCCACCGTAAAGGGTAAAAAAGCTGACGTTTCGAGCGTTAGCCCTTCGTTCTGACGAAGGGCTTCGCTCGAAACGTCAGAAAACAGAATGGACAGCAAAAATGGACAGCAAGGGCGTAAAAGGACAAAAATGGGTTCCACTTGACACGGGTTTTGTTACATATGCGAAATATAAAGGAACTTTCAGTTTAAGTCTTCATTAAAGGAAATAAAAGAAGGAAGACCGTACACAGCGACGAGAGTAACTCTTTTGGCAGGCGGAAGGTTAGCAGCCAAAATAACACAAACGTCACCAATTCTCTTATCTGCTGAGAATATGTAATTGTTCCTTACCTTTCCCAGTTTGTGTATTGATCACATAAATCGTTGTATCCAAGGAACCAGCCCAAACTTGGTTCTCTTCGACGGCTAACAGACAACTCTGCAGGGAATGCAACCAGGAATGTTCGGTTTACAAATCAGTGGAATTTTACAAAATTTTATCTTTTACTTCGCTACCGAATCACTTATTGGCCCAGAATCCAGTCTGGTGAACATCCTCACGAGGCTAAAAATAAATCCCAATCGCAAGGGAAATCGAAAGTGACTCAGTGAGTCCTCTATGGGGCGTCCGCGCTATCTTTGGCTTAAACAATCAAGGGCCAGTACACCACCTCCCCTCGCCCTTTCCTTAAAAAGGGCTTTTGCACGACAATAAATTTTTATGAACAACTTTGTGTTCAAGGATTTGACCCCAGTCGAGACATTTCATTGTGTTGCCCAAGGTCAGACCAAGTTACCTGGCTAGCAATTTTTCAAACCGGGCCGAACCCACAATCCGGGTTACCTTCCGCCCTTTCACTCGTGTGTACCCATAATTCGTTGTTCACTTACCACCCTATCCTTCGCATGTTTCATGTGCGTCTCATGCTCCCACTCTTTGGTATCTATCACGACAACAACACCAGAGCCCTGAAAAACAAGATCAATCAACATACATGTGGATTATGATGAAGATTAAAATTTGACGGCTCAAACAGGGAAAAATCGCATGAGTCATCGAGACACAATTTCTCCCCACAATATCAATACCATGTCAGGTAGACAAACGATGAAAATAAATAAAAATATCTCTAAGGAGATTATTAATTGATCCGATATCAAATTCTCCGAACTAACATCACAAGAATTGTATGGAAGACAGTAGGGAGGATTACAAATGAGATCTTAAGGGGGCGCCTCTATAGCCTGAAGGATCAGAAGTTGTGTGCTGAAAATATAATTTATTGCAACGTTTACGTCCAAAAAATACTGTCACTCACCATGGCACACCAGACCTTTGGTTCTCTACCTTTCGCTAAAGAAAGAAGACAATAGGGAATACAACGTTTGTACGGAGTTCCATTTGGCAAAGTAACACACGAAACTTGTTTTTTTTTCATTCTTTGAGAAAGGTGTGGAAGTGTTTGGCGTAGAGGGCAAGGGCTTCACACAATGTGTACACAATGCATCTTTAAAGGAAAAACATTTATAACTTACAGGCTCGCACATAAAGCAAAGCCTCCACTGTTGATTTCTCAATGTCCTGAGGTGAGGGGCTCACTCTCTTGTACAACGCCTTAAATAAGTAAAAAGTTTTAAAAAAAGTAAATATAAAACGCATCGAAAAAGTGGCAGCGGCTGGTTCCTCGTCCGCTGTTTTCAGGTCAGATTGGAATTTAGAGTGGAGGGTGGACAACCTGAGAACCTGGAGGAAACCCGGGATCAAGGACGAAGACCAATAACAAACTCGACCCACACGTGACACGGCAGATCGGGTTCAAGAATTGAGAATTGAAGCGGTTTCCCAGTTTTAACTGCGCCAGAGGATTCAAAAACTAACTCCGTTACGCCACTGCACCCTCAATCCTCGCATATCGTTTGAACAATGGTGAGGGATTCTCAAGTTTATCCTCATTATCCCGAAGACAAAGAGATGGTCAAAGAGGCCCTCTCGAGCGCATTGAGGTTGGTTGCATTTCACCGTTTTGAAATCGTCTTACCTTTTCAGTTGCCTCGGTCAATTTATCTATGTTATAGCCCTGCGTGCTAAAGCAGAGAACTTGCTACAAAGAAAGCAAAGATATTAAGAAGAACAGTAATATGTTCAGACTTTCACTTCAATTAAAACTTTTAAAAGAGATTACTTAGAGATATTCAAATTCCTTTCCTAAGAAACAAGAACAACAATGCCCAAGAAAAAAGAAAGAAGATGAATACGTTTGAGGGCAAGTGACTTCATTTCCCTTCTCGTTTTGCTGTTACGGAAGGTATTAAGGGGAATGTTTCCTTTTAAAGCATGCTTAAATTAAACTTTTAATCGAGCCTCCAGAGAAACAAGTAACTCGTTTGTGCAGCGGAAGTAGGCAACTGTGACGCATGAGACATTTACGTCGATAAAGACGGTCAGCAATTCAGAGAAGACACTCAGAGGGGTTTGAGAGACTCAAATCGTAACAAAATAGCGATGGTAAATAAGTTACAGCAATTTGGCCAACTAAACAAGAAATTGAGCGGAGAAAGGAGGTAACAGTGGCGAGTGGTACCTCCACTACGCTGCTCAGGGGATTCAACACCTTTGCTTAAGTTTGTAAACAGTCAACTGTGATATGAAAAGTTGAGACGTTCACAACTCACGAAAGCTTTTTAATACTAGATCACAATTTCTGTCGGTTTCCCGGCGAATTAATCCACACGGTATGTTAGCTGTGCATTTACTAGTACGATGAAAGGTGGGTTTTAGACGAACCAAAGCCCATTTAATAAACGAGTTAGTTTACAGTAAACAATGACTGACAAAAAATGACTTCATGCGATATACATCAAATAAACAAAGAAACAACTATTTTATATTAAATTTTAAATTGTCCAAGTACATAAGAACGTAAATGAAAATGTTATGCAGGGTTTCAATTATCTTACCATTGCAACTTGGTCCTGGTAGTCACTGTTAAAGAAAAAATGAAAGAGAAGAAATTCAAACATGACTACAAGCTTCAAAGAACGCTCATCTAAAGTGATAAACCCAAAAAGGTGCAATGGGGACTTCACTTTTCGGAAAGAGCTCAGAGAGCTGGCACCGGTTGCTCGAAAGTTTTATAACGTTATCCACTGTATAAAACTCTATCCGTTTTGCAATCACTTGTCTGCCGGATAGCGATTTATCCGTTGAATAGCGTTATCCGCCCTTGATGTAACTGAGATTTGGCCAAAATTTACGACGACATAGATTGAAATTTTCGTGGTTACCTTTGTCTGAGAGAATCCGCCATGATGACGTTTTGAGCCGCTTGCTTTACGATTTCCTTGTCCTTGTAAACTTCAAACAAAGAAAAACATGACCGCTTTGAGAAATTTTCGATCGACTGAAGATTTTATTTTCTTTGTCTCGAACATGGGAAAAAGACAAAAGAAATAGTCTAAGTCTCCCGCAAAGGATCAATCCCCCCTAACCCGCAGATTTGGCGATCTGATGCTATACCACTGAGCAACAGAGATCTCCATAATGAAGTTTATAATCAAGGATAGTCATCTTTACATCCCCACCCCTCTCCTTATTTTTGGCCGACAACCGCCCTCTTGATATATATTTCATTCTCTCCCCAGCCCTACGCTGCCATTAAAATCAAAGATGGCGGCTATAATTTCCGTTAAGAAAATACTGAGGACTCACCCGCCAAAATTACCCTGCTCTGCAGGCTAGGATAATAGTGCTTTTGCTTTACTGCGCCCTGTGAAAACTTTCAACCAATCAGACATAAAATCAACTGCAACTTAGCCACTCGCGTTTTTCCGCACTTTAAGCCATTTCGCTGGGTTTTCTTTGAGTTTGTATGAGCTCTCTACGATATTCATCATGAGAGTATTCAACATTTTTTCCTTCTACGCCCAATATCAAAATAAAATAGATCAGCATTTTTTCCTTTCAAGAGTTTTGTTGTTTTTAGAAGCTACGGAGCCATTTCTCGCGCAAATAAAACTGTTGCCCCCTAAAATAAGTAGAAACAACTTAATAATTAAAACCTACTTCGTGCGTTAATGTATCAGATAGTGTTAACCAACATGGCTGAAGACAGAACGCAAGTTAATTCAGTGTGCTTACCATCAGAAATGTTGTATCCTGCTTTCATTTCCAGCAAACAGCTTCGCCAGAAATCCTTCTCTTCCTTTACAAATGCTATGAAAGACACTGGATCACTTTCTGTAAGGGAATAGAGGACAAAAGGTAGGAGCTTGTCAATGTGCTGCTCGTTATAAAGATGTTAGCTTTTTTAAAAGTGAGATTTAATGCACTTTAGTGTGTGCATCGCGACAAATTTATCCCACCCTTCACGCGTTCCCTGATTGATGTTCTTCTCAGTACTCTTCATCCATAGCAATCTTTGTTCCTAATTGAGTCATCATTACCTCTTCATCTTTTTCGTATTTTGTAGTTTGTGGTCTCTTTAAATTGAAGCAAGTTTATCACGTCACCTAAAAAGATTCGAAATAGCGCAACGATTTTTTTTGGGCCTAGGAAGCAGGCGATCGGTAAGAAATCAAGGAACACGCGTGCGAGATAAGGAAAAAACGCCCAAGAATTCTCGCTCGTGCGAGCTAGGGTTAAACATTCGCGTTCCATTAGCACTTACACTACAGGCTGATTCTCGAGCAATACACGGGACATCTATGTCATTCTCAAGCTCACTTTCTTCAATATAATTAATCATATTAAAAGCATCAGTCTATATTTCAAGACTGATAAATGTAAAAGAAATGAAATCCAAGGTTGACTAAAAAAATTGATTTGAAAAAAAAAAACCTACAAGAATTAAAAGTATTAGCGAATCACACGTCAACCGGCTTCAATCACTACATTCTTAATCCGCTGCTTCCTACCGTTTATATCTCACAGACCTTATCAGACTTTTCACACAACTTAAAAGATCTCTCTATATCTGACTTACCAGTGCTGGTTATTCGGATAGCTGTATCTCCACCTAACAACACCCCTCCGGAGTGCGGCTCCACATTCTTTATTTCGTCATTTCTTACAACAGATATACAATGCTGAGTTCCATCCGGCAGGAACAACAATCTGAAGCGAAAAAGAACTTGAGGCTAAAGTACTAGGCACATGAGTCTCCTCCATATCACACTTCTTAACCACGAGAACACAATACTTACTTTTTTAAATGTGCAATAGAATTTCACGAGAGAACACTGACCTGTCGACTGTGAGAACAAGCCAACCCATGCCCTTATTTGTCTTGATATGCTTTGAAATCTTCAGTACAAACTGCAGAGAAAAATTAACATGTAACTATTAACATGTAACCAGGTACTTGGGAGAAAACAAAGAAGAAGCGTTGATGCCAAATAGTGTCGGAGAGAGGTCTGGTTTAGAGAGTTGGCCGCGTGCTCGTCCTCGGGTTGTTTATTTAATTCTCACAGAGCCTCCTCAACCCAGGAGTATAAAGGGGTGCTAACAAACTACCAGGGAAGCTTGACTAGATACTTGGGAGGGGGGTTAACCTCCAATACACTAACATCCCATGGAGGATTGGGAAAGACAATGCTTCTAGCTGCTTCATGGTAAAGAAACTAAGATGAGTTCCGGGTAGCTATGCAATTTACTTCGCAGACGTCAACGATGTTGACGCAATGGACAAATAAAGCGAAAAATCTGTCGAACATTAAATAAAATCAAAAGCAAAACAAACGTGAATTCAGTAGGAACATCACCTCGTTGCGTTCCAAAACAATATTACGTAATGAAACACTCTTGGCCATCATGCTAGCCTGTTAATAAAAAATGCGAAAATGAGATTAACGAACGAATGAAAGGAGTACCAAAAAAATAAATGTTTTAGTCAGAAGGAGTAAAATAATGTCGGAAGACCACCAGTTGGAGAAAACAGTCAGGTGATGGCAACAAAGGACAAAGAAAAAAAAAATTAACGGCGAAGCGATATGGATGTTCATCACATCTGCAGTATTTAGATACCTGGGTGAAAGCATCATAAAATGCAGCAAACGTGTCTGGATCGATCACTGCAATAAAAGAATAGAACAAATTTTCACATCTTCGTCTAACGTTTAAAATCGAAAAAATTTCATAACTAAAAAAATGATTCTTTTTTTCGGTCTGGTTTCGATAATTCGATAATAGGAATTCAAACAACCCTCTTTACCGTTTGTTGTTGAATTATTCGCCAATGCTTGGAATAGTCTTCGTCCAGCATCTTCACCGTTCGCTATCTGTAACATGCTTACATGTTTCACGAATTCTTTAAAAGCTGATGGAAACAAGAAAACAATAATGCAAAAAATAGTTTGAGTGCCAAAGTAATGTTTCTTTAAGTCTCTGTTCAGATCAGAGTCCTCACAGCTTATCGGGGTAAGAAATGTTTCTACGCTTCGCGAATCCACAAGTTAAAAAATTATCTATAGAAAAAATTATTGATATTTAAAAAAAAGGCAATAGAAAATAAAGAAAGAAAGTGTCACATAGAGAGTGTCGGAAACTCTTCTTCCAACTTTTTATTGGCAGTGTTAACGTAAGGATTATTTTGAAAGAAATTTTTTCCCCATGCAGACACAAATGAGACATACCTAAAGGATTTGAAGGAATTGCTGAAGTAACCACCTCTTTTCTAATAAGAAACATCAGACAGTGTATCATCAATCGCGTTTTGCGTTTACAAAGTCAACGTCGGTTACGTTTTCCTTATATCATGCTCATGTAATACAAATTTTGTACGTGTGTGAACTTCTGGTGAATTATATTTCTTCTGTTATCGAATTGATTTTTTTAAATTTGTATTTTTTTACTTCGTATTATCTGTTGTGCATTTGCGTATGCGGTTACATATGCGTATACATGTGCAAATGAGTGTTTAAGCGTATGCTGGTGCGTATGTATTAACGTATATGTGTGCATATGTTTATGTATGGTTGTATGCGCGTGCATATGCGTATGCGTTTGCATAAGTGTATGCGTGTGAGTTTGCGAGTTCGTGGCAAATGCGTATACATATGCCCTGTACATGTGCCTGTGCATATGCATTGCGCATGCATAGGCGTAACGTGTTCGTGCCAAGGCGTACACGTTGTTCGTTTTCGGATCATTGTTACTGCTGTGAAATATATGCGTTTTGTTAAACTGCTAAGGCTGTAAGTTTCAAAAACATTAACTGTATCATTTACCTTGCCCTTCTGTAATTCCACTTTTCCTAAAAGAAAACAATACAAAAATTTTAAAAGAAGTAGATATAAGGCGGCCCGGCTTTCGTCATACTCGTAATAACTAAAAATAAGGCGAGGGAGTCGCGAACTTCGCTCTCCGTGCCGGATCAGCAAGGTGCTCTTCTAAATGTACTTCCACGTAACATTAGTTTCACTTCTACAAAGCAAACAAGTAGTGTTTACTCTGCTCAGTTTTTCTTGTTGTTTTCTCGTCTGTTTGTTTATGGAACTCCGCTATTAGGATTAAACTGCATTAACCTCTTTTTTCCGAGGAGTAATCAGTATAGAGAATCCCTTAATATTTTTATCAATGTTCTATGCCACCAGATAACGGGAATGCAGAAAATTATCAATCAGCGAATGCGTGTGATTTCGCGGGTAGACCGAGAAATTCTCAGGAACGGCCAGCAAAGAAAAAAATGGTACTAAAATGGCAAACCGACTTTCAGATGACCAAGTAAAACAGTTTATCGCATTAAACCTTGGCGTTAACCCTGAGACGCTCTGCTTTCCTCCAGAAATGTCTTGTTCTTAACTCCTCTACTTCTAAATCGCTCAGTTTACACATGATCTCCTTCACGGTCCTACAACCAAAGATAAAAAAAGCAACTTTGCCTTTGTAAGTTACTTTGGTCCATGATCAAATTTTAAGTATTTATTCCTCTCTTTTTCTTTTTATAATTTGTAATTCACGCTGTGTAAAAATATCAACTAATCCTGTCCAAATCAAATTTAAATTTTGACTTTCAAAAATCTGAAATATGATTTAACGCACCTCCTTTTCTGCTCCCTGATAGAGGATTTTGTTTTACGACAGCAAGCCAAAGCGAAAATATTGTGGGAATAAACGTGTCTCTTTCATTCATCTATTAAACTGCAATGAATCCTTCACTAGCCCAGTCTGGAAGTAAGTTTCATCCTTGAAAAGCACGTCTGCAATTTTTTTCAGCAGTTTTTGATTGAATTTCAATTTAAAAGCTCCGCGTATTGCTACTTACGAGGTTGGGAAGAGCTGCGCACTTGTCGATGAAACTCCAAAGAAGTCGTCCACGGCCTGTGGAGTAATACAGACTAATAACAACAAGTCTGTCAACAGTTTTTCCACAAAGGACAGGGTTTAAAATGAAATAAAGTTCAAACATGTTCTATCTTCACCACCTCTACTTGAACGAAAACAGTGCACTCGTATGAATCTTTATTCTGACTATGGCGTAACTTCACGTTCAGTTTAAAATGTCTCCTCCATTTGCACATGCACACCATCGTTATGTATTTCGAACTTGCATCTTTTATACAGACTATTTTTGAAGGTATAGTTACTAACTCGCTTCACGAAACCTTGTTTCAATTTGCATCTTTCAATGAATGCAAGTAAGAATATAAAACAAGGCCGCGATGGAAGTCCGCACCACATGTTAATTACCAGCTGGGAATTTCGCATCCGGTGAATTGTGTCGGAGATTTAGCGCTCGAAAACCAAATGAACATGAATTTTCAAGGGAAAAAATAAGAACTTACATTCCTACCTTGGTTTTTTCTCCACGAGCAATTCGTAACATCCCACGCAAGTACAAGTGGTTAGCTAGAAGACCTGAAGACTTATTCGTAGGATCCTGTGTAAAGGAAGACAAAACACTTCTGTTAGAACTGAGGAGGAGACAAAGTATTTTTCTTCAACGATAGCGTAGTTCTTTACGTTAAGCATACAGAATTGTGAAACCAAAGGTAGTAATATGGTGAAGTCTCCACATGATTCGAATAGTGCGAGAAAAAGTGTATTTACAGTGATCTTGTAATTCAACGTCCTCAAGTAATCTTCGTAGAAAAGTCCTACGGGAAAAGAAAACATTTCACCACGTAAGGACAACATATGAAAACATTTCCAAGAAGTAAGATATATCATACTAATGTCTGTAAGACTGCTAGTGAAACACAGAAATATTTCGTCATAGTCACTAGTATAAAAGAGAATTAACAAAAAACCGTCTGAACGGTTTAGATTTTAAATAATAATAAAAAAGTTACCACAACTAATGTACGTTCATGAAAAATTGTAAAATAATTTTTTCCATATAAGAGCGTGTGAGCATCTCTTACCTGTGTGGATGCCTCCGCGGACGAAAGGAGGAAGAGCAAATATGCTTAGTTCCTCATGTGCATTGGCAAAACACTCTTCAGGTATAACAGGGACAGTCAATGCAGATGAACTTCTTTTCCTCAGAGGACCTGTCCTAAGAAAGGTAAAACTATTTCATCACACAAGAAGAGTAGTTAGAGCCCTTTCGCTCCCAAGATCTTATTATAAATTCTCCTTACTGTCTGCCATACAATTCTTGTGATATAGTTTGGAGAATTTGGTATTTGATCAACTAATTTTCCCTTACTGATAGTGTTGTCTTTGTTCTCCTCACTCGTCTGATTAATATGATGATGATATTAAACGACTTTGAATATATGAAAGTCATATATTTGGAACCAACATAATAGCCAGCTCCCAGTTGACTTGTTGGCTCAGTTGGTAGAGCGCTGCACCGGTATCACAGAGGTCATGCGTTCAAATCCCGCAGAGGCTTGAATTTTTTCCAGGCCTTATTTTCGCTACTGCTCAAGTAGTGTTCGTTACTGCGAGGATCGCTTTCATAATCATGGTGATGATATTGTAAGGATAAATAAATAATGTCTATGAATGAGATAGTCACAAGCATGTGCTCAACATTTCGGTTAATATTTTTGAGGAGCCCAAATCGTCCATCCAAGATCCCTGCCGAACCGGATCCTATCTAACCCCAGATTTAGGCTAGTCAGAGCTGTATTTTTAAGTTCGGTCTTGATATTGATAAACATTGCATGACTACTTACTTTGGAACAACCCTGGTTTTCTGAGCCATGAGTGTAAAGTAGTCTGCCTTTTCTGAGTTGTGAATCAGGTCGTAAAGAAACATGCTAAATGCTTGACTCTTGCACACCTAGAAAAAAATCATCGTAAGCAACTGTGTATTAGATACGGATCTTACAAATCTTTATTGTAGAACCTAGCCGAGAAACACTTCAGTTGATTGGTTTCGTTCCCACCTCCATAAGAATCAATTTTCCACATATTTTTTGACTTATCATTAACCCTTTTGGAACCGAAAAACAGGACAACCCAAACATAACAATTACCATCACTTGATTTTGTTAAGATTATCAGGGTGTTCATGAAAATGTAAAAATCTTTTCATTTCCTGATTCTAAACAAGAATAATCTTTCACGTTCTCTATGATGTAGAACAATTGTCATCTAAGTGTTTGTCATTCGAGGTGTTGTTTATTGATGCACTCGGTTTGAAAAATACACCTGCCCTTAAGAAACATTTCACTTACATATTTCACAGCCAAGATCACTGCCATTTAAGTTTAAGAATGTCTCTCTCACCTCCCGAAAGAAATCTTGGTTTTCTGCAGGCTTTGACTCAATGTAAGTATCCATATCAAAGAAAAGCTTTGGAGAGACGAGTAAAATGTTTTTTAAAAAAGTGTATCGAATATTCACTATTTACTAATACCGCAATCGTTTTACAGTTTCACATTGTTGGGCAGTTTTTTAGCGTGTGTAATAGTTTCACAAAGCAGCATGCCTTGAATTTTCCAAAAGCTCAAATAAGACGCTCGGCCATTTGCCAACTACTAATACATCCAAACAAATACTTCACGGCATTACTTAAGCTCAGACATCTTTCTACTGTTTGCGCCGGACAACGTGCAATAATAAACATAATTAACAACAATATTATCTTACATCTTCTTGCTGTACGATAAAATTCTTAATGTCACTGCAAATAAGAAAAAAAATTTTTTAAAAAATACAAAAAGAAATACATTGAAATACAACAGTATTTAGGATGGTTACTGTCTGCAGTCCAACTGAAAGCATCCGATCTACATTACTTACCGATGCATTCGAAAACTCGAAATAGAACTGAATTCCTCAGTGTATGCCTCCGAGATTTTAATTGAGAGTTAGTCCATTATCTGCTAGAAAATAATTTATTTCTTTTTCTCGAAGGAAATGATTATTTGTGAGGCTATACTTTTTCTCTAAAATATATATTTTAGCTTCTTATTGTCCTTTTAAAGATTTTTAAAGAAACAAGTTCTAGAAAAAACGCACCTGAACATTCTCAACATCATCTCCAAATTGGCTAGAGAAGAAAAACAATATTTGGTTATTCAAAATACAAAGTATAAAATCTAATTTTAGATTTAATATGCGACGTGAACATTACTGATATTCGTGAGGGTGTCTGCGAAAGATACGTTTCACTGCTTATGACAAGTCTACTAAATTCCATAGTACTAAAATTATCATGTACTCATGGCACTCAATAAATTTTGGCCTTTCTACCAAGCTTTTAAAAAATGTGTGATTCTGTCGAAGAAATGCTTCAAAGTCACTGCATCAAAGGCCATAGTGTAACTCACATGCTAAAACAAGCCGTTGGAAATCTCTTACGAACTTATCTCTGCAGTTGTTCCATTCTTGCAAAGAGTAGAATGTTTGTCTGCAAATGCGTAAAATGTATTTTTAAGAAAACTTTCTCTAAGAAAATGTATCCAAATTCAAACTGAGAGGTAACGGTTGTCAGTCATTAAACAAAGTATTCTTGTAAACATTAACAATAAAAAACTATAAAGAGACTAAATTCGTGGTACAGTACCTTTGAACAAGAAGACGGTCAAAGTGGATAACTGCGTTTTTCATCCTAAACAAAAGCGTAATATAAAATATCTCATCTTGAAATTTGCGAAAGGAAGGTTCACTCTACCCTTAAAGCGCTGTCTAACACAGAAAAAGCAGAACTTAGAGCGGAATCAAAATCCTTAAACGGTTTGGTTTACCCTCGTTAAAGCAAAAGAAAGATGCGTAGTTTTCTACTGTTTGATTCCTTTGAAATGACTCCCAAAAATGTCAATTTAAGAGGCGAAATTTATACGGTGAATGTCTTCAATATAACTAAGAACAGGTCGATACCTAAATTTGTACAATTCTGCAGCATAGGTTGGCAATCGCTGAATTCTGGGAGGGCTGGTCACTGAACCCTCGTCGATATCAGCAATTACAAAGCTGGACAACTGAGAAAAAAAAACGCAAAATAAATTCCCTTCATAAACAAATAATCGAAAATTGTTACTGTGCATATCATGAAGGGGGTTAAGGTTCTAAAGAAACTGTGGTGCTGCTTCGGTGGGAGAGTATAACAGGGTAATAAAGTATTATTAACTGAATTGATGACGTAATTTGGTCACCGTAAGGAGTTTAAAAGCTGACGTTTCGAGAGTTAGCCTTCGTCAGAGTCGATTTATGGCATATCATGAAGTGCTTCGCAGTGCAAATTGATTGGGTAAAGAAAAACAATCACAATCTGGAAGGTGGGTTTATGGGGATGTTGGACAAGGTAGAAATCCGGTAAAGAAAAAAAAAGACGAGTTTAGACAGGGCGGGATAAATTGCATGTAGATTGTCTGTGGCCACTGTTTACAACTATAGCTACTAGAGGGTATAACAGTTATTTATACCTCATCCATCCCCTCGACAACTTGTTGTATCTTGCTCTTATGTTCTTTATGACATCCCATAATAAATGCACCAGGCGCCTCTACTAAATCTATGAGTGCACTGCAGAAGTATCAAATACATGAGTCATTTCTATTCTCCAAGTATTTCTATATATTTGATAAACCGATAATGATGTTAGTGATGATACTTTTTGGCACCTTTGTATATAATACTAGACACACTAATAATAAAAGAATCAAAAGTCAAATAAAAAAAGTAAGAGTAACATAAAATATTTCTTCAGCCAATATTCATAAAATTGTATCCCCATTCTATCGATAAGACCTCGTTAGTCATAACATGCGCCTTCTGTAAGAAATGCATATGTGCGACATGTCCACAGTTTTGTATGTCAGTAACAGGGTGCTGTGCTCGATTTTGAGAGATAATAGTTCGACACAATAAATATTCCTAGACAATAAATTTAAAACATCTCGCAGATGCCCCCTCGAAAAATTCAGTTATTTGACGCTGTACATGGAATTGAGTCAAGAGAGATGTGAAATGGGTTCGATTTAAGGGCAGTTATTTACATGCAACACAGTAGGAAAGAATTGGGAAACAGTCTTAGATAGGGGCCTTTATTATAGAAATTGTTCTGCAAAGCACACCCAGATTCTTATCAGTCTCATAAACAAAGTGTTGATGCAGTGGCTGGGCAATCAACATCGATACAATAAGATGAATCACCTACCTTGGAAGGATTGGTACATATGTCCAACTCCATGAAAAAGGTTGGATAAACGTGAATAAACTCTGCAAATAAAAAAAGGATAGTTTACATTTGAAAGTAGTGTCGAGAATATCTGTTCTAACGGGAATATAACTGTTGTTTTTAATTTTTTTTTCAAAAGCGCAAGTAAAGGGAGGCGGTTTCCTCGGCAACAGTTAAGGAAAGATTCCAAAGTTATTTCTGTGACGAGATGAGATAGAGTTTAAATTATTTTGGGAATGGTGTGGCTAAGAAAGAAAAGTCGAGGTCCTAAGGTGGAATTTCTGAAGAAAATAAAAAACACATGATTCGTCTAGGTTTTAAGAAATTCAGTGGGGTTAAGTCATTCACGACCTTAAGCTCGAATCCCGCATTCGCACGGTAAATCCTGCCACTAATTATCAATTTTCAAAAGCTTGAAACAAACCTCAATCACTGGAGTAAGCAGTGAATACGACGACGAGAGAAAAATAATCCGTTGTTGAGTCAAAATGCAGCTCATTAGGAGAAGAATGTCATCCAACGAGAAATAAAGGAACGGATGATGAAGTTCCATGTTGACAACTCGAGTTTCTGTGACATGATAGAGGATTAGGAATATTTAGCGAAGGAAGCTTGGACATCCAAACAGGAACTCAAAGAAATCATGAACACAGATTGGATTTGCATTTTTTGATGTTGTCGTTGTTAACAGAACGATGATTAGACGTTGCTGAAGTAGCTGATTGAATTAATTCTCTATTCACCTGGAGTTTCAGCAGGTCGCAAAAGATGTTTAACTCCAAGAAGCTCGAATTCCTGCAAGCAAAAGGAAATGATGATTAGAATTAATCAATCAATCAATCAATCAATCCATCAATCAGTCAGTCAGACAGTCAATCAGTCAGTCAGACAGTCAATCAGTCAGTCAGTCAATCAGTCAGACAGTCAATCAGTCAGTCAGACAGTCAATCAGTCAGTCAGACAGTCAATCAGTCAGTCAGACAGTCAGTCAGTCAGTCAGAGAGTCAATCAGTCAGTCAGACAGTCAATCAGTCAGTCAGACAGTCAATCAGTCAGTCAGACAGTCAGTCAGTCAGACAGTCAATCAGTCAGTCAGACAGTCAGTCAGACAGTCAGTCAGTCAGTCAGACAGTCAGTCAGTCAGTCAGACAGTCAATCAGTCAGTCAGAGAGTCAATCAGTCAGTCAGACAGTCAATCAGTCAGTCAGACAGTCAATCAGTCAGTCAGACAGTCAATCAGTCAGTCAGACAGTCAATCAGTCAGTCAGTCAGTCAATCAGTCAGACAGTCAGTCAGTCAGTCAGACAGTCAGTCAGTCAGACAGTCAATCAGTCAGTCAGACAGTCAATCAGTCAGTCAGACAGTCAATCAGTCAGTCAGACAGTCAATCAGTCAGTCAGACAGTCAATCAGTCAGTCAGACAGTCAATCAGTCAGTCAGACAGTCAGTCAGACAGTCAATCAGTCAGTCAGACAGTCAATCAGTCAGTCAGACAGTCAGTCAGTCAGACAGTCAATCAGTCAGTCAGACAGTCAGTCAGACAGTCAGTCAGTCAGTCAGACAGTCAGTCAGTCAGTCAGACAGTCAATCAGTCAGTCAGAGAGTCAATCAGTCAGTCAGACAGTCAATCAGTCAGTCAGACAGTCAATCAGTCAGTCAGACAGTCAATCAGTCAGTCAGTCAGTCAATCAGTCAGTCAGTCAGTCAATCAGTCAGAAAGTCAGTCAGTCAGTCAGACAGTCAGTCAGTCAGACAGTCAATCAGTCAGTCAGACAGTCAATCAGTCAGTCAGACAGTCAATCAGTCAGTCAGACAGTCAATCAGTCAGTCAGACAGTCAATCAGTCAGTCAGACAGTCAGTCAGACAGTCAATCAGTCAGTCAGACAGTCAGTCAGACAGTCAATCAGTCAGACAGTCAATCAGTCAGTCAGACAGTCAGTCAGTCAGTCAGACAGTCAATCAGTCAGTCAGACAGTCAATCAGTCAGTCAGACAGTCAATCAGTCAGTCAGACAGTCAATCAGTCAGTCAGACAGTCAATCAGTGAGTCAGTCAGTCAGCTACTCAGTCAGACAGTACATGTAAGTCAGTCAGTCGGTCATTCGTCAGTCAGTTGGTCGGTCAATCAGTCAACTAGTCAGTCACTCAGTTACCCGATCAGTCGGCCAGTTAATCGGTCAGTTAATCAGCCAGTCGGTCCGTACCTTTTTTCAGTCTATGAGGAACATAGTTCGTCAGTTTACCTGCAAGTCACTTGATAAATCACTTTAAAAACCCAAATGTGTAGGTTACTTACTATTCCAAGAGAACCTGGCGGAGGGACTGGTACCATGGCAAGCTGTGACACAAACTGCATTAAAGCTGTTCTGAAAAGTGCTGGATCACTTGTCATCACTTGTGGTAACAAACTATGAGTCACAGAATTGGTAGAGATGAAAGAATAAATCGTGTTGGTATGCAACTTTTTTCCCGGAAAAATGTTACAATCAATTAAATATTTTCGCTGGCACGCTCTCGGTCTAGGCAAGTCAGAACACCAAATATGCTGCAGCTAGAAATGGGGAATATTTCATATCATTTAAAATTCCCCATAAGATATTTCTCAATTCTGAAACCTTATGTTCAGTCATCTGAGGGAACGCTGAAAAGTCCACACCCCCTGCAGTTAAAGTTTTAGACGCTAAGTTGTAAGTAAAGTTTTCGTCCACCTAGCAATAAAGATACTTATCCGATAAAGACCACAAAAGCATCAATATATGCCATAAAAATGTGCTCGCTTTTTTCCTTGGGAATTATCAGTTCAAGGCATATTTCCAAACAAAATGGAATCCATCGCTCATATAGCCATTGCAAATTTTGATCTTTGGGTATAATGTGTATCAGCTGATATTTGAAGATAAAATTAAATTGAGTTAACACTTTAACTCCCAAGATCTGATTGTTAATTCTCTCCTCTGGCTACTGCACATTTCCTTGTAAGTTATTTACGAGAATTTGGAGTTAGATCAAGATGACAACTTCTACCTGATAAGTTTGAGTATTCTCATTACCAGCTTGCTAGATAATGTATGGATATTATTGGGAGAAGTTGCATGTTGATCACTTCTGAGAGTTAAAGGGTAAAGAAGAAGGTGAGTTGACTGACCATGAAGGCAAGTTAAAAGTAGGTCAATTTACTTGTGGGCCACTTTATCAATGCTAACATCCATTTTCTGTTGTTTTTTTGTTACTGTTGTTGTTTTTTTGCCAAAGATGTAATCATAGCAAAGTCATATCTCTGCTATCCATCTGTCTATAGTAAAACTAGTTTAATTTTAGAAGAACAGAAATTTTGTTACATGCTGATGCTGTGGATGGTTTCAAGTCTCACCTGGACAAACAGTCTTTCATTATGTTGAAATAAGGCCATTTAGAAATCAAACAGCAACATGTTGGTACATAAAACAACTGATAAGAAGAGCCTGGAACAACTGCAAAATAAACAAACACAAGAACGACATGTATTTGTGTTTTACATTTTTCAATCTCAAAGAAATACAGAAAAATCAATTAGCAGCTAACAAACAAGTCAAAACTGAAAGGAGTCTCTGAGGTCCAGTATTATTAGAGAATTTCCAGGGAAAAATTATTGTCAAAAACAAACAAGTCAAGTTTGACTGGTTTTTTTTTCTATGGCTTTTCTTGTGTAATTTCAAGAACCTATGCTGAATGCTTTTTAGTTGTGAAGTGGCTGTTATGGTCTACCAGATCCTGTTTGTTTGATAATTTTTCTTTATAGAGATTTATCAGCAATCCCTACTGCCACCAACAATTTTCTACAACTGCATTAACCTTTAAGTATCAGTTATAACTGAATATTTGACATTTTTTTAACTTTGGATGCCAAGATGAAAGTGAAATACCTTGTCCATCAGTTTTTTCCTCTGCATAAAACAACTTGTAATTGCCTGGTACATCTTTGTCCTAAATACGTTTATTGAAGAGATGATTATTGAAAATGTTAAATTGAAAAGAACTACTTTTAAAAATTTACTTCTGTTAATTAAGTCACCCCTATTAGGTGTGTGTTACACAGTAACCCTTTAACTGTGACGATCTGATTGTTAACTCTCCCCCTCAAGCTGCCAACCATTTCCTTGTATTTTAGTTTGAAGAATTTGGTGTTGGATAAAGATTAACTTCTACTTGATAAGTTTGAGTATTCTCTTGGCCTGTTTGGTGGACGATGCATGAATATTGTAGAGAGAAGTTACATTGTTAATAACTTGTGGGAGTTTAAGGTTAAGCTTAGGATTTAGACAAATCTTAGGCATGTCTAATGTACTGTTCATGTTTCAGTTGTTTTGTTTTGTTTTGTTTTTTTTTCACCCTTAAATGTTACAAAGGTGAGAGATTTTGTATTTAGAAAAATTTTTATATCTCCTTTGCTGATGCCGAATTTGACTTAATTGCACTCCTTTTAGATGGATGTGATATTTGTGACAAAGCTCAAACTAAATTTTTGCATTCCAATTCGTCTTTGTTTCTTATTGGTTGAAGCTGTTTTCCCTAAGATTGGAAAACCCAGTGTGCTTATAACTCAAAATATTGAATTTTTGAAAATCCCTGTATTGGTCCAATCTTGAAATATTTCAATGTGAATGCTTACCTCCTCTATGAGAAACCCTCTGTAGAATGTCATGCAGGAACAATATGTTCGGTTACCTGGAGAGAGTATAAGAGTAAACATTTTTCAGGTTTAAAAGTACACATGACAAAGGCATGCAAAGTCAATTTGAGACAAAACTGATTTATATCACTGATTTTATCCTTGATCTAATTAAAAGTCACTTTGATAATATGAAGATTACACTCCACAAAAAAACTACTTGGTTGTAATAATTAACTGTTTTATCCTCATGTGCAGGCTAAAAACTGTAAATAAACCACTAGTGTAACCAAACTTCACAGACATACCTTCTATGTCTGTTAGAACAAGTGAATGACACTCAACAGGTTTCTTTTTCATAGAAATATAACCCCCATCTGCAAGAAAGTTAAATTTACCAAAGTTGGATGAGAAGAAAAAATAAGGGACATGGAAGGAGAGAATTAAAAATCATTTCTGACCACTCCTGAAAGAAACTGCACACTTTTTAATAAAAGGGGGAGGTTTTACACCATACCATACCAGGAAAACAAAATTGTGGCAAGCTGTTGATAACATCTTGAGCCAATGGCAATTCAGCTGCCTTGACCATGACTGATCCCCTACGTGCACGCCTTCCTGGATTTCCACCTTTAGTTGGGCTACACAGAATGCCCAAATTTGAATAATAAGGCTCACCTGTTGGAGAAAAACATAGTTAGTGTTTGAACTTGGGAGATACTGATTTGCTTCTCCTCAAGATCAACAAGAGTGAGGATGTTTTTCTGTGAGATATTGCAATAATGCATTTTTTACACTGAATACCATTTAGCAGTGACCACTAACAGCCATCACAGAGCCTTTGTCAAAAGTTAATTTCTGTCAACTGAAAAATGGATATCGATGTTCTGTGATACAGGCTTAAAAAAAAAGGAAACAACTTAGCTTAAAATTAGTCTAGCCTTAAATGGTTCAACTCCTGCATGAACCATAAACTATGCTAGATACAAGTTGCTCTTGAGGTCAAGCCAAGAACCCATACTATAGATCTCTAGCACATCATCTCACATCAGATACATCTCTGTTGGTGTCTTTCAATGCACATTCTTTCTCTCGTTTCAGTTAACAAATAAAGCCAACAGTCATTTCATGAACATTTTCCTCATTAAAACAGATGGCCACGATAGCTGTCTTGCAGATCTTAAAGAAATGTCTCCCATAAATCACCTCCTGTTTGGAAATCTCCAATATATATGTAAAGCACATGCAACAGACTGAAATAGTTTTTGTCTTTTAAGACAATTAATTGGTAGCTTACTATCAAATTCCAATGCTTTGCAACAAAAGGAAGCCACTTCTCCAGACAAAGCAGCCAGTACATGGGTTTCAAACAAGGTTTGAGAAAGAGGAGACTGTTGTTTACTGCTTTTTGGGGCTTTCTTGCTCTGTTGAAAACAGAACAACAACATCACTACACATGTGTACAAATATCTTGGAAATGTTTGTCTTTTTCCTACTAGCATTGGGGGCTTCAGGGAAACAACATTCGTTTACAAAAATATATTTTTCTTCTTTCAGATGTTTCTGCAGCTTATTTCACTTTGCTCATTCTTTATTCCTTCCTTTTTTTTTGTTTGTTCATTTATTTCTCTGCTTTTCTTTCCTTTCTTTTCCTTTTTGAAAAAAATGTGCTAATCAAGGTCCCTTGTTTTTACTTGTTTTATGTTAAATTACCTCAGCAGACCTGGCTGCCACAAGGCCAGTATCCTGATCCATACCCACGACTACACATATTTCAATCAGACTGTTTGGTAACTTGCTGAAATGAGTATCCATTGCAAGAACTTTTTCCTGTAAAAAAAAAAAAAAAAAAAAGAAAAATTGAAATTACTATGAACATTGCTATTTTGAAATATCTGTATGACAGATAATCTTCTACAGGGAGCTTTCAAAACACCCTTCCCAAAACAATTTTAAAACACTTACTGACACCACAAAAGTGACTAACGACAACCTTCTCCTTACAGTATCCCAAATGAATAACCTTTTAAGGTGATGAGAATAAAGGAAATGATCACCAGCTAAACAATTCTCCTTTCATTACAATCGGCAATGCACAGAGAACAGTATTGAGAATATGCATACTGGTGCTGGGCTGAAAAGGGTTAAAGAAAGAATCAATTTAAGCTCAAATGCCATGAATTTTTGTTCTTGACTTTTATATAATTGCAGATGATATGACTCATATTTTTGATCTGTGGATAAGATAATGCATGATTTTATTTTGGATTGTCGTAAATGGACTTTGTTCTAAGTCATTAAAAAAATAAATTTAAAAATGTAGGTCTTGAAGATTGTACCAATATCTCTAGTGCTGATAATTCCTGTCTCTTATTCAAAAACACATTTAACAGTTTATTAAATACTGACAGATGTAAATAAAATTCAACAGGTGATCAAACAAACACACAGTTGTAAAATAAATGAAACTTTCAGAAGCTGATTTAAGTTAAAGAGAGTATAGATAAGGGCAGAATGGCAAATTGAGTCATTCTTCAACCAATGAGAAGCCATGCTTAATGTAGGTCCACAAGTGATAATCCCTTTAAAACCCTATAACTCCCATAAGTGACCAAAATAGAATTTCTCCATACAATATCAATACAAGATCAAGAAGACATGTAATGAGAATAAAGAAAAATATCATTTAAGAGATTATCAGTTGATCTGATACTAAATTCTCCAAACTACCATCATAAGAATTGAATGGCAGACAGAAAGGAGAATTAATAAAATGAGATCTTGGGAGTAAAAAGGGTTAATAATCATTCATAAGAAAGTGATCAATGCTGCCAATTGTTTTTTTTTTTTTAATAACAAAAACATTATATTTTAATGTCTGACTAGAACCAATGTAAACTGCCATAAGGTTTTTAAATAAGGTAGATATAATTATTAATGAAAAGGTTGATAAAATGAAACTTAAGCAGTGGTAGTAAATAAAATAGAGATCAGTTGTTCACTGATTATGTCCATGAGCAACCTTCTACTGGATGGGCCAAGGCACATAAAAATCGCGTCCACATTGTGAATTGAATTTAATCAAACACCATTAGCTCAACCTTTATACTCTTTTGGTAACATGACTCTCACTCTTGGTGAACAATGTTAATCATTTATCTAAGTATTGCATGCTCCAGTTCATTTTTTTTGGTTTTGTCTGTTTCAGAATAAAAGCAGGGGAAGATAAAAATCAGTTTTCTTACATAGCTAGATTTGAACAATAACATACATTCGAAACACTTTTGTGAGAACTTTGTCTTACGTAGTCAAACATCACAAACCCGCTAGAACATGTTCATCAAACTTATCATCTACCGATATTAAAGAGTGCCAAGAAAGATTCCCATTCCAGATTTGGGAGACATCTGATTTCATTTAAAAAGAAACTAATCTATATACTTTCGAGACTGACTTCTTGTTCTGCAGCTCTGAATCGTGTGACCGGAAGGCTACAAGGAAATGCACCCAACTTAGCAGTGTTGGCCCGGTATAGTCACACAATAAAAAGGAGCGATTGTTGCAGGCCCCTGTAACAATGCAAACAAAACAGATTCAAGAGTCTTGTTCTTGAATTTGCAAGAGAATTGTGCGACGAACCGAGAATGGAAGGCTCACAAAATGTATGATGTACAGAAGCTCTAAATTTAATCTAAGTTTGTGTACCGTGTTCCTCACACTAGAAACTGAAAGATTTTGTTTTTACTTACCTAGATCGAGAAAAACGCTGACTATTTTGTAGTTCTTTGCTCTGGAATTTCCATCTTTTCTATGCAAACATTGGGAGGCAACTGAAACACTTGAGTAATAAACAGCTCCTTAAAACTGACCTGTTGACTTGATCAATTTCTTGGAACGGAAGTCGCCATTACAAGAGAGACCTCTAAGTTACGTCATGTAACACTACCTAGTTTATCGCCAGCGCGTGACGCAAGTATATCACTGAGTTCGCGAAGTTTCCGCGAATTCGTTATTCAAAGTGTAATATCTCTGTGGCTGAATCTTCGGAGGAAATCGAGGATACGAAGTGAAGTAGCTAAATTAACAGGCCATTGGATTTCAATTTCGCAAAGGGGTATAAATTTCAATTTGGGATCGGGTGAGTAATGGATTGTCTCTCATCGGAGCGCCGACTAACGGGCTTGTTATGCTTGACTTCCGCATAACATTACCAAGAAATTCAACGAAGTCCGATCGACAAGTTCACTTGAAAAAGGAAAATGTCCAAGATTTCGAAGGTTGAGATAAAGAAAGAAAAAAAAGACGAAATGTCCTTCCAGACCCTCTCAGTTTTCGGACAATGTGTGATAGTTAGAAGCTAGCCTGAGTATCAGGCTTTCCGACGAAAGGAAGGGAGGAAGGCCTTTTCTCTTTCTACCTCTTTCCAAACGTCCAACCCCTTAGAAAGCCTGATATTCGGGCCAGTTACAACCGACAATGAGACCGTGAGCCCTAAAAATGAATCTTTTTTAAGATTCTATTAGTTGCAAAATTATTTCAAAAGAGTTTTCTACATTCCTCATCACTTCCACGAAAAATCGGAAATGCATGCACTTTGACCGGTACGAACAGTGTGACCTCAGGTCATTTATTAAGTGGTCAATCACGGATCTGACAGCCAGCGTGACTAGCATACAAATAGGTGTCAGCCAGCTTTACTGTCTAGCGTAAAATGGGGAAAAGTTAACAATCAAGCGTGACGTATGAAAGATTTTCATCGTCAACCGTCGATGAAGCCAGTCCACAGTCACCCATAAACTTTTAGTCTCTCCCATATTTCATGGTTAGGATTTAAATTAAGTCGAGGTGTGCTACTTTCAAGCGATCGATTTGAATATTCACAAATACATAAAATAACGTAGAGGCTCTTTTATTTGCGTTTGTGGTTAAAGAAAGAACCTTTCCTCTTTCTGATAGCATTCCGTCACTGCTCGCCAAACAGTATAACAAAAAGACATTACAACATAGCTAGCAGCGCCGCGCAATCAAATTCAGTATACAAAAGCGTGCTAAAAATCCCGATAGTGCACGCTGATAGCGTGAGCAAATCGCTTCGCCAGAAATTTTTTTTTCGCGCGAGCGGCCATTGTTAGCGCGAGGAAAAATGATATATTTCGCGACAACATGATGGATACAAACAGACCCGGCTTGCCAGTCCCAAAACGAAGACAATTTTCCGACCTTTTCCCTTGGGCTAGAGTTCTTAAATGAGGCGAAAAAGAAAAAAACAACGGAAGAGGAGACTCAGCATCAGCGCCGTCACGATTCGCTTCTCTGTCACTTCTGATATTGTTATCCGTTTCTTTTCTTTCCTCAGGTGGCGCATTAGAGCCTTTCCTTTAACCTCTCCGAGTTGTTTTACCAAGAACTGTTCGATGTCTGCTTCACTGAAACCAGTAACTTTAGCGTACATGTCGGCAAATTCCCGGAGGTCATCACCTTGGGAAGATCTAGATTTAATGCACAATTCCACCGGCTATGTTATGAAACAATAGGTCCATGCTTTTGGCTGTGCACTATCGAGTTATGGAGCACGTGGGAAGTTTGGAGCCAATTGAACCAAGTGTTAAGTAGTAAGCTGCATATGTGAAGTTTTATATGAAATAATTCATATTTGTACTGCGGTTGTAGATGAAAGTGAAATGTGATCATCGCAGTAAATTTTTTTTTTCTTCTTCTTCTTCCCATTGCTTAAATTGGAAAATTTACTGCGATGATCACATTTCACTTTCATCTACAACCGCAGTACAAATATGAATCATTTCATATAAAACTTCACATCATTTCACTGCACGGGAAGATATGAAATCAATAAATTGACCTCGCTCCCAATGTGTGGCTTCATAGCTCAGTTGGTAGAGCATCGCACCGGTATCGCGGAGGTCACGGGTTCGAATCCCGTTGAAGCCCTGATTTTTTTCAGGCTTCTTCTTTCCTATTGCTTAAATTGGAAAATTTACTGCGATGATCACATTTCCCTTTAAGCTGCATATGTAAAATATTATTGGAACATACTTTTTTGCAACATGCAGTTGCTTTTGTTACATTGTTTTTAAATTTTTTTCCAGTTTCCGGGAAATTCATAGCAAGGGAGGAAATGTCTGAGGCGCAAGTATACTCTAAGAAATACACTCTAACTAGCGCTACACCCTGACTCATCATCGGAATGACCAAGTCCGTTTCCAGCTCAGTTCTTAGTACACGCTCTTGAACGTCCTATCGGCTTACGTGACAACAAATTTTTGCAAGGAAACACATTTTTGGAACGCTAACCCAACCTTCCTGTTGAGTACTCTAAGCAAGGTCAAGGACAAACCCAAACTGGACTAGCGATGACGATTATCGCACGAGAATTCAGCCCTATTACAACGGTCAAGGACACATCACTCGAAAGGTATAAATAAATGTGCGTCCTTGCAGCTCATGACAAATCAATGCTCACAAGACTCGAAGGAGGATTTCAACATAATCTAAGAGGCCTAAACAATTCCCAAACACTAAGCCAGCACATTTCTAATTTAGTATTTCCCAAACACGTTTAATTTTAGTTCTTCATAACACTTAATCCGTTTGTCCCCTGCAGACATCATACCCATGCAACTACAATGGGAAGTGACTCACCCATCCCTGATCCCCACTGGAGATCGGGTACCTGAAGTGGTCTCAACGCGCAAAAAATTGATAAATACAAAACGCGAAAAACACCAACATTTTAGTATCTAATATTCTTCAACTGTTCTTCATCATTGGACAGGAGATACCATTTGTATTTACTGATGTGAGCATTTGTTTCTCAACAAAATGCGAAGGATTAATTTCTCGTGCTATTTGTCCAGACTAATGTGTTCAAAAGGGATCTGACAAAATTCACGTTTTTATTTGATTCTGCTACAACTAAAAAAGAGAAGCAACAACACAAGTATATTTAGAGATTTTTTCGCCCAATGAGTACGTTAGCCTTATCTACAGCTTACTGAAAAATATACGGTATGATAAATGAAGCGCTCTCGGGTGAACGAGCGATCCTCTCGATTAATTATTCATCGATATTAATCAAACATAAACGAAAACGAAAAAAACAGACCGAAAGGCAGAATTCCGGTCCAGAAACTTTGTAATTTCGTCCTCAGTCAAAGGAAAGAAAAGAAAAATGGATTTATGACTTTAAGGAATTCGAAACAACGATTCCAGCAACGTTTGATGAAACACAGTTTCTTCCCCACACCTTTTGATTATAAATTTCACTTCTTCCTTCCTCTTTCACTCTCGTCGCACATGAATCAAACCAAATCTTCATCACAACATCACGCCGAACTGAGCTCAGTAACTGTCGCCTCTTTCTTCTTGCTTCGACAAAAATTCGATTGTGTCAGGCGATAGTGGGTAAATACCAAACACTGGCCGAACCTTTCTGACGTTTTCAATTACGAACTTCTTGTCTTCTTCGGAACAGTTTACATCTTCCAGAACGAGTTGAAATATCTTCGGAAAACACACAATATGACTCACAATAGAGGTAATCCCATGGCCGAGCCGATTCTTTGATAAAATCAGTTTGTGTAATTCTGGAAAGTTGACGTCACTGAGGAGATTACCGACATCTCTATCATCAAGCTCTAGATTGACAAGCCGAAGTTCTTCCATTCCGGGGAAGAACTGGAAGCTATTTCTGAGAAATCTGAGACCATTATTGAAGACACGAAAACAGCTGAGCTCAAGTTCTCTTAAAGGGATTACTCGCGAAAATCCTCCAAATAAAGCTCGCATCCCTCCCAATCCTAACTCGTTCATCTTTCCCTCTATTACAAGAACCTCCAGCACTGACATCTTACACACAGAGCCACCAAGAACAATGGCGGTATTTTCCACCAAATCCACCTTATTCAATTGAAGTATTTTGACCGTGGAGTGCGTGATAACGGCGACCAACTGATTGACAAGGATCCTAGAGCAATCTTTCAGGTTGAGGCGTAGAACCGAGAGGTTGTTGAAATTTGGTAATAAGTTTGAGAGTCGTTTCATTCCAGCCGACGTACAGGTATCCAAGGAGCGCCTGGACAATTGAAGTGAACAGTCCTTTAACTTCTTGACAGGCTCTAGAAAATCACAAAATTCACCACCTTTTGCAAGTTCTAGTTTTACAGAATTAAAAGACTTCGATCGCCCAGCAATGTCACCAAGTGCTGTAAGCACCTTGCGGCTTGAAAGAGAGACACATTGCAAGGATTGCAGCTGCTTGAACAAATACTCGTCAGACGGAAGGTTCTGCTGGCTTGCAAGTGATCTGACTTCACTCTGACTTTCAAAAGGAAACTTAAGCGGTACTAAATGCTCAAGCCGTAGCTGTCTTTGGCGTTTGCGATCTTGATTGATTCCATCGACCAAAATGGCTGTGACCACGTGATGAGGATGGTTGTCAACATTAAATCCCGCAAGCAAAAGTCCATGAAGTTCGCAAGCAATACATAGGTCCGTAACGTAAAACGAGAGGCTTCCTTTACTTGCCAAAAGAACAGCGCTGAAACTGCACATACAAAGAAAACCACAGTTCAAGAACTTCCTGTAAAAATCCCCTAGTTGGAGAGCCTGAGAACATTCTGTTACCTTCACTACCAAGTCGAAACTATCAAAGAACTTCCTCAAATCCTCTTCCAGGGAGAACGAAAGGTCACCTCCTAGCATCTTGAAAACAATAGTTGCTTGATCCATTTCGATGATATTATCCTGGCACTCCAAAAGGTTCTTCACAAGTCTTTGGGAGAGTAACATCACTCCATCTGTACATGAGAGGCAATGTCTTAGAAGCCCTCCTTTTGATTGCGCTTCATCAAATAACGCAAATACCAAGTCATGAAACCTTTTTTGAGGGTAAGTGAGATCATAGCATGTTTCTCCACTTCTGCCTGGCAAAACAACTGTCTGCTTAAACTGAAGGTTTCTGTCTTCCCGGTTAACATCGGCTAAGTGTTGTAAAACCAACTCAGCTCCGGCACTGGCTCCAGCTCCATCTCCACCTCCATCTCCATCATGGGACAATCCACTGATGAAAAGAAAGACATTCTCAAGACGAAGACAACTCTCGCTGTCCCTAGCTTGCTCTTGCAGTCGTCCAAGATTACGTTCAGGGACCAATTTGTGCACAACGAACCAGGCAGCTAAAAATTCTTGAATTGTTTTGTGAATGAAGGACACTCTTTTGGAAGGCCGAATGTTCTCGGTATCCTCGGTGATTTGCAGGAAACCGTTAATGATGCCTTCGCAGCCCTTTATTTGCTTCACTTTGCCATACTCAAAAATAAGATCATCAGACAACAGACCTTCCAAAGCTACCTCACCAAGATCAGCAAGGATGTCCTTACTACCCTCAACAGTTCTGGGCTGGTCCAAAGCACCCTTTCCATAACCATAGTCCAAAACGTACTGGATAATCTCCAAGAATACCATCGTCCGATTCTTTGTTGTTAACTTTTCTCTCATCTTCTTTTCAGTATTCTTCCATAGAATACTGAAAAACAGGCACAGTAGGGGGATTTTCGCAATATCAATCAACCTTTGTTTCTCAAGGTGATGTAGTAGCGCCTCTGCCTCTTTTTCTCCGAGTTGTTTGTTTAAGTATCGTTTGATGTCTTCCAAACTAAACCCAGTAACCTCAGCCTGTACATCAGCGAATTCACGAAGGTCATCCCCTTGGGAGGACCGCGTCGTCACCAGAACACAACAATCTCGAAATTTTCGTCCCATGAAGATCTTAAGAACGTCGGAATCTTTCCGCACGCCATATTCATCATAGCCATCAAAGACAAACAAGACCTCTTCCTGATTCTCAGTAATGTAGTGAAGCAAATCAGGTAAAACGTCTTCCTCTTCCTCTGGAAGAAGGTCAGAAGAGCGAATTACTTCTTCTAGCGTCTTACAGTGAGAAACTTCCCGGAGCTTGATCAACAGAACCAGTTTGAATTTCTTTAAAGGATTTGTTTCCTTGATACACTCAATCCAATCAAGAGAGAGCTTCGTCACAAAAGTAGACTTTCCAATTCCAGCCTGGCCATCGACAAGTATCCTCTTCGTTTCACGACCGTTCTTCAATTCATTAAATAGCTGCCAAGAAGTTGCAGGAACAGAGTGCTTCCCCTCGCATCCCACTTCGCACCCCGCATTGCATTCCCCTTTGACCATGGACAGACGTGTGTATACCTCGTCAATACACACTTTGTCTTTCTTCGACCACACAGATGTCTGCACCTTTGCTGTCCTTCTATAATGATTTACAAGTTTGGTGCGAAAAGATTCCAAATCAAACTGCTTCTTTGGAGGAGATGCTAAGCGAAAAAAAAAAGAATTGACCTCCATCAATGAAGTGTACAACTAGGGAAATATTTCGCGGAATACAATTTGAAATCAAAAGCGTATTAGATGCCTCTGAAGAAAAGTATAAACACTAACTTAATATCAACCTCACCACGCCACACAACGATGCGATGAAAAAGTAAGAGAACTACGCTAACCTTTCCGAATAATGTTCTATTCGTAAATTAATAATATACATGGAAAAATTACTTAGTTCTGATTGGTTAAGATAAATGCAGTTTTCAGGTAATTCAGTGCAGAAGAGAGTTAATTCAGTGCAGACGAGGGTTAATTCAGTGCAAAGAAAGAAACAAATCAGACAGTCTGATTGGTCAATAATCAAAGAAACTCATAGAAAGTCAATCAAATACGAGCCTTGGATGTCCCAACAAAATTTGAAAATTTGAAAATTTGCGAGCGAAACAATGGCCGGCGTTTTAAGTAGGTTTTCTTTCGCCACCGCAGCTGAAAAACAGCTTAAACAATGAAAACACTGTAAAAGGCGCTGCCTTTTGGTTGTCGGTTTGGAAAAAGTGGTGTTTAGAGAGGGGAATTGCCGAGGAAATTGAAAATTACGAGCCGACCCGGCTTAACACTTTGCTCGAGTGATCCAACGCCGAAATTAAAAACAAACATGGTTAAACCTCGGAAACGACGATTCCATATCATTAAAAGTGATTCGGACACAGACTGAACAATTCCTTGAACTCTTTAGCCGGACTTTGAACTTTTTTGCACCTTAAAGATGCGAAGATATCATTGCATATTATTGTTTTGATCGTACGCAGTTGTTTTGACCGATCGTACGGTTTGAATAAATTATTTTTTGCACTTGATGTGCGCGCTTTGCTTATGTTTAATTATGATAGACCATCTCGTATTTTTCCATGTATATTATTAACAGGTAATCACATGATTTTTCTCGTGCAATTTGGAATAAACAAGCACTTTTTAATTTTTTCAAAGAACACAAATTGCACTCGCCCTACGGGCTTATTTATTCCAAATTGCACTCGAAATCATGTGATTACCTATACTAATTGATCAATCAATTAAGCTACAACTACTCGCCAGTGTGTATGAACACAGAAATTGGCCGAATCGAGAAATGTGCAGGGTACTTATATCAAGTCTGTTGCAAGTTGCAGCAACGAAGGGAAACTTATGAACAAGATAAAAGCTCAGGAAAGTAAGGAAGATGACTCCCTCGAACAAGCTTGCTTTTAATAAACGAAAGAGCCCTGGTAAATAGCAGTGAGACCCATCAACAAGCATGACGTAAAAAGGGCTTTATACCATAATTTTAAATCTGGTAACTGAACTACCCTCATAAAATCATTCTCGCACCAGATCAAGAAGCATTGTATTAAGCTCCTACGCCTATCCACATCAGTGTTTTAATCTTAATAATGTACATGAAAAACATGCGTTTCTGATTGGCTTTCTCGTGTAACACGAGTGCAAATTACAAATAGCACGCACACGTTTTCAAAATTTCGTCTGTCTTAACTCTTTATAATGCTTTTTCATGTACATTATGAACAAGTAATTTAAGAATTTGTTCATGCTTAGCGTGCGTATATCGAGTTATGGATGCACGCGAGAAGTTTGGAGAGCACGAAAAATGCGTAAAAGTAGCTGGTAGCTAAAAGCATGAGCAAATTCTTTTATAACAGAGCGACAACAAGGATCTGCACGAAGAAGCCTTTTACTGTGCCGGATAGTGCAAAATTCTCACAACGCACAACGGCTGGTCAAAAACACGTCACATTTTATACTCTGGTTTGAGCGAGACCATTTGATCCAGTTAACCGAAAAGCTCAAAATTTAAGGGGAAAATGGAGAAAATCAGAGCCAAATGAACTCAAGTGTCACTAAAAAAGGCTTTAAAAGTCGAGGAGCCGGGTTTTGATTGTTCAAAATAATGTTTACGCTGCCGTGTACGGTGCAGTTGGAAAAGACAGACTGCAGGAAACTTGCAAAAAAATGCTCACGTCATCTTATTTACGCACGGGCGTGCGTTAATACAGATTTTGTTCATAGCGGCTCAATAGGACTTAAATAGGGCAAGCATGCGCGCTATGTTATAAAACATGATTTCTCTTGCAATTTGGTGTAATAAACAAATTTTTTCAAAGACTACAAATTGCACTTGCCCTACGGGCAATTTTGTTGCCTTTGAAAAATTTACTCGTGCTTGTTAACACCAAATTGCACTCGAAATCATGTTATTTCTTATACATACATAGCGACAATACATGAAAAAAATCACAAGTCGTATATGCCTGAGCAAGAGTTTGCCTTATCGTAGCCTAGAAAAGTCAGTCTATTTAAAGGTCAAAAACGAATGTTAGCTATATTCTTCAGATCTCTATACACAGCTTCGACTAAAAGTACATGATTTTAATACCAGATCAGATCAATATCAGAGGGCAGAACCCACAAAGCGAATTAAAGAGTACCTGCTATAAAGTTCTTGATCACTTCCACTGAGTAATTGTAGTTCTCCTTCATTTTCTCAGCATTTTCGGCCTGAATAGCTTCCACCTTATCAATCCTCTGGCCTTGGTTTTCTACCGTGGCTTCTAATGTTTGCTGCTTGTCTCCGATGGAGGCAACAGTTGATTGAAGCTCCTCCAATTCTTTACGGAAATATGCCTGCGTTTGTTGCACCAATTTCAAAAGTTCTTGATCAGCTACATGTCCCATCACTACCTCACAGCCTTAACGACAAAATGGAGAAATAATTTTATGTAATTAATGATCAGGATACTTGTAAGGGATCAAGCTTCCATCACAAAGACTACCCCCAAGGGAAGAATACTCTAGAGGAGGGACCCAAAGAGCCTTATTTTCACAGATGCTGAGTACACCATCCAGAATGAAGGGCATGAGTGAGCCGTGAGCAGAAACCTTTGCAAAAAGATCAATTTTGATCAAAGATCAAACAAATATCAAACAAATTAAAGAATCTCAGTCTCCCCTCTCTAAAAGAATACTCAACTGTATGGAAAACGCCAAAAGTGCACTAAAATCACCTATTAACATCATAAAACTTAAGCATGACAACCACCCTCAACAGCTACTCATCCTATTCTTATGGTAGATGTGTAATTGCATTGAAATTTCACCTTTTGTTTGCCAATGATGCAGCTGGTCTAGTATTTTCTGCTCTTTTGCGCCAATGTCAACACTCTTCACTAAATCCTCAAATTTGGCAAAGCAGTCTTTGAAGAAAGCTTCAGTCCAGTCATTAAGATTAGGATGGGCCCACTTGTTTCTGACATTATCTCTTACAGCATCTGCTGCTGTATGAATAAGGAGCATTGGGTCTGGCGAGGGAAAGATGGGTTTTGGATTGTTATATCCAAGCAGACGGAGAATGGGACACAAGTCAAGAGATTCATCAAATGCTGAGAATGTTGCAAGGTAATGAGGAAGATACAATTTTGCCAGGTCCAGTTCAGATAAAACATTGAAGTTGTATTTCTTCTTGTCTTTCTTCTTGTTTTTCTTAGGTATTTGACTGTTGTTGTTGATGTTTTCAAACTTCAAGTTTTCGAGGCTGGGTTTACTCCGAAAGTCAGCATAGGTCAGTGCATTAAGCTTACAGGGATGTAAGGATGTGTCAAAGTATTTGTAATGTGCAGTTATTCCTTGGTTAACAACATCTCGCAGCACTGGGGCAATCACTTTGATCATAGCAATTCCAACCACCATCCAACGTTTCTGTTCATCAGTTGTCATTTCCATTTTTTTGGCAATAAAACTTAACTGAAAACAACTGAAAAAAGACAAATTAAAGTGCAAAATAACTATCATTCATTCTAAAGAATATTGTAAAAATCATTATATTTACTGCACAAGGCACTTCCATCCTAAGATTTAAGCTTTGCCGGGGTGCAGGGGAAAAGCAACAATAATCATGCAGAAATCATCCTACATTGGAAACTTGGAGTGAATCCATACAAAGATCAAGATTTAGCAAAGTTATTTAAATTGAATATTTTTGCATGATTTCAAACTTCGGTTAGGCACCAGGGTAACTGAAGGAAACCTAGCCATTTAAGTAGATAATTAAATAAATAGAATAAGAGATGAGATATTAATCAGAGCATAGAAATAAAACTATTTACAATTAAAAATAAAGTCATCAATGAATGGAAACTTTGACAAGAAAAGAATGACTCAAGGATAGTAAGCAGTCTAAAGGACTGAACCATCTATAAGTATTGGGGATGGTTATTTAAACCAAATTGCAGTTTTACACATCAAGTAGTTGGCCTCAGGGATTCTCTTTAATGGGGTTGATTTCATTCAATAAAACGTCTTTCCACTATTAGCTTTCAGCCCTCTTTCACAAAAATGAATGTATAGATAAAAGGTTCAGTTAAACTGAAGATGGTTTAGAGCATGGTTTTTAATTAAAAAGCTAAACTTTGTATTGATGACCTTTCCTTAAAGTCTAAAAAGAATTTCCAGCCCTGAGAAAAGCTCTGCCTACATAGGGTAAAATTACGGCATTTTAAGTGCGTTTGATACAGCCAATCAGCTGCTGATACCTCACTCCCCTTTCACGTGATTCTGTCGTGTTGGTTGATGCACGTGAGAAGTTTGGAGAGCACAAAAAATGCGTAAGAGTAGCTGGTAGCTAAAAGCATGAGCAAATTCTTTTATAAAAGAGCAACAACAAGGATCTGCATGAAGAAGCCTTTTATTGTGCCGGAATGAATGGCAAAGCGTTTGCCCTTCTTAATCCAAAGGTCATTTCTCAAAGTTCATTAATAAATTCATGTCAGTAAAGCGAAAGCCCATGGTGTTTATACGATAAACAAAATAATAAATAGTTGCTTGTTGATACGTAATTTCTTCTCTATAATTAAGCTCGGATATAACACGTACTGTCATTGGTTGAAAGAGCGTGTTCTATGAGAGTATACAGCATAGAACTGAGCTAAAGCTGTCACGCCATCTGCCAAATCGTACTATGTCCGACCTTTTCCGGGACTTCTTTCTAGCTTTTCTTTCGTTAATTGAAAGTGAAATTTCGGAACAAGCAAGCAAAGGTTTGCAAAAATGCCAGGTGCAGTAATTTACATTACTGTAACGTGAGCAGAGACAAAAATCCTCAAAGATAAAACAAGATAGACAGTCCGAGTTTTTTTAACGGTTTTCACGCTCAGTTAGATTGCGAGTTTACGAACGGTAATAAAAATCAAACACAGCTAACACTTGTATAATAATATAAAGTTTCGATTTCAAACAGAAAAAAAACAGGAATGATGAAAAATATAACCTGGCATAACTGTTAAAATTCATACTAATCATGACGGTGTCAGAGCGACTTAAGGTCTATCGCGGCTAGCTAATCATGGCGATCTTCGGTCATCGCAAAGGAGCAAGCCTCAGGAACTAAATCGACTACCCTTCGAGTGAAAAAATAAGAGCTTGCCCTGATTACCTTTCCGATGCGTTGAGTGGAAGGCCAGATCAGTCACTGCAACCGAGTTTTACGGCGCTGTCATTCCGAGCGATCTTCATTTCTTAGTGAATTCGGCTGTTGTTCATTCATAATACACTCGCCTTAAACAGTTTGTTTTCTACTTGTCATGTGAAATAACTTGCGTATTCTTGTGAGCCACGACTGGGCCGAATTTCACTGAACATTTCACTTTCAGATCTTGTATTAGAAACTAAAAAACTTCAGGCAAAAGTGTTAAATTCGACATGCCGAGCTATTTTTTGTAAACTATTGCAGAATATGAACTTTGATGGTTTTTGAACTTTGATGGTTTGACATTTTTGACAGCTTTAGTCTTGTACAGCCAATCAGATTATTTGAATCATTCTAACAGGGATTCTGATTGGCTTATTGTAGCGTGCTTTATGAGAGTATAGAGTATGAGAGTATGCTGACGACACTGTTGTTCGCTTTGGATATAAGATTTGTTTTGAAAATTGAAAGTAATTCTTGGGGAATTTAACGGATTATTTATTATAAAACAAATAGAGAAGCCTTGACTGTGCTCTGTTCTGTTGTAAAGCACTTAGGAAGCGGCTAGAGCACTCAAGAAGTGGGGAGAAACACTCGACTACGTCTCGTGTTTCCCCCTACACTTCTTTCGCGCTCTAGCCGCTTCCTGCGTGCTTTACAACAGAACGGAGCACAGTCAAGACTTCTCTATTTGTTAAATCTAACTCATTTGCCACTTTCTCTCGTGAGATATTGGGCTGACATAAGAGAAATTCCAAATCAAAGCACGCCCATGTTTGCTGTCTTTCATCGTATACTTGTTTGCATTAAGAACTACATTGCCGTAAGGAATCGAAATCTTGCCATAAAAGGAACCAAATAGCATAATTAGAGATATTCAATTCTGCTGAGTTAAGGTAAAAATTCGAACAATAATCTTTTATCTAAGAACACGTGGTAGAGTGTATGCATAATGAATTTTAGAACGTGTCGCCTTTTCATTCTGTGAACTTCGTCTCGTTAAATAAGCTTTTTACCTAAGATTTCCATCAGAACTATAATCCTATGGTTTTCTTCACACTATAGAGCCAAAATATCATAGAACACACCACAGAATAATTAAAATATACGAAGAAATATCTCTCATCTCTCTACAGTTTTCATTAGTACGTACCTTTGTACTTCAAGCACGTTTGTTTCCTATCCAATTTTCGTCGTTATCGCTTTAGTGGAAGCTGGAGCACTCTCAAAAACAAATCATCAGACATAAGCTCGTTTAGGAACATTTCTCTACGAGCTGCGACTTAAAAGAAGCGATCATCTTGACGCTAACATCGTGCATGCCCTCGACTATCTAATTCCTTTGTCTGCCAAGGTGTTCGTTTTGTCTGAAATGCTAATATGTGAGCCCGTGATATTGAATGCATTTGTGTCTTATCAGTCACATTGCGCCAATCAAAGTCAGTTGAACAATCTCAATGTAAATATTGAACAATATCTTAAAGTTTTTTACCAACTAATATCAACTTTGTTAATTATTGCAACGATGGCGTTCGTGTCCAATAATGGTTTTCTAGTAGAGAATACTATCATTACGAAATTCACAGTGAATTTGAGTCTCATATGATATATATATGTTATTTGCCGGCTGGGAGGTCCGTATGGTGAAAAACTGTGACCGAGGTCTTGAAAATACTGCCCGAGGCCGTAGGCCGAGGGCAGCATTTTCAAGACCGAGGTCACAGTTTTTCACCATACGGACCGACCCTTAGCCGGTAAATAACATATTTATTGTTTTTTAAACTTGACGAAATTCTTTCCAAAAGAACCCTAATGATTTATGGACGTAAATACGGCAAGATCTTCCATAAACTGAACTATTTTTGAGTGAGTAAATGGTAGTTAAAATAGCGGTGATGCAAATTAAAGAGAGATGCCTCAGCGAAACATTTTCATTTCCGTAACGATAAAGATGATTTAAAAGGCTTCCAAACAAACTTTGAAACATTATTTTTACAAGTATCTGCCACAATCTGACACCTGTCAATTAGAGAGCGCGTAAGAAAAAAAAAGCGCAAGAAGATTTGAAAAACAACGGAACTAGTTTGGCAAGGACTGTCACGACAATGTTTTCTTCAAAAACAATCAATGATCTAACGGAAAGTATTATTCACTCTCATCGACGATTCATTCATGTACGAAGATTTACCTCTGTTCATTAAGTAAACGGCGAGGAAAGTAATTGTGAGTAAATTCAATTTTTTTATTTTGAAGTTGTGAGAGTTTGCTCGTTTGTTTGCTGCAACGGCGTGTGTAAATCTGGTCTTTCCTCCACAAAAACTGAATTCGAACGGCACACTCCAACGAGACACAAGGGGATTTAATGCGGCCTTTTCTCAATAAATTCCTTCAGTTTCTGTTGTGCAATTTATGGTCCAAATGTCCAAATTGAACGGACTTTGAAAGACTCACCAGGAGCGTATATTTATTGTCGAACTGAAATTAAAACTTCGCTCGCTCTTTTACTACGAACAAATTGTTTGTGAAAATTCAGACATTAAATGAATGAAAGTTCCATTGTTCAGTTTACCTGTAACCAAATACCTCACGTTTTAACTTTCTAAGTACTTTTTGTGAATGATTAAAATCAATTGCAGACGGTTTTTAGGCCGCTTGTCAACCGACGTAATGACACCATTGCCTATACAAATTCATTCTGAAACCAATATTTTTTTGTCAACTAAATTGATTTGAGAGAGAGAAAGAGAGGATTCATAAGTCGGCTTGAGGTAGTGACCGATGTGTTTGCTTAAAAATACTGCCCAGCGGGCAAAACGAGGTATATTTATGAAAAATGGCAACGAAAGTTGAGATGTACACGGCGACTCACGAAAGCGTTACCGTGGCCCGTGGGCAGAGATAGGAAAATACTGACCGGGTAAAGAACCAATCAGATTGCAGGATTCGTTACCGTGCCCTCTAAAAAAACAATAAAAAACAATCCTAAATGATCTATGCACTTCTTTATATATTAGGGTTTATTGATTCATATTAGAACAGCATAAGGGGTGAATGCGATGATAGAGAAAGCTGATTCCTTAGTTTTATTAGCTGAACGGTTGGTTATCATAGTTATTTTCTAATCTTAGCAAGTTCACAAACTTATTATGCAAGTTCTTGCCTCGTCATCAGGTACACAAACCAAATATATATTTTTTTCCTACGGTCAAGAAGTTATTGGACCCAACATATTGACCAGCTCCCAGTTGGCTTGTTAGGGACCGGTCATTATTTATCGCCGGGGGGGGGGGGGTCGGAGTATTTTTGTTGTCACATCGGAGCATTTACCTGATCCCCCCCGTAGAGTATCTAGTTTTTTAGAGATCCCCCCTTATCGGTAGTGGAAAGTTTCATGATCCCCCCCCCCCTTTTCTACAAGTTCTGAGGAACGACTCAGCACCAGAAAAGAAGCCGTGGGAAAAATATCTTCTTCCCAACCCACACACAGAAAGGCTGAAATTCTACAATAGTGTTGTACCGCAGATTTATGAATCTTCATTCGTGAGTAAACAAGCCGGTTTCAAACAGTATCTCCTCGAGCAACAGCAAATGCGTTGGCAGTTAAACACAAAGATAAAAGCCCTTTCCGATAAAGAAAACAACTTGCTTAGAAACGAGAATTGGGGAGTGTGCCAAAACATCACGAAGTTCATGTCAGGCGTGGATGGATGTAAGGGCAGTGGTGATGTCGCGAAGTGTGAGTCCTCCTTGACCACTGTCAATGAGGCCTTTAATTCAGCATCCGATTTGCTCTCATTTATCGACAACAGACGAAAGAACCTTTATACAGAAGAGCATACCTTAAGGTCGTTTGCAAGTGATGAGCTCAAATATTTCCAGGAAGCTCAAGAGCGAGTGAAGGCCATACACCAAGAGCTGCAGAAAGCCTCCAATGCGCTGACGACCACCCTCATGAGCTTGAAGAGAAAGTTCCCATCTCCCATGGGGAACAACGGCCAATCCCGAAGAAAAAAAGAAAACAAGAGAAAAGTGAAAAAAATCAAGGAGAAAAGGTTGCATCAGCGAGCAGCAATTCTCCTAGAAAAACTTACCTCAAAAGAGGTAGCTAAAGAGGTTTTCGATTCACTCGAAAAGAATACTTACAAATGTGTCTCAAGTATTAATGCAGGATTCACTGCGAGATTTGTCAAGCGTCTCCACTTGGATCCTCTGCTATGGCTTTTGGAAAGAGGCGTGTTTGAAACAGAGCTGGCACGCAATTTGAAAGTGGTAGTGGCCAGAATGAACGAAGAGAATAGCAGTAATGGTGCTGAAAAAGGGTCAAGTTCGGGCGAGGATTCAGATGAATCTGACGAGGAGACTGTGCAAGAGCCAGTGGAGAAGGCTGCCGAAGATTCTGACACGGAAGCGGAACAAGATACAGCCTCACCAAAATAAACACTTTTTTATTTGTTGTTTTCATTCGGCCGCGTATTAAAATAATGAAAGTTTATGATTTTAGATTACGATTCTCTATAAAACAAGCTGAAATGTTATGAAACAATTTTGAGCAATTGTAAGTATTCCATTCTCAAAATCTTGATTACCTTTCTAATTTAGATCGTGCCTGAATAAAAACGTGTATGTTAGACTACGATAGTGATTCTTTTTTACAAAATGGAGGGTCTGTAAAAGGGTTTGGGTTTTGTGTCTGGGCTAGAATAGAGTTTATATAATACAAAATACAACTGAACGTGGTCTTGAATATATGGTTGGGGGTTTAGAGTCCCAGCGGCAAATCCTACCACAGTATTTACAAATGCAATCACCCGGGGTCCCGGCGCGACCTAAAATTCCTTTTTTTTTGGTCTGATTCCCCCCATTATGCTTGTCAATTACGGCTGATCCCCCCTAAAGGTCTTCAAAAAACCATGTGATCCCCCCCTAAATACTCCGACCCCCCCCCCCCCCCCCAGGCAATAAATAATGACCGGTCCCTTAGCTCAGTTGGTAGAACGCTGCACCGGTATTGCAGAGGTCATGGGTTCAAATCCCGTACGGACCTGAGTTTTTTTTCAGGTCCTATTTTCAACTACTAGTTCAATAGTGTTCTTAGCTGCGAGGAGCTCTTAAATTCATTCGGTCAAGAAGTATTTTTTAGACGTTCTCCAATTTGTATCTAACTCTCTCTTGAGTCAACAGACGTAAGAAATCGCGTGTATATCACGAACAAGAGATCACGATAATGAAGCGTGTGTCGTTAGCAATGGTCCCTGAGGTATCCAGTCGTTTCGTTCCCATGGTCGTTTCGCGCCCAAATTCAGTCCATTTATACCCAGTTTGAGTTGGGTTCGCACCCGAAACGCTGGTCGATTCTTACCCGTATTAATATACTCATTCATTTATTTGCCTAAGAAAAGTCAGTGGAGTCAAGCGAATAAGATTACAAGCAAAATTCTGTTGTTGGGACCTTACCATTACAACTAAAGTGTCCCGTTGTGTTCCATCGAGTCAGTTGACAGGCCTTCAGGGTGTTGACAGTAATAGTTTATACTAGAGTAAGACAAAAAAAATTGCGACTAGGCGTCCTTTTACTCGAGGGAGCGCTAAATACTAATACTAATCTTGGCCAAAGCAGATCATTAGCACGAAGGGAGAATTTTCATCTTGGGGGAAAAGCCTAGCAATCGCTGTTCCGCCATGGCTAAGTGGTTGAACTCAAAACCACAATGATTCCTTTGAGGGTTTTCGCCGAATTTGTAACAGAATTTTTATGTTTCAAACCCTTTGCTATGAAGGGACTGCTAATAAACTTTATGTTCAGTGTGTCAAGGAAAGATTTTTTATAAAAAACCTAGTAGAGAGCTCTATGTGCTAATAATTAATAAATTCGGTCAAAAATAAAAAAACGAAAAAAAAATAATGCCTGTTCTGCAGGCTAGCATACCCGCCCTCGTCCAAATGACTGCTTTGTTTGCCAAGGTACCATGTCGTCTGAAACGCCACTAACTTTTTTTCAAGTATAAATTTTGAACAATGTTTCAAAGTATTTTTTTTCAGGAAATCTGATGAAGAATTGCATATTCTGCATCTGGTGGATATATCCTCCTTCTTATGCGTAAACTTTAACATCGAATGTCATCATTAATCTACGTCAGGAGCCATTACTCCTGGTAAACTGGAATAGATAATGATATGAAGCTTTGATTAGCATAAATTACGTCATTACACTAAACTGTTTGCCAACCCCAATCTCCCGCCGATCGTTGAGATTCAAAATGGCGACTTTCATCATAAAGGTTGGTCATCGAGCGCATCTTCCTCGTCTTCTTCGTCCCGCCGTAAGGCTTGGCCACCTCCACTTTCAAAATCAAAATTTTACAAGCAGTTCAACACCAACAGTTGTAGATAAACAGGAGAAAGCTGTCGAGGTGATTGATGACGACGGAAAGGTAGAGAAGTAGAACTAAGAACTTACTTGCAAGCTGACTTATGTTAGCTGATTTATCTAGTGCATTGTTGTCGACGAGTTGACCATGAAGTTAAAATTATTCCTCACTGAATCTTTTCAGGAAGTAATCGACACAACGACTGGTGTACCAGACTGGCTTGTCAAAGAAAGAAAAGCAAGGATTTTTGTCCCTGCACGAACAGCGACGCAGTCCGGTTCGTTTAACACAAAGAATTGGCAAATAGAGTTTGATACAATGGAACGTTGGGAGAATCCATTGATGGGATGGGCCTCGAAGTAAGTCACTTGATAAAGTATCAGTTTCGAGGCAGATGGATGCAAATTAAGAAATACTTGTGCACGTAGTATGAATACTGCTCGTGTCAGTGGAAATGAATATGCTTGAGCTCATAGCTCGACAACGATAATGTAACAAAATCAAATGAGGTTTGATTTATCTGAGTACCAATTGGACCCAGGAAAGAGAAAAGGTCAAACCAAGCTAGGTTAATTATTTGGTAAATAACATTAACTTTTTTGATATTGCATTGGTGGCGTCAAATTTGAGTTTCAATTTTTGATTTTCCAGTAGATAATATCATAAAACGAAGTTCAAAGGCCACAACATACGGGGTAAAAGACTGTAGAGAAAGCTGATTCTAAGTTTTAGTAGCTGCACAGTTGGTAGTCATAATTATTTTCCAAACTTGACAAGTACACTCACTGTAACAAGAATAAATGACTGATAATATATGAAAATTCTATTTGTGAACTGCAGACAAAGGAATGAATATGGAAGTGATCTTCATAGTACAGCAAACTTCTGGGCCTTAAAAAAAAGAAAATCCCATACAAGCCTGAATGTTTTTCAGGCCATATTTTCACTACTGCTTAAGTAGTGTTCATTACTGTGAAGATCGCTTCCATATTCATTAAACAAGAATGTTAGAAATGTTCAAGGTCTTACACCTGTAGCAAAACATGACCAATACTTTACATCTTTCATCATTTCTCATCCATGAAAGTAGAGGGAAGGGAGATGTTTATTAGAGGTGGAAAAGAAGGCACTAGTATAAAACTTAGTAAATAGGAGGATTACTTATAACTGAAATGGGGATGTTTTTTATTGTATCTCAATTAATGTATTTGTTTCTTTTCATTGTAGTGCTGATCCCTTGTCTAACATTTATCTCACATTCCCCTCAAAAGAGGCTGCTGTGAACTATGCTGAGAAACATGGTAACTACTGATGCTTACACCACTGTAGTCAGTGAAATGAAAGCTTTTTGTTTTGAGTCCAGTCCTTGCTTGAAAATTAATATTATAGCCCACAATATAAGTAACATAGAAATGTAGAAGAGCTGAAAGAGTGTCCCATTTCTCTTTCCCCAACATTAAAGCCATTTGTTATTTTGTAATGCTTGTAATAATGTACACAAAATAATTGTCTAAAGTTCGCCTGTCTTGATTTTCAGTGATACATTTTTCATATAATTTCTCATTTGGTTTAAATGAGCACTTGTAGATTTTTCAAAGACTTTGAATCACACTTTCCCTACAGGCTCATGCAATTTTGTTGTCCGAAAAATTCCAAAGTGAAAAAAATTGTACTCAAAATTATGTTATTACCTATACTAACATTAACCATGCAGCAATGTTGGCATACTTATTGGTTGAGAGCACATCAATCCCTTTCTTTAAAGGCTTCAAATTGCCTTCTCCACAGGCACAAGTTTATAGTTTCCAAATTGCACTCAAAATCAGTTGACTACAAGTATTCATTACACCTGATTAAGATGCCTTCTAATTTTCCCTGTGTTATCAGGTTGGAATTATGAAATTGATGACAAACATGAAGTCAAGATGAAGCCAAAGTCTTATGGAGCAAACTTTTCTTGGAACAAGAAAACCAGAGTGTCTACTAAATAGAAACATAAACGATTATATCTGGTTTGATAAGGTTGAGGGAAAGGTTGTTAAAACATGAAACAAATTTCCTTTTCTTTACAACATTAATCTGTACTGTTATGTACGTTTTGTTCCATGCAATGTAAATAAACTTTTTGGTGAGAAGATCAGTTTGTGTTCTTGGATTCATTGTTGTTAATGCTTAGGGTTAGTTTAAAAATCATAATCCTCTTACACTTTATGCCACGTTTTAGGTTATTGTTTAATTAATTCACCATCATAAATCACCCACAATTGCAAAAATCAAGTCGTTCAGGGAAAAAATTGCAGATATCTAGGAAAAAAATTAAGAAAATCTTTGGCCAAATAGTAATAAATGGTATATAGAATAATAAAACATTTCCATTACCCACTTGGCCCTCAGTGTTCAACAAGTCTTAGAAAGTCGTTAGTCTCCAAATAAAGTGCCAACATTGTGGTGGTCAGGGGAGGGAGCATGGTTGGGATTTCTTTTGGCTGTCATCATTCCTTCTTTGTGGTTTACAAACAGCAAACAGCCTGTTACTTTAATCCAAGAATGCAATGTGTACAGAGACATTCTAACAATTTGGGTCTATCTCCACCAAGAAAATAAGTTCGTGAAAACCAGAAGCTGCAGTGTTCCTTGTACTTCGCCATGCAACAGTGAACTTTCAAAATTGCAGACTACAAGGTATCTGGTTTACTAGTTCACAGCACGATACTCAATAAAACACTTAAATTTTATTGCAAACTTAGATCTCTTGATAATCACTGACACCTACTAAAAAGGTCTCTAATTATCTAAGATCACCTCATAACGATTTAATGAATACCTCACCTCAAGCTACACTGAGAACATATCTCATGCACATGTAACAGAAGACTTCATAGCATCCCCATTCACAATTGTTCTGTGGTGGGTCACTAAAACTTGTAATAATTTTCCTCACTTCTAAATACACATATTTCATAATCAAATTCAATCACATGCACTGACTTTTATAACTAAAATTGCATGAATTTGCCAAAACAATTAACCATATGAAGGTGTACATGTTGTGTTCTGAACTCCACTTTACAAGTAAGATAATGACTTTAACTGTACCAAAGTTTACTTGCAGTCTGGCATATAAGTCTCTGTTCACAGGCTGCGAAAAGCAAAGCCTTATGGTTACTATAGCTGCATATTTATCAATTATGTACGAACAATTTCATAAACCAGGATGATTGTAAAATAAAGCAGCATTGTTTCATTAGAGTAAATAATAGTTGTCTTCATTGAAACATATTCCACAAACTACAGTAATTCAACTGCTTTCCATGATGGTCAGGTTGTAAGACACAAACCAATCAGATGTGATAATCCCCCCATGATTGGCAACAAAATGTTGTTTTAAGTAGAACCATTATCAACCGGTTTGAAAGAAAACTATATGATTTCTATTTATTGAATTGTTAATTTTCCTATTTTTTAAAATTTTTTTCCTCCTTTTCCCCCAAAAAGTGCTGCTGACTATTAAGAGCCTAATCTCCTTTGAGCTACAACTAATGATTCTAAGGATTATTGCAGGTAAATTTTTATACAACTACATAATGCACAAGATCCTTCTCTCAGCTTCTTCTTATGACAAAATCATATAACCTAGTTTGCAAAGTTTATTTTGATATGGCAAGAATTAATTTTGTCACATAAATTAAGTTCATACATCAATTCATTGTACCCAGTCAAACCTAACAATTGTTCAAAATGGTTGATCAAAGTTACATTTTCTCTACATAATTAAGAGGAAACATCCCAGTTTGGCCATTTAATGTTCCAGAAAGCCAGTTTTCATCTATTTGCTCATCCACTTGGATTACATCACCTTCATTAAAACCTAGTTCATTGTCATTTTCTGGAAAACAAAAACAAATATTCTTGTGTAAGAATGGAGAACTATATATGCAAAATAACAGAAGTTAAAGTTAAGAGATCAAATTCTTATCTCGTTAAATTAAAATAAAGCAAGTTTGGCTTTAATATTATAAAACTGCAATGTCTTCTATTCAGTTGAAGGTGTAACATTGTGCTTGGCAAAGACCACCACAGTGATAATCTCATAACACTAGTGTGTGGTTGCACTACTTATGTACACACTGTAGATTTTGTTTATAAAATAATTTGAACAAATATGTTACAAAGACTTTTCTTACCTGACTCAAAATCATACACTGCTTTAAATGGGCCACTGTAGTAAGAACCATTTGTTGCAGGGGTGGGTGCTGATGGTGGGGCTGATGGAGTGGCAGATGGTGTGGGTGAGAAACTGTAAGAGGACCCGGGCTCCTCATCGTCACTATCATCATTACTGCGAATGCGGATGGACCTTCGCTCACTTCGTGGGCGACTACCAGCTTCAGAAACCCTAAAATAAAGAAGAGTTAAGTTGAAAAGAAATAAATAAAAGTCAAAAGGAAACCACTACTGAAATGAACCTTAAAGATGCAGTAACTTAAAACCAATCTCTCTCCAGAATTTCATAATGAGAAATAAAAGACATAATGGTTACAGACAGAACAGTTGCAAGTATGTGTATACATTGAAATGTTCATCAATCCACTAACTTGTCGTTCAGAGTAGCTACCAGGCTTTCCATGACATCTGAGCAGTGTTTGTGATAGTCAAATATTGCTTCTGCTAGGGCTGCCAGCTGACTAACTTGCTCCAGCTAAAGAACATATTACAAATTACAGTAAGTGATCGATACAAGTTCCAGTTTAATTTATTGTAAAGGGGCTGTACAATTTACCTCAAGGTTTCACAAATTTCAGATCAAACAGTTACAGTGCAGCTGGAGACAAGGGATCACTATTAAAAGTAAATTTGTATTGACTGGAAAACAATACATTTGCATGCTTACATCAGCAGTCTCAATGAGGTTCAGCATACTGTTATAACAAATCTCTTTAGATTCCTCAAATTTTTCTTCTGCAGCTCTGACTTCTTCTTCTGGAACTATTGAAAGAAAAAAGAAACAAGGAAATAAACAACTAGGAAATACAAAAAAAAGGAAAATAAAAAATTACTGAAAAGGCAAGCCAAAATGGCAGTAACCTCCCAACTAAAAGGTGGATAGTCATAATAATACAGCAAAGAAGCTCCTTCATGTACATTGTATTTCATTTTGTACTTCTGAGGAAAATCACTTTTATTCCATTGCATTGTGTTGCTCAAACACCAGTTATTAGAGGAATTGGAGAGAGTTTTTGGGAATTATAATGCCTTTTGTACAACAGAATGGAGAACAATAATAATATATAGATTTAGCCTAGCCTAAAAGCAGAGCTTGCATTTTTTTTTCCCACACGTCTCAAGGGCACAACACCTTGCCCCGGCCAGGACTAGAACCTGGGTTGTCCAACTCGGAGCCCAGTGCACTGACCACTGGACTGCTGGACAGAGCCATAGCGTTGGTGTGCCTACGGTACAGTTAACCACGCATGTTAAAAGTAGCACCTTGTACAGTCGTATGGTCGTACATCCACATTTTTTCGGCTTGATGGGTTATTACTATTTTGTATAATTATGGGGCTACACTCTGCAAGCTCTACTATTACAAGCCAAACAAACTTAACTACAATCAATGTGTACCTTTGGGCCCCTTCCTCTTTTTACAATCATAATCAAGTCGCCGTCCCTGCAGTTTCTTTCTGTGGTGCTGATAAAAATCAGAAGAAATTACTATTCAAAAAGAATAATTAGCCTGATGGCAGTTGCTTCTAAACAAGCATACACAAGCAACTTCATATTCACATATAATGACTGACTGCTAGTTGGGCTGATCACTGTTCAACTAAGCCTTCTAAATGGCAAATAAAGTTTTAAGAAAAAAATTATGAGTGCTTACAGAGACATGACCATATGTTCTTTAGCTTTATGAAGAATGTCATTTCACATGAATTACACATGGGGCTTACATAATCATGATCTATTGGAGGACACTGATGCATGGATGAAATCACCATTAACAATTTTTCCTGTATGATACATTTTTATAATATGAGACAAATGGATGCCACATTGCCATGGGTCTGTAAAGTAATAGATCACAGAAGGCATCAAAATGTGGTAGAAAATCAGTGAAACACTTGGCTTCGTCTTGTGTGCCACTTTTTTGTTCTTACTTCATTTTGATCTATTACTGAACAGATGCAAAGCAACATGAAAATCTTTTTGTCATTTATTTGTTAAGTTATGTTTCAAATTGTACCATAATTTCCTTGATATCCCTGTTTCTAAGCTGATCCAGCGGATCAAGGAAGTTCTGTTTGACAGTATTGTCCAGTGCTTCTTTTATTTCAGCTAGATTTGAGAAGGCCTCCCCTGCATCCTGAAGGGCTTGGCCTGTAGGTAAATTTTAGTCATAGCACACAATAAATGGCATTCATCATGTTTAAGTGTAAGCTAATGATTTCTGCAAGAATGAATGCTCTGTAATATCATGTGGATTCACTGAGTAAAAGTTTCATCAGGGAACTGAGAATCAGACACATGTACAATGTACGTACATCTATTTATTGTTTTTGTTTGCGGTTTTTTTTGGTCTTTTCTCTCTTTTTTCCTAATTGTTCACAGTAATTACAAGTATTTAATATTCTTCCAACTTGTAAACTATAATTTACTTACTTTAAAAGTGAGAATGCAAAGAGGTGTAATGTTTTCTCTTTAAGTACCAGGTAATCTTTAAATAACTGATTATGATCAATATAAATGCTCACAACAGTAATTGCACACTCAGCTGTTTTGAACCTAACCTCCAGTTATTCAGTTTTTTTCTGTAACTTTGTAAATGTAAACTGATTTTTCCAATTTTATTTACTTAGTATTCAGAACGTAATTTTTGAGCTTTGTATTGTTACTTTTTTAACCAAAAAATATTTATATAAGTAAAACATATGTGTAACAAAACATCTTCATACATTTACAATTATTATAAAAATGTCTTGCAAGGGATGTCTGGATTTAGCTTATTTTGTCAAAAACAAACTTGGCAAAACATGGTGACATTTGCATCACATAACAATTCAGTATAAATTAAGTAAAAATGCTAATGCCCAAAGACATGTCAATAAAGTTTGAATCAAAAAATAAAACCCTTCTATCAGCACACCTTGCAGTAACAGGGAAGGTGAGGTGTAAAAGTTTTAAAGGAAGGAAAAATAACCATCTCTTTCAAAGATACAAGTAATTCACTCATTGAATGGTTACTATATAATATTTTACGATATAGGAATGAGTTTCAACTACACAATTAGCAATTCAGTTACATGCAAATGTTACTCATTTTACCAAAGAGTGAATCATCCCCAAGATCAGTGCCTCCTTTTTGCATGGTTTCTCCTAGAAGGCCCTCTGGTTGGGGGTACCTTGACACTTTGGCTTCACCTCGCACTTTGTGCACAGTTGTTTGCATTGTAAGCTTGGCCCGAGCAGCTTCAGAGTAAGATTACATAAAGTCAATATGCGGCAGAATGGAGAGCAACACATTAGTCTTATCAGAGGTTTTTCACCGCCAGATTTATGGCGTAAGCATAAGGCACACAGGCCATGAGTTCAAACAGAGGGAAAAAATTTCAATTCAAACAAAGTTTTGAATTTAGTAAGCCGTACAGTGAAGTATGGCCTGCAAAATCAATCAATCATAGAACACAAACTAAAATATGAAATGTTATATTTTCAGTCCACTGAGTACCTGGGTTAGGTTGAAGGTATTCTTTTGTTTTACCACTGACTTGATCCACCAGGTTTGCAGTAATATCTGTTTTCTACAAAAAAAGAGCAAAACATATATAGTAATTAAGCTCACTGAGGACCAACATTAACATAACAATAACATGAACACGAGATATTTTCTCCCGTCCCACTAAGTAAAAACTTCAAAATTTACAAATTTCATTTAACTTACTCTTCAACAATAAGAATTCATTTATAAAGTTTCTTCAATCAATAAGTTCAATTTAACCAAAATGGTCTTAAAATTGCATTAAATTATAGAGTGGTCCACTTAGTTAAACACATCTATTATATAATATAACATAGAGAACCACTGCAAAATAATTACATTCAGATTAGGCATGACAGATGGGGAACACAATTCCCCAGCAAAGAGATAAAGATAAAATTAAATTTATCAACTAAACCTTCAGTCAGATAAAACTTTGTAGCTTTTAACCCTTTCCCTCCAAAAATACAATGTCTAAGCTGAGCATGTTGGAACAGCATGAGATATGATAGTTAGAACTCTGGATAATTTTTTATAACACTGAACCTTTTTTTACCACAACAGCCAAGAATTCTGAACTTCCCACATAAAGATATTTTGCATATCACTTTATACATAAGACTTTCTGTCCCCCCAATTTTTCTTTCTTCGGTTTCGTTCAGTTCCGATCTAGTTCAATTTCATGTACAGGTATATGGTACATAATATTATATTTCCTGTGAGAAAACTAAGAAAATTTTACAATTGCCTTTTTCTGAATCTTTAGCAAAGTACAATTATTTCCTAAAAACCAATTTGCAGTATTCTTCAGTCCACATTTTTCCATCTCATTCTGCGTACTATCCACGATTTTAGGATGCGATCTTTGCAAAACGTTCGTTGATAATAGAGCGACTGCATGGATCTGCGAGTCACTAATTCGATTCCTCGTTGCTGTTGTTGTGTTAATTAATTCAACATCACTTTTAACATAAGAAGATTAAAACTCATTTATAGGTAATATCTGAGTTTGTGGATTGAACAAATGCGATGAAATATAGGTTTTACTATTAATGGTAATTAAATGCAGAGAGAGATTAAGCTTTACGAAATGAGAAAATTATAAACTTTTTCCATTGAATTTCCTCATTATAGAAATTTCTAAATGATTCGATTTAAACTGCATGAAGCGAATATTGCTATGAGGTTACAGAAAATTTATGGACATTAAAATCAATAATTATTTTTTAACTAGCATTCCGATAATAACAAGCGGTACATACTTTCAAGTTTCGATTCAAAGAGGAACATGTATAGAACAATAGATATTTTGCAAGTCATTACAAAACACTAGGAAACCGAAGTTTGACTCTCGCTGGGCAAAACATCCGTAAACTTAAAATTATTCTCACTATTCAGTGACACATGAAAACGCAAATCCCTGATGTTCATCAGTATCACCGGTGTGACAAAATTTTCGTGGCGTCAGCGGTTGTAGCATCTTGTGTCAAGTTGCTTTGACACTCTGGGAAAGGTTTCAAAACAAAACGGATTACAACTCGGCCTGAAGAAGAAATTAATAGGATGCCTCGAGCTTCGAGAGGTTACAAGACAACTATCATTTCCTAATAATAAAAGTAGAATTGTATTAAAAAGGTGATGTCGTTTACAAAAATTAAAGGTTACTTCAGCTTACGCGTAGAATCCGACCAGAAAGGGAAAATACACATTGGTAGAACCTGGGGTCAATTTGGTAACCCTTATGAGGAAACTTACTCTTTCTAGCTCCACAAAATCTTCTTCCAGTTTTGATCCCTTGGCACCACCAATCTTCTCACTCATGAACTGTTAATCAACAAACGGAAATCAAAGATGGAACTGTTCATGAAATATGAACACGAGCACGTACCAAGTTGTGCCATGAAACACTGCCCTACTCGCCCATTACTCTACCTGATTCGCTTTGTTAATTTGTTTTCTGAACCCTGCCAATGACATGATGACTCTGTTCTGATCTTTGAACTACTTGATCGTCTCTTTGAAGCAGTTTTTTACGCGCAAATCACACGCAAACAACGAAAATAACTCTTGAATCAGGCAAAGTCACGTCGACTGCTCTCACTTCCCTTGACGGGGAGCCTAGGCTTTAGTCACATGACTCAAAATGGCAGATGATAAAGATTTGAAAGCCCGCGTAAATCAGTTGACAATTTTGATCGTGTCTTCTCCATGTATTCGCTTTTAAAATTAGGAAATTTTCTGCCGTTAGAATAATCATTTGCAGGTCAAGGTGGAGAAATGGGGGAGAAATGTCAGTGGTGTTCTCTAGCGTGCGCAATTTGCCGCATAGGGTGCTTTCGAGTATGTAAGCTAAAGTTATTTAACATGTATATTTTGATATTGTAATGATTAATAAGACTTTTAATCATGAACTTATCGTGATTTTATGAGCAATTTTGGAACTTGTATTGTGAAAGATAACTCAATCAAAGTTTAAATCAAATCTTATTACAAATGAGAAAGGAAATTGAAAAAGGTTGGAATGAGATCGAGAGTAGCAAACTTTTTTAGCCTGTCCACAGCACTAAATTAACTCACTTTCGCCAAGTTCTTTCCTTTTGTATATATTCCTCTTACTTATCGTGTCCGTGGTCCGTTCTACTATAAGTTACGGAACCTCGTTTTTTCCGCTCGGATTTATGCCCCGCGCTCTTCGCGCTTGGCTCATAAGTCCGAGCGAAAAAAAACAGTGTAAAACGAGGTGAGATGTTTATTATTTCTCCGGGTTCAAATAGAGGGGAAGAATTAAATTCAATAAACTTTTGAATTTAGCTGGTTGCGAAGTAACATACAGCCCGCTAAATTGACCAATCATGTCACATCTACTAACTGAGAGATAAACACAGAGAATTTGTGTCATCCATAAGACGGAAATCGAAGATAATCACTTTTAATCAAATATATTATGTTACCTGATTTTCTCAAGGTTTGATTTCAAACATGGTTTTTGTGTTTTTGCTCATTTCCATTCTAAGAAGAAACAATTCACATGGCCAACATCGGTTTCTTTTATCACAGAGATATATAACAAGGAGTAATTGCATGTATGACCAGGAGACTGGTTGTATGGTCTTTCTTTTCATTTCTTTACTCTTCTGTCCAGAGGATGGGATGCCTATTACAGTTTCAGTGAAGGCTTATTTTCAGAGAGAGATTTTATTGGCATATAAACAACCCTTTACCTGAAGACTACCTCCTCCCACTTATCTCCAACCCCCAACCCCCCCCCCCCCCTTTATTAAGAATGTATTTAACCAGCCCCTTGGGATGTAATTTGTTGCATGTACCAGGAAGTTGAGTCAGTCGTCTTTCAAGCATCACCTTAGAAAAGAGATACTATATCAATTCATCCTAAAAACTCTTTCCAATACCTGAAATATTCAGTTGTATTTATACTGTACAGTGTTATCAAACAGTCTGCTGCAAGGAACCTTCAACACCCAGGCCATCATACTCTGTGATTGCAATTGGACTCAGCCAAGCTGGCAAGTCAATGCTGTTTGCAAAGCTGACTGGGGACGCCTCTGAAAAACTTGAGCCCACTGTTGGTAAGCTCTTTTTGCAAGTGTCTATATTTGAATATACTTTTCAGATTTATCACTTTGAGTTGACATTTGTTAAATGTCAGAAAAAGTTTATTTATAGTGATGATTGTGAGCACATTTTGATCGTTTTACTCCCAGAATCATGGAAAAGAATCTCCCAACTTGTTATGTAACATTGCTTCATGGGCTAGTAGGAAGAATTTGGTTTTATATCAAGACAATATCCCTTATTTCTGAGTGTAAGATATTCAGTAACTACCCATGTTAACTGTTTGATTTAATTCAGGAAATTATCTTTTACAAAATGATTGGCATACACCCAGTTGTACTCTAAATCTGTAATGTATTTCTGAAATGGCTATGATAGGTTTCTCTGTGAAAGCTGTCCAACTACCCAGTGCTATTCTGAATATTAAAGAACTCGGAGGTAAGTGTATGACTTCAAAGTTACTTTTAGTACCAAAAGTGATAACCCTTAAAAGATCTCAACTTTAAAAGGTATCAAAAGAGACTGGGGTTATAGAGAGCAAGTTTTCAAGCATAGACTTTCATATAAAGTGAGATCGGGGCAGTTGTTACATAAATATAGAATATTTCAAATGACCTAAGGATTTGACTCCAAAAGACCATGTAGCAGTGGGCCTCCTTTAAGTTATTGAATGTCAGGTAATTGTCATTTTACTAATGGTGCTGATGGTAGGATTTTTTCAAATGAATAAAATTATTAATTCATAAACTTATCTAACTTTGCATAATAGGTGGAGATAATGTCAGAAAATACTGGCCACACTATTTTGGAGGAGCTCAGGGGATAGTAAGAAAAACATTTACATGAAGTTTAAAGTTAAGCCAATGAGGAATTTTTCTGTGTTTATACAGTCTCATCTGAATGCAAGGAAACTTTGAGAAAGTTTTGCAAACTTTCAAAAATTTTCAAATTCTCAAAAAAATAAAATGTATAGTAATTGAAATGTCTTATTGCTTATCTAACTAATATTGTTTCAGAACAATTGTCACAATTGTTAATTTTGGTGAAAATGCACACAACAAAAATTGCACAGCTGCTGTTGACCAAATCTCTTTGTTTCTGTGTAGTAATTTTAACTATGTCTGTAATTTGTATTTGAAATATGATAATAATTAATTTTTAAAAATTTCTTAAAAAATTTCTGGCATAAGTGCTGGGCAGGAAGTGAGCCTTTACTCTTTCCTGTTCCTGGAAGGATCAAAGTAAGACCACACCCAAGAAAATGGTACAAAACAAACCTGCTGATACCAATATAACTACATAATTGAATGAAAGTGATCCTCGCAGTAATTTGCACTACTTAGGCAGTAGTGAAAATAAGGCCTGAAAAAAATTCAGGCCTGTACGGGATTTGAACCCATGACCTCTGCGATACCAGTGCAGCGCTCTACCAACTGAGCTAACAAGCCAACTGGGAGCTGGTCATGAAGTTGGTTCTAAATAAACCCGTGAAGTGATCACTTCACTAAGTAGTGCAAATTACTGCGAGGATCACTTTCATTCACTTCTTTATCCGCAGTTCAAATATATGACTTTCATATATTCTTAACCATTTATAACTACATAATGTTTAAAAGAATGATATAACCTTCATGTGGAAAGGCTTTTTATATCAAGTAATGAAAGATGTTTGTTTGGATAATAAATCCTGCCATATTTTAAATAAGGATCATTAAGTAAATACTAAAATACAAATCAATAACCAATAATTTGTAGGTGTTTGTGGTGGACAGCTGTTGCAATGATGATGACGTAGATTTAGCGGCAGCTGAGTTACAAGAAGTCCTGTCCCACTCCTCCCTGGAATCCCTTCCTCTGCTGGTCTTAGCCAACAAACAAGATGTTAATGGAGCCCGCAGTGCAGATGAGGTAAGTGGTGCACCTCTTAATATTACTGCAGGATTAGAGATCTTTTTTTTTTTTGTTTTAATGATAAACAATGTTTATCACAGTAATCCTCTACATTTTTTACAAGTAGAGTCTTTTCCAGGTTATTTTGGATAATTTCATCATTAGGAAAAATAGATGTCTTCTGATGCAAATATTTGTTGACTGGTAAAAGGCCAGTTGTCCATCAACCTATGAATAGAGAGGGTAAGTTTGCTTAGGGTTAGGGTTAAGAAACTGTGGTGCTCCTTCGTCAGAGCTCTAGGGAAGGGCTAATGCTCGAAATGTCAGCTATGAAACTCTTTATGGTAGCCAATTTACATTATCAGCTCAGCTGATAATGCTAAATCACCCCATCTAACTTTGACCCTCTGTCAAAGACAATAACTGTTGCATAAAGACTGACAAACCAATCAAAATTTGGGGCCTTTTTTTTCTCAACTTAATTTGTGATATGTGAATATGGCGTCCAAAGCGTATGCGGATGGTTGATTTTTTATCTGCGTCTTCAACTTTTTTAATCCACAGCTGTCGAGGATGATGGGGTTGGATGCGATTGCTCGCAAGAGAAATTGGCACATACAAGCGTGCTCTAAAGACGACACGGAAAGTGCCAAACAAGGACTTAGTAAACTAGTGTCATTTATCAATCCTGACACGGAAACATCGGAACAAAATAGATTATGAGCTCAAAAAACTACTAACATGTGTGTGATTTCCACTTTAATTTAATCGATTTCTGGGTTTCGGTGTCCTGGAGTTATTTGTAAAGGTACTTGCGCCATAAGTATTAATATTATTCTTAGTCCTAGAAGTATAATTATCATTAATAGTGGTAGTATTATAAGTAGTAGTATTGTTATTAGTGGTGGCAGTATTATCCTCATCATTATTATATTTATTGCCGCATTTAAACCAAGGAACAATATGTAACTCTCATCGATATATCGAAACCTCCCGTTAGCAACTTGATGTTGTTTCAGATGTTAAAATTGGTGCAAAAATTTTCAAACAGGGATTGTTTTCAGTCTAAAGTTGATCTAATCTCTTCTTGGTCGCGATATTACGCGAGGATTCTAAGATGTTTCTTTTGATATGTCGGTACCCATCCATACTCGCAAATTGTGTGTAAAGTTCATCCGTTCAGATCGATTTCCTGCTACCACAAAAGTTTTTTGCTTCTGACTTATAAATCCGACTTTTTATTAATTTATTCTATTTCTTCGTTCGCGGTTTTGTTTGGCAATGGCCCTCTCGTAATATCTTTAAACGGTTTGAGACACCTCCAGTTATCCTCAGAAGTTGTTGAAGCATACTCGTTAATTTGCGGAAGTCGTTTGAACATCTTCCGTAGTTTGTGGTTGTTGTCCGATCATAGTCCCGACAGGGTTAAGGGAAATCTCAGATTCATAAGAAATAAGCTGGCTGTTGTGAATATGTTGGAAGCCAGAAACTTGTGAAATTTGTTTGGAATAAATAGAATACTAATCGAGTTCATATATTCCTGTACAAATGTATAAAAGAATAAGGAAATGAGGAGAAAACTGAAGCTCCAATCTTTTGAGGCACAAGAGGACTTCTTTTGGTGTTTTAGCTTAACGTTGTGTCATATTGCAAGGTCAACTTCCGTATTTTACTTCCTCCCAAATCCGACTACGTTGCCATTGCGACAATGTTTCTGTTACGCCCCGACATTAATATTGTTAGTTTATATGTTAAATATCCGTAAACGCCCTAAAAAGCGCGTTCAGAGCTTCATGTTCTTAACAAAGCCAGCCCTACTTCCTCCCCCCAGCCCCCAAAAGAAGAACTCAATTAGGCCTAGTAGGATGTTAAAATTCATTTCATTACCTGAAAGTGATTGGCAGCTGGTCTCCCACTGCTCTAGTACTTCTCAGTAATCTTTCACACTTTGCGCTCATACTTATTATTACAGAAGCATGAACCCTCATCAATAAAATTATTTACGAAATGATGATCAGATTTTTTCTCATTCCTCCTATGTAATGCTTTGACCAGAATTTACCAACACTAACACTGGCTACATGTACAGTCAAACCTCGTTGAATCAACCATTCAAAACTTCAAGCCTGCCCGATTACTTTTAATCGGCTTGGGTCGAATTTTATTCTGCTGTTGACGCGAGTCATTCAACATTTTGAGGCCATTCAACATTTTGAAGTAATCGGGCAGGCTTGAACTTTTGAATGGTTGATTCAACGAGGTTTGACTGTACATGTAGCCAGTGTTAGTGTTGGTAAATTCCCCGGTTTTTTCATTTTCTATCCCTGCTACTTGTAGTAATAAGCTCTACATATGAAAATATTGCATTATTTATGTGTCGGTGGGTACAAGGAGAAACTAATAGGAAATAACAAGCAACATCAACAACTCACCCGTCCTTCAGTTAAGATGGCATACAAACAAGTGTTTTTGAAATTTCTGACTCCATTTGCCTTCACTTTATCTTCCTTTCTACAAAGCACTTACCGGTAGTTTCACTTTGGATCAATTTCCGTCCTATTGTTACCAATTTGTTTACTTATTTATATATTTTCATTTCTTGTCTTTTTCTGCGGTTACATGTTTATTTATTTGAGTTTTTGAGTGACTTCTAAAACGTTCCGTTAACTCTTCAGCAATCCCGGAAGACAAGGGACTTCTTGGAAGAAGCGAGGCTACTCTTCCACGCGGCTTAACTGGAAATCAAAAGGAAAAACGTGCTGCGAAGGTATTTGAACCAGCATGTACCCGGATATTTATTTTGGCTATAAATTGACTGACAAGTTCAACTCTTGTTCAGATGACCTCCGTTTCGATGCAAGTTCAATTTCCTCTCTGTTATCAGAACGGCTGTTTCAACCCAACCTGCTGAAAACTAGTTTTCTATTTACATACATTACAAGTGTCATCAATCTGCTTGAGATCGCTTTATGTAAATTTTAAGTGTTGTCTGCGACTGGTTTAGGAAAGGATAAAGTTGGTTTTCCAGCGTCTTCTCGAAGACCTCTCTGGACAGAATCGGTGTTAAAATGTATTGGCGGCGTTGTAAAATTTTCGCCACATTAGTCCTTCATATAACATCGTGTTTCAGTGTTCCGCTCAGCGATTTCTATCCTTATGGAGTCAGCGAGGGTGATAATGCACTTCCGCCAAATGACGACGGCAGCTCAGGAGAAATACCAATCTCAATTCTCTACCCGTATTTTGACAAGAATCACCATTCCTTATATGTAAGTAGGCAGTATTTATTTGCACTTTTTAATATGAATTATGTTTAGACTCGGTGATATCTTTTATAAGTTTATTTTTTAAAATATTGAAGTGCCTGTATTTTAAAACCACTTTGATTGTACGTGATGTCAGCGCTAAACTTTGCAAAATTGAAATTCACAGATTGAAAGAGTTTCTGCTTTTCTTACTTCACCTAAGATTCTAATAACGCCCTTTAAATAAAAATTTTCAAGAAAATTGTACATTGATAGCGTCTCTGATTTCTTGTGTATTAAAATCCCTATGAACTACCAGCGTGACAGTTAAATTTTTTCTCGGAACCACATTTGTCTCGCTTGATTAAATATAACTAAATGCAGCACGGATCAGTAACGTATTCAAACAAAGTATGATTTTCCTTTAAAATTCTATCTTTACACTGTGATGAATGATATTAGTTGCTCGTTTATTTCGTCATATCTTCACTGCCCAACAATATTTTCAGTTCTATCGCATTGTTTAAGTACTCCAATACGCCACGAGTGACCTTTCTACGCCACCCATGTGTTTCATGCGTGGTGTGTGTCACGAGATATATTAGGTTCTTCCTGTACAGAAATCATCGCTACCTCAGCAGAAGACGAATAGAACGCATGCAAACAACGAAAAAAAAACTTGAATTCAGTATACAAGACATTCCACTTTCATTTCAACCAGATCGTGCATTAAAAGTATTCGTGATAGTCTGGCGGGCACGACAGTTTAGTAGTTGTTTCACTAAGTACTTGAGTACTGTCAAAATTTGTTCAAGGGTTATTTTTCAGCGCCGCTTTACTGCCCAACGAATTCACAAATTAAAATACTTTTCGAACCGGAAAATTTTTTAATCTAAGAAGTGTTGTCGGAGGCTACAAAGGCATTAAAACGGTTCGAACTTAAGCTGCAAAACCATGAATCTGATCTGTATGACCTCACCGTTTTCAGTTTACGCCCATGTTATAGACGAGTCATAACTATAATTAGTATAAATCGTCCTTTCACAAATGCTGTATTGCGACTGGCTACGCAAGTCGCTATATATTTAAGACATTTAAAACAATCAGATTATCAGCTCAAGATTTTTGTCACGTGATAGTTGATTGTTGGTTATCAGTTGATGCGGGAAAAGCCAGGATCAACTTTCACGATTACAAATCGAAAGTGAAAAATCTTACAGTTTAAGTTGTTGGAACTCTGACAACAAAAGAGTGTAATGTGTTTATTTTGATTTTAAAAAATAGGGAGTATTATAATTTTTATTTTATTTTTACCTTCAACCCGAAGTGCTTATTGCCTAGCTGAGTCCACGCTGCAAGGGTGAAAGCTTTTCCTTTATGTGATCGGTCAAGGGAATTAAACCAGAAGCATATAACTTACAATGGGGTCAAAAATCCATAGGCAGTTTTTGAAAACATGTCCTATGCCCAAATATATGAAAAAGACCGACTACTTTTAGCCAATTCACTGAGGCGTGCACACAGAACATCCACTCCCCCGGCCCTCTAACATTGTTGGTGAACCTACGTATTGGTAAAGTTTACTAAGCGCACCAAATTCAACTTTGTTTGCGGAAGAAATAATTCGATTGAAAGTGTCCCAAGACTCGTAAACTCCACTGTAGGTCATCTGATTATGATATAACACATGTATTGTAATATTAAATCGTTCACCAGCACAAGTTGTGAAGAATCATGTTTTATATGATCGCATGACTTATTAAAGGCTTCCAGAAGATTATCGATTTCAGAATAATCTTCATTTCTTATTTAACTTTTCTCTGTGTGTGATTTCAGGTGAACACAAATGGAGTTATCTCATTTCTGGTTGCAGTGGGTCAATACACCCCAGCTCCATTCCCCCTGGGGGACAACCGACGTCTTATTTCGCCATTTTGGGGTGACGTGGATACTACAAATGGGGGAACTGTATTATACAGGGAGTCTATTGACCCTGTATTGCTGAACCGAGCTACAAAGGATGTTCGACGGGCATTCTTAAATCACCAGAGATTCTCAGCCTCGTGGATCTTCATAGCGACCTGGGACAGAGTGGCATTCTTTGGAGCAGATGGAGACTTTAAAAACAAGGTAACAGGGAAAGATAAACTTTTCGCCTTGTCACAAGCGTGGGACATGAAGAATCGAACTTCTGACCATTGTTGCGCCACCACTGACCTCTTTCTTATTTTATTTACACATGACGCTCTCCGAATAGCTAATCCTAGCAATAAGAAGGACGCGTGTCACGTAAGAACCTTATACATGTGTAGCTCTCCACAGAGTCTCTATGACTCACTGGTAGAACATTAGAGTGTGGAATCTGGAGGTTTGAGATTCGATTCCTTATGGGGACTTAGAATTTTTTCCTTTCCCACACTCTCGTGAAAAGACGTAAAACGTCTTTCTCCACTTCACTACTGAGCGCAAAATTTACCGTCTTTCCCACTCTAATTTTACAAACAAGGTAACATTAGTTAAAACCCAACCGGGCTATAAAGACAAATAACCTTAATTCACAATGGTTTAAGCAGAGGATCTTGTGTAAAAGGGTAAGAATTCTCAAAGAAATTGCAATTCTGTTCCTTGTCAGGTCAACAACTTTCAAGCAGTGCTGGTTACAAATGGACGTCATTCATTTGCCATATTCAATTACAATCAAATCGTGTGGACAACTGGTACAGCTAGCGGAGGGACTGAGGACGGATTGGGCGGTACGCCTGCTCAGGTGAGGGTCTGAATGTAAAGTAAGAGACAATATGTTGAGTAAAAACAGTGAGCCCAGTGGATTTATTACCACAATCTATATAGAAAAAAAAATTATAAACATGCAGGTTGCAATGAAACGCACATTCAAATAACCCATAGCCTTCCAATATTAATTCTCCTGTCCTTCTCCTACAGTTGTGTAGCCTGCGAGTGCACAAGACTGCGCCTACAGGAGCGGCGAAGCCTGCGGGTTTTGAGCCCACCCGTGAGGCGAGCGTGCATGAGGTTTGCAAAGAGTCTACGAGGGTTCTGCCCCGAAAATGAGACCCCTCTCAGACCTCTTTCCAGCCCGTTTTGCTCGCCAACTCGAATTTCAAAGGCCTCCATGCTCGTGCCGCATCTTTAGTGGGAGTCCACTTCTCAAAATTTTTATTAAAGAACATATGGCCAATGGAATACCCAAATATCTTTGGACCTACTTAATTTAATGAACTCTATCCATGACAAATTTACCGTTGTAACTCCAAGAAAGGTTAAAACGTCACCCAAGAGAAAGGTACTAATGCATGCACTGAGCTCGCTTGAAAAAGATTACTCATAGATTCGTAGACTTGAACCCTTTCCTCTATCTGCAGCTGTGACCGAAATATTACACAATGATGAAGATGCTACCATAAATGTATGGAATTGACTGTGGATTTGACTTTGAACTGCAGGGCGGGTTTAATGCTGGAGATGGGGTGAGGTTCTCCATTATTCCTGGCTCCCGAACAAATGACATCCTTAATCTTACTTCCACCTCAAACGTTGCTCGAGACGGTCAGTGGATGTTCCAAACCGATGAAGCAAGTGTGGAAGCTGGGGGATGTAACACAAAAGGTACAAATTGTAAACACAAGTATAGTTTAAAGAAACATCACGGAGTCATAGGCATAGATCTGTAGATGTCGTAGGAGTGGACATTCAGCGAACACCTAAAAAGGAAAAAAAGAACTTGAATAAAAAATTATAAATAGAGAGTCAATGGAACAGACCAAAAAAACTTTGCGGGAAGTAACTTAAAACTGTACGGAAATAATCATTTTATCCTCCATAATTTTTGTTACCTAGCTTCGCTTCTTAAAAGGCACCACGCATAAAAGTGTTGCAGATTGTACTGTCCTTGCTTCACAAAATATGTTGTTTTAGAAAAAAGAATCCAAATAAGTGAAGAGACGCAAACATTCACCACGTTCAGCGGGCTTTTGGTTATATGCTACCCTAACATTGCATTCATTTGCTTCTTCCTATTTAACAGGATCTCTCACCATATCACCCCGATCTGGGATTATGTTAGGAGGTACGAACGTGAAAATGGGTGGACCTTGCTTCACTGCAAATGATAACATTGTGGTTCAACTCGACAATGACATCAACATTAATGCAACTTTTAGCGACGAGCTAACGTCATCAGTTACAATACCAGTGTTGAACAAGACAGGACGGTTGTCATTCAAGTTATCTACTGACGGCGGAAATTCATTCGATTACAATGGAGTGTACACATCAGGTACGTTATCAACTAAATTCTTTTTATTGTCCGTTGAGCTCACTTTTGACATCAATCAAAATTGTAAATTTAAGGAAAAATTTATAAGAAGGAACAGGAATTTTATCTTTTAAGACGAACATTTTAACGTTTATGTCTTTGTTCGACAACCAAGCTTAAAATTTGAAATATGCATATTTTTAATCTACACTCAAGTCGCTCTGACCGTAGGATCCATAAGCTCTAATCAATGAGCCATGTGTGGCCCAAATAATTCCGGATGTGGTGGAGTATCTCATCGCGAAATGGAACCCTGGTGAGGTTCGAATCTTCACAAGGCCCTCGGATGTTTAGAGGATATTCTAAGGGCAACATGCACCATTGGCTTTGTTCAAGTTTCCGGGTCATTTCTTCCTTCACTAGAAGGAAGATTAAAAAAATTATCTCTTTTATTTTAGTTCCCATAAATCGATACACTCCCGAGGTCCAGCGAGAGGACGGTGATAAATGGCAGGAGGATTCCACGGTTGACATTAGTTGGGATTCGGGAAGCATCGGAGGACTAGACGAGGAAGTGTCGATTGATTTGGCGCGCTATAAAATGGGAGATGATGATGTCCCCGTACTGGACAGCTTCCGCCAAGTAGTAAACAATCAACTTAATTCTGGACATAGTCAGTTTAATGTCACAAAAGGAGAGGGAGACGGGTAAGGGTGATTCTTTAAGCAGTAATGTGCGGGAAAGAACAAAAAACATTAGTTTGGCATGCTTTTTCATCATATCAACAACATTCTGCGCGAAATTGCATTGCCGCTCAATAGCATCAAACGCATGTTTGTGCACTGTTTGTGTTGATAAATGTAATTATCACATAAACTGCGATGTTATACAGGGATTTCCGGCCCTGAAAAAAGCCGTAGCAACACACGTGAAAGAATATCTTATTTTGTTCCCCACGTGTGTTGATATAGCCAATCACTCGGTCAGGTTGCTGAATGAACGGCAAGTTGATTGTCGGAGCTTTCTCGAAATATGGCGCCCAAAACACCAAAAAATCCGTATGGCTGACAGACAGTGAGGTTCAAACTTACCTAGAAGGAGAAAACCAGTGTACTAAAAGAAAAACTGAAAGTTACGTATTCAGTGGCTTTGGTGTTAGCATTCCCATTGTTGTTTTTGTAATCATGATTCAACGCATTTTTTGCATCCTAAGAGTTAGCGCCCACGCATTCTACGATTGTTATTCGGGGATTGTCGATTTATTTGTTTTCATTGATTAATTTTACTGCTCTTCTTGTGAGTAAAGAGCTACTGCGTTTATATGATAAACAAAATAATACATGGTTGCTTGTAGATATGGAATTTCTCTTCTCACTCTCACTCTCACTCTCACTCGTTCGCTGTGCTCACTCGTTAGCTATCGAGTTAAACGCTCGAAGAGAAATTTCATATCTACGTGCGCCCATGTATTATTCTCTATGTAGCGCACCTCTTCGTCTTGTGAGTCACTGATCATGAGTAGGGAACTCAGAGAGGAGATGAAAACAGTTCCTAAATATCTTTCGGTGTTGTTTTGTTGAAAAATTCATTTTCAAGGGAAGCCTATTCGAATGGAGCGCGCGCTATGTCCGTTAAGAACTGAACACAATTCAGTTGTTACGTCAGTTGCAATTCACTGTTCGTTTTTGTCAGCGAGTTTTAAGCTGCATCTTTTGTGTCACAAAAAGATGTGTTCTGTTTCGGTAGTCACAACGAAACTGGTTTCAATAGCAATTGGCGATAGAGTGGATTATTTGAGTAAAGTTCGTGGTAAAGAAGAAAGTGTTTATGATAAAGTCGTAAGAGAATTCCGCGAACTCGAGAAGAATGCTGACAAGTACTTTCACAACTTGGACGCTGTCGAAGAAATGTGTAACCAAGCGAAGAAAGACGCGCAAAGATTTCGGCTGAAAGCTGAGGCCGACAAAGAACTATTGAAGAGAGATGCTGCCGTGAGGGCCAAATTGTATTCCTCCGTCACGGAAATGAAAGAAAAACTGAACCGAATGGATATCAAAGAAGAGCCGACATGCCCAATTGAGGAAAAGATGCCTGAAGCAGCTGAGAATGCACACCGGCTAACTGTCACCGGTCGAGTGTGTCGCTATGTCAGGATTGGATGTGCTTTGGTGTTTGACGCAGTAGCTGCGTATACTCTCTTTAGGTTTACTCAGCCATACCTTTTTTAAATCACTGCGCCGGGCCCTAAAAAGAAGATGGGCCCATCGCTCGGTAAGAGAACGAAAAGCCTACAAGCAGTCCCCCTTTTTGCGAACTCTGTCGCGCGAGTTAAAAAAAGGGAGGAGGATTTTTTTTTTTTACTCCCTATCAAAAGTTTAGGCCCTTGATGTCAAAAGATATTCGAGGCAATGATTGGTTTGGGTGTTTTTCCTCAGAGCTAATCCTCTTGTTTTACTATTATTTTGTAGGAACATCGATGATCGTTTTATCAATCTTGTTCGGGTGTCAAGAAAAAACAGCTACAGCAACGTATCTAAGTCTCAGTGGGTGTGGAGTGAAGTGTTTTCTTGGAAGAATGAGCCGTGGGCCGAGAGTAGATGTAAAAAATGGCATCAGAAGGAACCTAATCCAGACACATTCAGAGGTATTTATTGGAGACCTAAATTGCATATGTCTTGGTGAAGGAACAGACTAACGTGTTGTTACTGGAAAATAAGCTCTATCGATGCTTCTTAAAGAGAATGAAGTCTACGTCTTAAAGTCCGGATTCAAACGGTAGAGCCTCACAAATTCGAATTTGGTTATTGCTGAAGTTAACTCGAGTAAGGGGCCATTTTCTTGGAAGATGGTTTTTCAGTCATTAACCTTCAGCCACCCCGAAATCCTTAGCACGTTAAAATGTTGTAAGCGTCCTCGTAGCAATTCATTATCAACACATTAGGCAAGATTCTTAACTCGCGCATTCCCTTTCTTTGAGCAGAAATGCCTGTAAATGGGGTGCAATATAGCCGTCAGGAGAACCTAGAAGCTGCCATCCGAAAGGATTAGCAATGCAGCTAAAAATTTTCATGCTTGATAGACCAACGTAAACTCCTATAGAGGATTGTGGGGCTAAACATGGGTTAGTATTCCAACAGAGTGATGGCAAGACCCATCCATTTTTCATTTAAGAAAACGTTTCTGTATGCTCAACGTTAGCGGATAGTTTTTGAGAAGACGACAGTAATGACAAGGCGAAGAGGATTTTGGCTAATGCTATTGTATTCAACCACTAAGGAGATCCCAGCATGCAGCCATGCCCTTCGAGTTTGACTCAGGCTATGGTAGATCGCGGGCGCTTCATGTCTGATGAGGAATGCAATCCCCAAAATCGCGATGGATGTGATCGATACCACGAGGGAGCTTTCCAGTGTTTTTTAATGGTCAATCCCAGGTCAGTTATTCTTAATTTTAGTTTAATAAAAGCTTACTGGCAAACAACCCTGAGGAAATGTAGATCTATTTGCTGTTTTTAAGAAGGCCCGCTGTGCAACGAAAAAAAGGTATCCATAAGCACAAAATATAACTTTGCCTCGATTTGATTCACTGGACCCAGTTTTTCTTGTTTTCGTCCGAATATGTATCGAGCATGGAGCACTGATTTACTTTTTCTTCCATAGTGCCACAGGCTCCGGTCAGCAGTGCTGTTTCAACAGGATTGGAAACTTAATGATGGGCCAACCAAACGCAGGGTCCCTTGACCGCGTTCATCCTAATGCTGGTCTCCCTGTGATATCCCATTTCTTCCATGATAAGGTGCCGTACGAAGACTGCTGCCGCAACTCTAAGAATTGTGAAAAGTACTTTGAGAAGCGGCCTTCAGACGACAGCTCAGAATATCAAGCACCAAGACCCGGTAATTCTTAATCATTTAAGTGTTATGTGGCATGTGGGCGACGCGATTACCCAGGGGTTGGAGTGGATAAAATGTGGTCGCTCAAAATTCACAATTGAAAACGAAAAATGTACGAAAGGGCTGAACACGCGTTAAAAAAAGGCGCAGGCCGGTTACTCTCCTGTGTGACAATGCCACATAATTAAAGTGTTACAGCATTTCCAAGTGGAGTCAAATTCGCTCTATAAACATACGAATGATTCGCGTATTTGGGTAAACGCGACGCAGTAGTACGATTTGTTGATACATGATAGCGTGTCTGTTTGCAGACAGATCTGTACGACAAAAAAATCCCCTTACCCATCAACAAAACTATGAAAAAAATTGACGAGACAAATACTCAACGGTTAGAGTTATTCATAAATAAATACATTACATTTCAATTTTTTAATACAAATAAACCCAGCAGTCTCGATCGATAGCACACCGCAGAAATGACGCACACCGTCCAATTACACAGGCTTGGCGCGTGAACTGTCCTTTTACATTGTTCAGTTATTGTGCAATTGCAAGCGCAGCGTAAAAGTTGTCCTAAACTAAACAAAGCGCGCAGCTAATTGCCAACTACATTTGGGCATTATGTTTTACTTTTAATTAAAAGTAGGGAAAAAATGTATGTATAGTTCTTTGATAGTGATTTCCCTTAACAGTTCACATCTTCTTTATTTCAATAACTACGTTTTTTCGTTGCCCATAGCTACCGGTTTTGGGGACCCACACATGGTGACCTTGGATGAGAAGCCATTCACGTTCAACGGATATGGGGAATACTTCATTTTAAAAGTGAAAGGGGTGGACTTCACTCTGCAGGGGCGTATGGAGCCTCTATTAGCAGACGATGGATCGCCCTCAAAAGCCACAGTATACACGGCATTTGCAGCCAAAGAAAATGGATCAGACGTTGTACAGGTTAGGAAAATATGGGGAAAACAGAATTATTGATTATCTTATATATGTGGTTATGGGGCACACAGGAATGTACGTTACATGATGTATTTATATTAGACCGTCATTGCCATGCTGGACTCAAGGTGGCCTATTGGTTGGCATGTTGGACGTGAGCCCGATAGATCTACATTGGTCTAGGTTCGTCTCCCGGCTGGGTCATCTACTTTGCCCCTAATGTGCCCTTCTCCACCCATGCAGGAGTGTTAATGGGTCACAGGAGACTGGATCATCCATGATGGGCCAGCATGTCCTCATTTATTTGTTAATATAAATAAACTAAATGTTGTACTTAGTTAAACTTTTTTTCTCTTCTTCTACTCAATGTAGATCCAGTTGAATGGTCGTGGCTTAGTGGATGTTTTGGTGAATGGGGAAAGAGTTGATTTTGATGAGCTCTCCCTCCTGGAATTCACCGGAGTCTCTGTGTTGTATTACACCAACACTACTAAATATTCCGTTATTTTTAACTCCGGCATCTCCGTGACAGTTGAAGGCCAGCAAGAGTTGCTTGGTCTCGTGACTTTGGTACCAACAATGTTCAAAGGTAAAAATCAAGAGAAGGTGGAAGAATTCAAATTAATTTCAGTTATTTCTCTCCCCTTCCCAAGTATACGGGTACACAGTTTATCTTTAACGTTTATGAGTCTTTTTAAAGAAGAGAGATATCTTAGCGAAACTCATTTTGAACGAGTGTTACCCGGCTGGGGGAAGAAGAGGTCCCAAGTGGGTAGTTGACTCTTCTCTTTTTATCAAAGAAGAGATGTCATATTACACTTGCCAACGAAGTTTGAGGTCTTTACTCTAAGTTCTGGACAGAGTTTTTTATGATTAATTGATGGCCAAAGCGTGATGTGTGTTGGTCTTTAGTCGACCGGAAACAGTGACAATTCGTAAATTGCAGGAGAAAAATTACGACTCACTGCAGTATTTGTAAAGTACATCAAATTGATTTGGGGAAACGATTATTGGTTACTCAGAGCGGCTTCCTATAATATTACGAGAGACGTACTTCGAAAGCAAAACGAGCCCGGGCATTTGTTAGTTAGCCTTCATTAAGTTTAAACAAACAATTTGGAGAAAGAAAGGATTCAAGAGGGTGATTTTGAAAAAGTAACTGAAGGTTGGCCCCCTAAATCGACCAATCGCAATGCGTTTGGTAACTGTGAGATTGCATTTAAACGAAACAGCATCACATACCCAACTCCTTAAATGGACAAGCTAAAAAATCGAAGCAAGTATCCGATATTGAGAGTGGAAAGTTAAACTGTTCATTGCAGGTAATACTTCCGGTCTCCTTGGATACTGGGATGACAGTAAAGAGACGGAATTCCTCAAGCCCGATGGAACATTCCTGAATACAAATTCGAGTTTGGAAATCATACACAGAGAGTTCGGACAATTATGTACGTAACTGTCAGATATGATTGCTTTCTGTTCCTTTTTATGTTACTCCAAGTTATGGAATTACCTTCCGGAGTTTCGCAAGTCATAAAACGCAAGTTAAAATCAAACTATCAAAAACCTATGTAGCCGGCCATTAGTATAATTTTCAGGTTAGAAATACAATTTTTGAAGACACTTTTTTTCATATTGCAGATGCTGCTAAGTTGTACCGTGTCCTTTTAGGTTGTCAACCCCTCCATAGTAATTTCTATGATTTTTGATTTCATTTACTTCCGCCCTAATTCACCAAACGATTAAGCTATGAAAAAATTCTGTCAAGTTGTTTTGGTCTTATTTAGCACAAAAGACCTCAATAAACTTTAATGATATGAAACTACTTTTAAGACTTTTAAAGAAAGACATCTAAAATTTGCCAATATGTAGCAGGTTTTTTCTCATACTCTCAAATGCTGACAAAGAAAGCCAAAAAAATAAGACAAGAGTCACATAGGAAACTCCCAGGATACCCGCGTTTAATGGCGCTATCCTTTAAAAGTGCACTTGACTGTTACACCTTTTCTTTCGTCTGCAGGGGTCACCAAACCAGATGAGTCTCTCTTTGTCTATCAACAAGGGCAGGACCACTCCACGTTTCACCATCCGAATTTCCAGCCAATATTTCCTGACAGTCAAAAATTGGACTTTACTGATAAGGTGCTGGAGAAGGAGGCCCAGAATGTTTGTGGGGATAGCTCCGAGTGTTTGTTCGATATTTTTACAACTGGCAAAGTGCGAATCGGACGAGCAACAAAAGAGACTGTGACTCAGTTTGTCGCCATTGTAAACGACACTGTGAAGCCAGGTTGAGAATAATAATTTTTATAGTTTAATGCGATAGCTAAACATCAATTCACAGTATTTGATCCGTCAATTGGATTATTTACGAGCTCCTACAATGCTCAATCGTAAAATGAGTCCAGGTTTTAGACCTTTCAAGTGAAAATGAGTTTTATTTACCTTAGAATAGAATGATTTTCGTCCAAAAGGCTTTGCACTCCGTGTCTGCAGATCAGAACAGAGCTTTGGGCGTCGCGTTAACTGCACAATGAGGCAAGCTTGTGCTGGGCCTACTGGGTGAAAATGAGTTTTATTTACAAAAGATAAAAAAAGTCATTTTCGTCCAGAAGGCTTTGCATTCCGTGTGTACAGTTCAAAACAGAGCTTGATGACGCATCGGTGGAAGAATCTTTGATACATAAGATAGCGATTAAATTCATACAGAAGGAACAATTCATTCTCCAACGACTCTTAGCATTCAAACGACTCGATACCAAACGAAAACGCGTTTATGGACACTTTTCATTTCCTGTATTGTTCCAGGTCTCTTCCCTGTTTGCTCATGGCTGAAGGCTGGTATGTCAATCACAAGGGTTGCTAAATTGTGTGATGTTGTCTCTATTTTTCAGCTTGTGTACCACTGGACTCGCAGCTAACCGATGGGGTTGTACACAGAAATGACACTGAAGGCGGAATTGATTACACGTTTGCATGCAATGAAGGTTTCGTTATGAACGGCTCTAATCATGTGACGTGTAAAGATGGAGTTTACAATGGTTCGGCTCCAAACTGCTCGCCGAAAGGTGAAGTAGATCAATATTTCATTTTTTAATTCACTGCATGCCTTAAAAATTGTTATGTTGACTATAATTGCGTTTTGTTCCCGCCATGATCAATCGATAGCATCGATGATTGATACCGTTTGATAACTAGCGATATAAGTAGATACAACTGGGGTCAGCATGGAAATAAAATCGATCGATTGATACTTATAAATCAAACTTAGAACGTTTAGCCTAATAATTCGGCTGAGGTTTGACGTGTGGAAGGCTGCAGTTGATAGGAGTGACTGACGTTTCGACAACTTGAGCGGAAGTCTTCAACAAACTCAAGGTTGTCGAAACGTTAGTCACTACAACCGACAACAGTCTTACGCGGGAATCTCCCTTTACTGAACGATCAAACCAGTTTTTGTAACACCGAAACTTGCTAAATTTTGCAATGATACTCAAATCAGTCTTAGAAACGAAAGAAGGGCATAGAAACCATTTTAGTGCAGAGACGCTTTGGTAGTATTGGGCCCTTTCCAAGAACTCTTTCGTCCAATCATCCACGATAGCCTCTTTATCGAACCAACAATTGGTTCATTCGTCTGTATATGTTCATCGAGGTTTGAAACTCGCGGAAAGTTAGAAAAGCATGCAAGACATTTTAGAGTCTCTCGAGGAGCAGCGGTACTTCAAATTTTTGATTTAGAGAGACTTTTTCTGCTACCCTCCAATACATGCTCAAACGTCATCTGTGTCTAAAATGGACACGCGCAAAATTGAATTTGATAACATAAATGTAATAAAACGAGATGATCGGTGACTGCGCATGACGTTTTTCTTGCCGTCTCGCACAACTCTCTAAGCAATAATAAAGGATCAAGAGCTTCTTTAACAGGAAATAAAACTAATGGAGACCGACAGGCATGGAAACTCCAGTGGGAATTACTATACAATCCAGATCTGGTTTATCTGTATTTCGAGTATTTAGCCTACAATGGTATTCCGGATTCCTCAACGCTAGATAGATTAGCATTGGAGCTCAAAACAGACAGGGATAAGGTAAGAGCAACGTACCAGTAAACTTTCAATGTAGTTTGCCTTTTGTCCGGAGTTGATTCTCTTCTGATTTTCAACTGACTTATCGCCTTAGAAGCTTTTAAATAGTAATTCAAATTATATTTCGAAATCAATAATAAAACAGACCAATGACCTAACAACTGACGTTTTAAAATGGTAAAAGGAAAAAGAAAAAAAGTCACTATAATTGTTAATGAGTTGAAACGAGCGGTATGCTTATTAATGCAAACCTGGAGCCGTTGGCTTTTACACGCAAACTCTGTAAATACCCTGTTTGCACCAGGGATCACAAAAAAATAGAAGGATCACCAAAGTGTTTTGCATTTCATCAAACACGTAATGGTTCCCTAGTTTGGTAAAATTTATTTTTTCTGCTAAGTTTCATTCATTCATTCCTTTTCATTTTATTTTGTACTTATTTTTATTTCATAGATCCTCAGCTGGTTCAAGTTTCTGGATAAATGGTATTACGACCAGAACCAGGGAATGTGGAGCAATTAGTAATGAAGTAAAGTTGCCGCGAAGCGAATCCAGGAAAAATCAAGATGAAATTTATATTTTTTCTATTGCTCAAAATTAGAGAACTTAATATATGATTATTCGATGAGTGCGTAAAACAAATAAAACTTGCACATTTTTTCAATGTTTCCATGGTTATAATTGCATAAGATGGCAGCAAATGAATTTCACTAGCGGGTAGATATCATTTCACGGCATTGAAAAGGTGTCCTAGTCTATTCGCACTTCTCTCGTAAGACCGATCCCTCAGACATCCTTACAAGTGCATCGATATCCCATGATATTATCATCAATTTACATACAGTACCACTGTCACTGAGCTGCTGTGTTGTGGCGTAGATTCGACTCCAAGTGTCGGCCATATTATAAACAAGTAGTCGGCTTTGAAATCAAATGAGTTCACTGGGATAAAGCATGAAGTATACCATAGGTGAGAGCATCAAGGGTTGATTAACACTTTGAATTTTTGAATGATTTTCAGGCTACAAAGTAAGAGTTGGCCTTTAGATATTTGTCAAACACGAAAACTTTTTATGAACTGGCCAGATGCAGGTATTTTCAACCATACAAGGTTCTCTTAATTACGAATTTTGAAAAGTGTAGTATTTCTTTTTTGCTTAATGCCAGTAACAATCTAATTTAGCCAACATCAAAAATTTGCGGTGTAGTAAGTAATTGTTTCAACATGTAATTTAAGTCACTTATTACAAGTCCTTCAGCCAATTAAGTAAGACGGAAAAAAGAATATGCCATCTGCGACTCAAAATGTTCCCGCTCACATATGAAAAATGGGGTTCTCTCTTCTACTGTACACTACAAACGAAAGTGGTGACTAAATGTTACAGCCTCATTGTTAAGATACTGAGGAATGCCTCTTCGATGCAATGTGCTAGTCTCTTCGTGGTAAACAGTTTGTCATGATCAGAATGTTTATAAGATTACTCTAATCAAAACGACTAAAGCTGCAAACTACATGATCGACTCTTTCGACGGTTTTGTTTACCAATAATCGATCGCTAACGATTGGTCAGGTTGGGTTCTTTTTTTTCAATCTTTATGTCTGAAAACGCTTTATTGATAGGTTAGCCTCTTCTCCCTTAATTTTTCCAAAGAAACTCAATTGTTTTAATTTACTTTCTTAACGTTTGTTTGCAATTTCTTTTAGGCTCTTTGAAATTGGACATTAAATTTAGTTGACAAGAAAAAAAAATCTGTTTAACGTGGCTAATTTGACTGATCATCTTTAGATCTCAAATTTGGGAGCAGTCTTACTAATACTGGGGGAGGGTGGGTGGAAGGTTTTTGTGGGAATCGAGGGATCAGATGGTTTCCAGGGGAAACGGAGGGAGGATCCGTTATCAGTCGTTGCCGAAAAAGAGTATAAAGGGGGCGGGGGGACTATAGATCATTGACTATAAATTAACTCTGCCAATGAGAGGGAAAGTTCATATGAATATTACAAAGCCCTATAGGGGGATCAAACAAATTATATCGGGACTCAGCCATATTCCACTGAATCCCCCCCCCCCCCCTCCCAGGAGATAATAATGATCGGTCACTTAAGGCCAACTGTAAATAAGGACGGAAAGAGGTACAGGTAGATGGTGAGTGTGTCACTAATGTTCCCGTGGTAGATAATTACCTTTGAAAGGCAGAAAAAAAATTAATTAAATGATCGAGTGATAACATGGTACATATTGATTTCCTTTTTAAAAGAATGTCCAGTTCGTCTTTGGCATCTTAAGAATGGTCGTTTTCACGGGGATGGCAGTGTTTATCTTTCAACGTATCATTTCCTGTGTAACGGTGGATATGTCTTGGTTGGTGACAGTACCGTGACATGCACGGCGGATGGCTCATGGAATGGTACAAAACCCGTCTGTTTGCGAGGTATCAAGTTTAGCCTTAATACCTTAGAGAGGTTTCTTAGAAAAGGAGAATCAGGAATTAATGATTAAGGAGGATCGGGGATGGATGTTAAAGGATCGATCATAATGAAATTACCAATTTTTTTGAAGAAAAGAAGAAGTTAAAGAGCCCTCTTTGAAAGTTAAATGTATGAAACTTTCCAGTGTAAATGCATGTATCTCAGTTTTCTCCTAAATCACAGAACTAAAAACCACCTCGTGGTTATTACAATTTACGAAGTCAAATTATCGTTGGCAACATCTTAGAAATTTTTTGTTGATGTTCTTTATTTGAAATTTGCTATGAAGATAATTCCCTTTTTAGGTTCACTATGATCTCACTACATTCACTTAATTCCAGGGGACTAGAGTCCAAGTCACTTCCTGGCGTAATGATTTAACAGATTCTTGACACCCGATCCTCCTTCCCGCGATTCCAGTTCCTTGACTGTCGTTTCCCTATCCTTGATTCTGATTAAACAGAGTATAAGTTCGGTTTCAGTTCGCAAATGACCATGAGATCTTTATAAACGTCGCAGATAAACTCCATCCTTGACTCAAATGGTCTTTTTATTTAGTCTTGCTGATAAGTTGGTTTAAAATGACACCTGATCAGATCATATTGTCTTGATAGTGATGCTGCCGGAAATAAAATCAATAATGATTAAAAAAAAAACAAAACAAAAACAAAACATGAAGAAAATGAAACCAGAATTTCCATTCTTCATGTTCCGCTTAAAATTGAGATCTTTTTCAGTTACTGGGACAAAGAAAGGAAATGTTACTTCTTCAGGAAAAAAATGGCTCACCAAAATATATAATTTTGAATGATAATTGACCTATGAAACCTAAAGAAATGATTTAATACAGCTCCCAGTTGCAACAAGTGGAAATTAGTATTAGTTATGATTATACGATCTCATGATCTTCGTAGCCTTGTTCTAAATGAGAGTTGCCTTAAATACTTGCAGAATGCCCAAGGCTCCCTTCTTCAATTTCAAACGGCGACGTCCATGGTTCGGGTCACTTGCAAGGATCACACCACAGGTTTAGCTGTCGCCCTGGTTACTCTCTCGTGGGCCATGCCATTTTGTACTGTACCGAAGAGGGAAAGTGGAATGCCAGTTTTCCCATGTGTCTGAGAGGTATACATATCTATCTCAAATTAAATTTGACGAATGGTGTGTTGTTACAACACCTAGTGCAGGAATCGTCGACCAAGTTTTTGTGATACATTCTCCGAACTACAAAACATGTGTTTTATTGAGTTATGAGGTCTGATGTTATGACAACAGTTAACACTAACGCTGTTTTTGATTGAAGAGATGAGGTAGAAATATTTTAGAAACTACTCCCTTAGTTAAACTTGCGCTCGTATCCTTTATGGACGCAATTTGCCAGAGCTACGTCAAGATATATTGAGTCATTTTTTTAGGGAAAGAAGTAAACCTTCAGTTATAAAGATGATTCAAAATCATGTTTAATAAGATAGAAAAAAGACAAATGAGTCAGTCAATCACAAATCAAGAAGGAGCAAGGATAGAGAAGGGTGCAGTGGACTGCAAATATCAGCTTTAAGAATTTAGATAACCCATGGTCTAATGAACTCCTTCGAAGGAATGACTTTCCACATTATTTCCTCTTTCTCCAGAATGTCCTCATCTTCCATCATTCATACCAAATGGATTCGTTGGTGGGAGTGGATCAGTGGAGGGATCGCAGTACAGGTTCAGTTGCAAGGGAGGATACTCTCTTGTGGGAGCAAACATCCTTCAATGTACCGATCAGGGAAACTGGAATGGCTCCGTTCCTACGTGTCTCAAAGGTACGGGTGCACGAGAGTTCGATTACTTTAAACTCCACCAATGTAGCACTTTCTGTTAACTACATCATAATCTGAGTACCGAGTGGAGACCTGCCAGAGTTTGTGTATTACTTCATTTTCACTCGTTTTTGTGCCCCACTTCCGATGCCTGAAACCATTTTCCTGGTGCTTGGGAAATTCAAGAGATATCCATCCCTGTTTCTTTTTAAGGAACCTCGTGTGATCTGTAGCTCGCAATTCGCTTGATATACCACTTGTCACAGGGTTAGTTTTCAAGGAAACGAATTTCTCATCTCACGTTTCTTGTCCAAGGTTATTACGTTACGCGCTAATATGAAGCAAAGTAATCCCTAATTTTTCTTCATTTCTTTTTTATCTCCCACTGAATTATGTGAGCTTATTTTTCCGGATTTTTTACTTTAAGTAATCTTATTTTCAGAATGTCCACAACTGCCGTCGTCAATACCTAATGGATTTGTCAACGGCACAGGTTTCTTGGAAGGCTCCGTGTATGGATTTAGTTGTTTGCAGGGCTACTCCCTTATTGGAGAGAAAACGTTACTTTGCTCTACGGGCGGAAACTGGAATTCCAGCCTTCCTAGCTGTCTCAAAGGTAGCTGTAATTAAGTGATGAAAAATAACCGAAAAATGATTACATTCAAGTGTCTACAAAAACTTTTTAAGACATTCAGCGTGACAAAAACCTTTAAATATCGGTTAACAGTTCTGTAATAGTGTTGCTTTTTTTTTATCTGATCCTCGTTAAAGTGAACTGATATGCCTGACTAAGAAATATTATGACAGTATCTGATCTTATTTTCTCAGCAAGACAAGCTGGAATATGAGGGGAGGGGGTTGGATAAAGGAGTTGTTACCGTCTAGGAATAAATCACTTATATAAATGTGACGTAACGAAAAATTCGTTGTGCATAGACTATATTTAGTTTTTGTCACATAGTTTGCAGCAACATATGAGTTACAGAGTGATTTTATTTAAAGTTTATCCTGAAGAGTCAAACATTGTGGCAGGTTTATTTCGTTAAAATATCGAAGAAACTATTGTGAACTGATATGCCTGACTAAGAAATATTGTGACAGTATCTGATCCTATTTTCCAAGCAAGGCAGGCTCGAATATGGGGGGAGGGGGTTGGATAAAGGAGTTGTTACGGTCTAGGAATAAATCACTTATATAAGTGTGACGTAACGAAAAATTCGTTGTGCATAGACTATATTTAGTTTTTGTCACATGGTTTGCAGCAATATATGAGTTACAGAGTGATTTTATTTAAAGTTTATCCTGAAGAGTCAAACATTGTGGCAAGTTTATTTCAATTGTTGTTGGTTCGATCGTCACAGATTGTCCAGACCTTCCGTCGTCCATACCGAATGGAAAAGGAAACGGAACTGGTTCCGTAGAGGGCTCCAAGCATCATTTCACTTGTGATGAGGGATATTCACTGGTTGGACAGAGAGCTTTACATTGTAATAACACAGGTGCCTGGAATGGCTCTGTGCCTGTGTGTCTTATAGGTAGTGTATCTATCAAGGTTTACCTCTAAAGTAACTTAAAATTACCTTGATGAACAAGAGTTTTGATATAGTGAATACTGAGGTTTACTGATTACTATCATCCTAATTTTTCATAATGTAAATACTATTTTCTAATAGATTGTTATTGCTGTCAGGTAGGTAACACGAGCTTATAATCAGTAGTACAAACATATGCAGTTTTCAAATTGACTTATAGAGACTTATCGTATACATTTTTGGAAATCTTCACACAGATTGTCCTAGGCTGCCATCTGAAATAAAAAACGGCAAAATAAATGGAACGGGTTTTGTAGAGGGATCATTGTACAAATTTAGCTGCAACGATGGTTACTCTATCGTGGGTCAAGATCTTTTGTATTGCACTCAAATGGGAAGGTGGAACGCAGGTGTCCCCGTTTGTCTCAGAAGTAAGAGCCTTTAGAATTGTTAGCGTGATCTTGTATGCAAAGGAAAAGCCTGCACTCAAGCTAAGTCACCCATACAGCTGTAGCTTATCCCGTTTTCTGTAAAATGAAGCGACAAGAAATATTGCTACTCTCATCCTGAAAGTTTGAGTTTTCTTGAAAGTTTGCCGGTGCCGATTTTTACTTCTGGGTAAGAGAGGCACTGCAATGAGAGCAAAGTGGTTTGCCTAAGAGCATATAGCTCAATGGCCCGGCCACATCTCGAGCCCAGACCTCTCGACCTGGACTTCAGCGCGCCAACCGCTATGTCACCGGATCTCTCAAAATTTCTTGATTTTTTATTATGAATCATAAATGTGATTTAAAGCTATGATTAAATTGCTTTTGAATGTCATTACATGTGTCTTACAGAATGTCCTATCCTACCGTCTTCTATACCGCATGGTTTCATCCAAAGCGGAGGCCTCCACAAGGGTCTTGGTTTTTTCAAGGGTAAAGGCTATCTAGAGGGATCCCAGTATCAGTTTAGCTGTGAAAAAGGGTACTCACTTGTTGGTGCGGAAACTTTAGCTTGCACGGATTCTGGGATATGGAATGACTCGCTTCCCTCCTGTCTTAGAGGTACGTGCATATTCAACCAAAGTGTTCAGCCCTCATATGACAGGGTTCGTCTTCTCTCAACTGAGGTTTGTCTTCCTCTTCTGGACCTAGCATCAAGTCTTGTTATTGTTAAGGATTATGATCCTGTTAGTTGAACCACACGGGAGTATTCTTTACGTAGGAAACCTTTTTTTGTTCATCCTCTAGAGTGCCCGGTGCTTCCTTCATCGTTGGCAAATGGCTTCATCCTTGGAAGTGGCTCATTGGAAGGTGCTCAGTACAACTTTAGTTGCAAGAAAGGGTATTCTCTAATTGGTGCAGACACAGTAGTTTGCACGGATGCCGGAGTGTGGGATGACTCACTCCCAACCTGTCTCATAGGTATATGAGAAATTGATATTCAACTACAAATGTTACTTCCTTAATATGGCATAATTACGTTGCTAAAGTTTGTCATTGTTATCTTTTTTGTCTAGAGTGCCCAAAGCTTTCTTCGAATCTTACACACGGGGCTGTTCATGGATCAGGTCACGTGGAAGGGTCTATCTACAATTTCAGTTGCATGGATGGTTACTCTATTGTCGGACATGATACTGTATTTTGTACTAAAATGGGTGTATGGAACGCCAGTGTCCCTAACTGTCTCAGAGGTAGAAACAAAAATCGCTTAACACAATAAAAATATATTGCCTATTAATTGTTATGGACGTAACAAGCAGTTTCTTTAATATTTAGTATATATTTTTCTATTATAACTCTTGGTAATTTTGGATTTTGTCAAGGATCTCAGATCGATCCTAGTCCGATTGTGCAGTTTCACATCTCAGCTGGAAGAGCATGGAACGGTATCGCAGTTTTTCCCCACTGAAGCCTTTACTGTTTGTAGGTTTTTTGTCTTTTTGCATCAGTAGGGATTTTAAAGATCGAGGTTAATTTTTAACAAAGGACATATCTGTATCTATTATCCAGAATGTCCAGTTCTTCCTTCATGGATATCGCATGGTTTTGTTAACGGTAGCGGCTCATTGGAAGGTAATCAGTATGAGTTCAGTTGTCAGGAGGGGTACTCTCTTATTGGTGCCGCCACATCAGTTTGCACGGATTCTGGTGTGTGGAATAGCTCGCTTCCAACCTGTCTCATAGGTATGTCAAGTGTATATGACCAAAGGTCAATCCTTTCCCTTGATAAAGAGCGCTTGTAAGATATTAAATACTTACGTTAACTTTTCGGCTCCATGTACAGTTTCTACACGACTGATATGCGTAAATTCATTTTGCAGCCTGCGTAAACGTATTTTATCATAAACTCTATGTTTCTTTGTAACTTTGTAACTTTCTTGTCTCCTAACAAAATACTTTGTTTCCTTATTGTTCGATCAAAGAAAGGTTGCTCACTTCGCAGTAATCTAGAAATGAAAAGTCAACTTTATTCTTTTATTTAATCATATTTTGATCTGTTTTGTTTTCTCCCTACATATTACCGTGAATATAATCTTCATATATCTGTTCACACAGAATGTCCCAAGCTTCCCCTTTCCATAGTACATGGGCATGTTAATGGTACGGGCTCAGTACAAGGATCCGAGTACAGTTTTAGCTGCAATCAAGGCTATTCACTATTTGGTGAACGGAGATTGAAATGTACGGCAGAAGGAAAATGGAACGCCACCCTTCCCAGTTGTCTTAAAGGTATATCTAGCCATTTTATCAACGCCAATCCTCTTCGTGTTGAATAACTTAAATTGTGTTTTTCTGTTCATCACAACGGTTTTAAGACCACCAGACTTGGCATGAAATTAAGGATACGTTTTCTTTATCTTGCACTGGAATTCTTGGCAGAGAAATAATATTTATTTTTAGATTTAGCCATCTATTGCTGGGTTTTCGAATTCTTTTTTCTTTTTGTGTTTTTTCCCTTGATAGAATGCCCCTCTCTGGCTGCTGACATGGAAAATGGTTATAAACATGGCCGTGGATCGGTGGAAGGCTCCTTGGTCTGGTTTAGCTGTACTAATGGTTATTCACTTGAAGGAAACAAATACCTCTATTGTGATGAAAATGGGCAATGGAATGGTACAACACCTTCTTGTTTAAAAGGTAAAGTAAATATGTTTTAAATTCAAATTTGATGAAGACATGCTCACAAAATAAACCATGACTAATAAGAACAACGCTTAAAGCAGCTTATATCGCTGTTTTGTTACTGTTAAAATAACTAACCTACACACGAGTTTATTCGCTTACCTAAGAACATCAATGTGTCAGAAAGCTGTACGCTAACACAGCTACACATTCTTTTTCAAAGATTGTCCTCAAATGAACCGCACTCTAGAAAACGGGCACATTGATGGTAATAGATCCACGTCAGGTGCAGTGTATAGCTTTCTTTGCGATGAAGGATACAGCATAGATGGAGAAACCTCGCTGCGCTGTGATGAAAAGGGACAATGGAATGGTAGCATTCCTGTATGTTTAAAGGGTACGTTAAACTCTCAAGTTACTGCTTGATTACAGTTTGCATCGGCCGACCTGTTATGCATCAGTGCTTTGCTATAGTCGCCAACTAATCAAGTTGCGTGTCACAAAAACTTAGCAATTAGTAGTAGCAGCAGTAGCAGAGAAAGTAGAGGCATTAGCAAGAATCTTGATTAACAGTTCCTTTGGTATCGGTAGTGGTGGATATTTTTCTGGTTGTGAAAGCGGTGTTCCCATAATGCTCTTGATAGTAGGAGGGTAGGTAGCCATATTAAAGTTCTCCGTGTTCGTGGCATAGTGGTAATGATTATTGCTTGACTGCGGTGGCAGCAGTGATCTTGGCAACGATGGCGATTGTGTAGTGTTGATAGTTTTGATGCTAATTGAGATCATTTTAATGTGAGTGGTAGGGGTTGCGTCATCTTGTTGCGAGTGCGTGAAATAATCGAAGTGGTGACAGTGTTCCAAGAGTAAATAAAAATACCTCTGAAAGTCTTTCATATGTACTCCCCCCTCACTGAACAACTTTCAATTTACCCAAGCCCGTACAGATAAAGAGGACAAGGATACAAACGGCTGGTACCTTTACGTCCTAATTGGTGCTGCTATCCTAATTCTGATAATCGCAATTGGCCTGTTGGTTATTTGTTGTCGACGGAGGTCAGGTCAAAGAGATACAGCAACCGTGAAGGGCGACGAAGAGGCAGAACTGGAAGTCATGATGAAACCTTCAGTACCTGAGGACAGTAAAGACGAATGTACCACTGCTCTACAAAGCGATTGCTCTAAAGATCCTGTGGGTGTGGTATAGATGAAAGATCTCCGTTGGCCCTAACTATGTTTTCTGGATTTCAGAGTGTCACGTCTTTGATGTAGCTCTTTTAGAGCCCTCTTTAAACGCTTGAATATTCCCGCCGTGACTTTGCAAGACATCAAGAGATCGTTCCTTTGTACTTCACTCGATATCTGAAATGTCCGTTGAGTTACTTTTTCAAATGGCGACCTTAACTTAAAGAGGAATATAAAATTGATGAAAATCCACGCAGAGCGATAAGCTCCATCACCTTACCGTCTTGAAAAGGGTTCCAATATGAAAAGTAGATCTCCACACCCAGAAACTTTGTTAACGACTTGAGAAAAGATAACGAGGAAGTTAGCAAATCTACCGTTTATCGAGTCGGTGTCTCCGAGATAAATTCACGAGAAGCTAAACGTTGTTAATATTTATTTCAAGGTGTAATTTATAATACTATCCAGTTAGTGTGTAAAGCACATTGTTTAGGAAAAAATCGTAAGTGCTAGTTGAAATACACAGAAATTTCCTCATTTATTGTCTTCATTAAAATTTTCAACCTTTAATCCAAACGACGCTAAAGAAAGCTTTTGATCTCAGCATACATTTCGAAAGACCACAGACAACAACATTTGACAGGTATTCAGTTCACATGGCCTACATTGGCAGACAAATAAGTTGTCCAAAAGTTTCTCTCATCATGGAGATATATGGGAGCATGCATGTATGACTGGGAGACTGGTTGTACAGTCTTTCTTTTCTTCTCTCTTCTGTTCAGAGGACGGGATGCACATATTTATGGTGAAGGTTCATTTTGTAGAGAGATTTTATTGGCATAAAAAATAACCCTTTTACTGAAAACTACCTCCTCCTTCTCCCCACCCCTCACCCCCTTATAAAGATTGTATTTAACCAGCCCCCTTGGATGTAATTTGTCGCATGTATCAGGAGGTTGGGTCAGTTGGCCTTCATGTATCACGTTAGGAAAGAGAGACTGTATTTTTACTGTACAGTTTTATCAAACACAAGGAACCTTCTCACCCAGGCCATCATACTCTGTGATTGCAATTGGAATCAGACAGGCTGGCAAGTCAATGCTGTTTGCAAAGCTGAGTGGGACAATTCTGAAAAAACTTGAGCCCACTGTTGGTAAGCTCTTTTTGCGAGTACTTAGATTTATCACTTTGAGTTGACATTTGTTAAATGTCGGAAAAAGTTTATTTATAGTGATGTTGATGAACACATGATAACCATTTTACTCTCAGAATCAGAGAAAAGATTCTCCCAATTTGTTTAGTGACATTGCCTCATGGGCTAGTAGGAAGAATTTGGTTGTATATCAAGGCAGTATTCCTTACTTCTGAGTAGAAGATATTTACAAACCACCCTTGTTAACTTTTTGATTTAATTCAGGAAATTACCTTGTACAAAAATGATTGGCATACGCTCAGCGGTACTCTAAATCAGTAATGTATTTCTGAAATGGCTACGATAGGTTTCTCTGTGAAAGCTGTTCAGCTACCCAGTGCTATTCTAAATGTTAAAGAACTTGGAGGTAAGTATATGACTGCAAAGTTACTTGTAGTAACAACGATCATAACTCTTAATAGATCACAACTTTCAAAGAAATCCAAAGAGGCTGGAGTTATAGGGAGCGAGTTTTCAAGTGTACAATTATAAAGAAACTGAAATCAGGGCATTTCTTGCACAAATTTAGAATACTTTGACCAAAGGAGTTGACTTACCAAAAAACCAATTAGCAGCGTGCATCTTTTTAGTTATTGAATTTCAGATGATCGTCATTTTAGTTATGGTACTGATGGTAGAATTTTTCTGAATGAATGAAATTATTTGTTCATGAATTTATCTCACTTTTCATAATATGTGGAGACAAAAAATCAGAAAATACTGTCACACTACTTTGGAGGAGCTCAGTGGAAATTAAGAAAAAAACCTTAGCTTATTTTAGAGCTAAGCCAATGAGGAATTCAGTTTCTGTGCTTACATAGTCTCATCTGAACACAAGGGGGGCTGGGAAAATTTGTGAAAGTTTTGCAAACTTTCACGAATTTTCCCAACCCTGCAAGTCTGTAGATAAGGCCTTATAAACATGAAAAACATCCTCTTTTGCTTTTATAAAATGTTTCTTAGAAGTAGTGTTACAATGGTGTTTACATACTTTGAGAGCGTGCGACCCTGGTGAAAATCTTTGAAGCATCCTATTGAGGTTGTTCTCAAAGATAGGGGTTTGTAAATGTGTTGATCAGTTTTGATGAATTAGTATCAGGAAAATCTGTTGCACAATTCTGTCTCTATTGATACTCATGATCAATAAATCAGACTCCTGATTTATTTTTGTTATATATTTTAACCACACCTACGACTACAGACTAATTAAACGCTACTTATTAGAAGGCCTTGTACCAATCTATATCTTTTAATATTACATTTATGTAATCACATAAAACAGCCTATGTAGAACTGGATACACCCTGCACAAACATTTCTCCAAATAAATAAGTCCAGAAATGGATGTAGTAACGGAAAATTGTCGAAATTGTCAAATCCCCCAAGCTGATTTCGCTGGATAAATTTGACTAAAACTCGTCAAAATTTTCAATTCCGCCAAGCTAATTTTGCTTTGACGAATTTGACTAAAATTTTCGAAAATCGTCGAATCCATGAACATTCACTTGGTTTGACAGAATCTAATTAAATCTGCCATTTTCATTTCTGCATACGTTTCTGGACATAACAGCTGGGTAGGAAGTGTGCCTTGCTCCTTCCCGTTCCCGAGAGGATCAAAGTAAGCCACACATGAGAAAATGGTGGAAAACAAACTTGTTGATCCAGATATAACTAAATAATGTTTGAAGGAACAAAGTAATCCTTTATTTGAAAAGTCTGTTTATAACAAACAATGAAAGATGTTTATTTTGGATAGGAGGATCCTGGAATTTTTAAAATAAGGATTATTGAGTGAATATTAAAATCCGATTCAACAACCAATAATTTGCAGGTGTTTGTGGTGGACAGCTGTTGCAATGATGGTAATGTGGATTTAGCGGCAGCTGAATTACAAGAAGTCCTGTCCCACTCCCCCCTGGAATCCCTTCCTCTGCCGGTCTTAGCCAACAAACAAGATGTTAATGGAGCCCGCAGTGCAGACGAGCTTAGCTGTACAGGATTAGAGATGGTTTTATTTCGGTTCGTTTTTATGGTAAACGATGTATATCACAGTAATCCACTACATTCTTGACAAGTGGAGTCTTTTGCAGGTTATTTTGAATAATTGTATTGTTAAAAAAACAGATGTCTTCTGACTCAACTATTTGGTGATTGGTAAATGGCTGGTTGTCCACCTAACTATGACCCTCTGTCAAAGGCAATAACTGTTGCAAGAGAGACTGACAAGTCAATAAAAATTTCAAAGAAATGTAACATAGGGGGCTTTTTTTTCTCAACTGAACTTGGGAAACTTTCTGACCTACGCTGTAAGTGCCAATCAAGCCCACAGGTGATCTTATCTTCATTGTTTCATAATGTTTATCTCATTAATTAAGAAATATTCGAGAAAATGGGCGCGATTACCTTTGAATTTAACAACCCGATGTCCTATTACTAGTTGTTCGTGTCAAATAACAAAGTGCAAGAAACTTTAAAGCTCTACACAAAATTACAGCTAACTAGTAAAAGCTGGGGACTATTCCAGGAGTCTTTACGTTTATACAGGAAGAATTTGACAGAGTATTATATAATAAGCTGAATTAAGCACGTATCTCGATTAGTTCTTAGTTGTGATCTATTGGAGGACAGACGCTCAAATGATATGACCATTAACTATTTTTTGCTTTGTTATCATACAAAAAAAGATTTCATGATGCCGTGGGTCTGCACAGCAATAGATCGCTGGAGACGTCAAATTGTGGCAAGAACATCACTATCAGCTGCGCCTCTTGTGCCACTTTTTTGTTCTTACCACAATTTGGCGTTATCTGTGATCTATTGCTGAACAGACCCACGGCATTTGTTAATTTATTTGTGAAACGGCGTCCAAATCTTATGCGCATGTTTGATTTTTTATCTGCGTATTCGATTTTCTTTTTTTTAACCCACAGCTGTCGAGGATGATGGGGTTGGATGCGATTGCTCGCAAGAGAAATTGGCACATACAAGTGTGCTCTAAAAGACGACACGGAAAGTGCCAAACAAAGACTCAGTAAATTAGTGTCATTTATCAATCCTGACACGGAAACATTAGAACAAAATAGATTATGAGCTCAGGAAAGTGTTCCGACTAACGAATGACATATTACAAAACCAGAAAACTGCTAGTATGTGTGTAATTTCATATTTGATTTAATCGATTTCTGAGTTTCGGTGTCCTGGAGTTATTTGTAAAAATACTTGCGCCACTAGTATTACTATTATTATTATTCTTAGAAGTATAATTATCATTAATAGTGGTAGTATTATAAGTAGTAGTATTGCTATTAGTGGTGGCAGTATTATCATCATCATTATTATATTTATTACCGCATTTAAACCAAGGAACAATATGTAACTCTCATCGATATATCGAAACCTCCCGTTAGCAACTTGATATTGTTTCAGATGTTAAAATTAGCGCAAAAAAAATTTTATTTTGGGAAAGAGGGATTTCCTGAAGTCTAAAGTTGATCTTATCTCTTCCTGATCGCGATATTACGTGAGGATTAGGAAGATGTTTCCTTTGATATGTAGGTAGTTATCCATACTTGCGAATTGTGTAAACTTCACCCGTTCAGATCGATTTCCCACAACTACTTTTCGCCTCTGACTTATAAATCCGACTTTCTATTACATCATTCTACTTCTTCGTTCGCGCATAAGCGATTAGAAATAATCAGGTTTTGTTTGGCAATGGCCCTCTCGTATTATCCTTAAACTGTTTTAGACATCTCCAGTTATCCTCGGTAGTTGTAGCAGCATACTCGTTAATTTGCAGAAGTCGTTTAAACATCTTCCGTAGTTTGTGGTTGTTGTCCGATCATAGTCCCAACAGGGTTAAGGGAAATCTCAGATTCACAAGAAATAAGCTGGCTGTTGTGAATATGTTGGAAGCTAGAAACTTGTGAAATTTGTTGGGAATGAGCAGAAAACTAATTAAATTTATATATTCCTGTACAAATGTATAAAAGAGGAGGGAAATAAGGAGAAAGCGGAAGTTAAAATATTTTGAGGCACTAGAAGACTTGTTTGGTGTTTTAGCCTAACGAAGTGTCATATTGCAAGGTCAAATTCCGCACTTTACTTCCTTCCAAATCCGACCACGTCGCCATTACGACAAAGTTTTTTTTACGTCCCGACATTGCCGACAGTAATCTTGTAAATAGAGTTTTGGTGTTGATTTATTTTCTAAATATCCGTAAACGCTCTAAAAAGCGCGCCGTCCAGAGCTTCATGTTCGTAACAAGGCCAGCCCTGCTTCCTCTTCCCTCCCCTTCGAAAGAAGAACTCAATTGGGCTGAATTCGATGTCGCACAAAATGTACTTGTCCTTACGGACCTTTATTAGTTTCAGTTTTGGAAGGTTTTCCACTAGACTAGACTGTTAGGCGGCCTGAAATGTTACAAAGACACTTTAGAACTAATTGAGAACTTTAAAACTGTTGAACGCTTATTTAAATACCGGAAAGCGATCGGCAGCTGCTCTCTTACTGCTCCAGTACTTCTCCGTAATCAGGTACACTTTGCGTTCATACTTATTGTTACAGTAGTGTTAACTGTAATCAATAAAATTGTTTACGAAATGATGACCAGATTTTTTTCTCATCTCTCCTATGTAATGCTTTGACCAGAATTTAACAATGCTAATACTGCCTACAGTCAAATCTCGGTCAGTCAACCATTCAAAATTTCATGCTTACCCGATTACTTTTATTCCGCTTGAGTCGACTTTTACCCCACTGTTGATGCAAGTCATTCAACATTTTGTGGCTCTTTTTATTTCAATTTCTATCCCTACTACCTAAGCTCTACACATGAAAATATTTCGTAAAACACTTATTTATAATTCTAATACTTGAAACACTAGTATTAATTGTAATAATGCCATCAAACAATTATCATATAACAATAACTTATTTTCATGCACGATTAACGCTGAAAAAAAACATTTCACCATTTGCACTATTAAAATTACAAAAAGTCATGCATTATTTGTGTGTTGGTGGGTACAAGGAGAAACTAATAGGAATTAACAAGCAACAACAACATCTCATTCGTTCTTCAGTTAAGATGGCATACACACGAGTGTTTTTGAAATGTCTGACTCCTTCTGTCTTTCCTTTGTCTTCCGTTCTACAAAGCGCTTACCGGTAGTTCCACTTTGTATTAATTTACGTCCTATTGTTTTCATTTTCTTGTCTTTTTCTTCGGTTACTTCTTTATTCATTTTCGTTTTTGCGTGACTTCTAAAACGTTCCGTTAACTCTTTAGCAAACGTGGAAGTCGAGGGACTTCTTGGAAGAAGCAAGGCTGCCGCTTCCGCTCGGCTCAACTGGAAGTTAAGAGGAAAAACGTGCTGCGAAGGTATTTTAGCCAACACTTACCCGGATATCTATATTGGCAATAAATTGACTGACGAGTTGAACTTTTCTTCAGATGACCTCCGTGTTGGTGCAAGTTCCATTTCTTCTCTGTTATCATAGCGGCTGTTTCAACCCAACCTGCTGAAAACTAATTTTCTATCTACATACATTACAAGTGTCATCAATCTGCTTGAGATCACTAGACGTAAATTTGAAGTGTTGTCTGCGACTGGTTTAGGAAAGGATAAAGTTGGTTTTCCAGCGTCTTCTCGAAGACTTCTCTGGACAGAATCGATGCTAAAATGTATTGGCGGCGTTGTAAAATTTTCGCCACATTAGTCCTTCATATAACGTCGTGTTTCAGTGTTCCGCTCAGCGATTTCTATCCTTATGGAGTCAGCGAGGGTGATAATGCACTTCCGCCAAATGACGACGGCAGCTCAGGAGAAATACCAATCTCAATTCTCTTCCCGTATTTTGACAAGAATCACGGTTCCTTATATGTAAGTAGGCAGTGTTTATTTGCACATTTGATTATGAATTATATTTACACTCAGAGATATATTTCATAAGTTTATTTTTTAAAATATTGAAGTGCCTGCATTTTAAAACCACTTTGATTGTACGTGATGTCAGCGCTAAACTTTGCAAAATTGAAATTCACAGATTGAAAAAGTTTCTCATTTTCTTACTTCATTCAAGATTCTTGTAACGCACTTTAAATAGGACTGTTTCGAGAAAATTGTACATTGATAGCGCCTCTGATTTCTTGTGGATTAAAATCCCTATAAACTACCAGCGTGACAGTTAAAATTTTTATCGGAATCACATTTGTCTCGCTTAATTAAGTATAACTGAATGCTGCAATCATCAATTATGTTTTAAACAAAGTATGATTTTCCTTTAAAATTCTATCTTTATATTTTTGTGAATGATGTAAGTTGCTCGTTTATTCCGCCATATCTTCACTGCCCAACAATATTTTCAGTTCTATCGCATTGTTTAAGTACTCCAATACGCCACGAGTGACCTTTCTACTCCACCAATGTGTTTCACACGTGGTGTACGTCATGAGATATATTAGGCTCTTCTTGCACAGAAATCATCGCGACCTTAGCAGAAGACGAATAGAACGCATGCAAACAAAGAGAAAAATACTTGAATTCAGTATACAAGACAGATCGTGCATTAAAAGGATTCGGCTTCAACAGTTTGGTAGTTGTTTCACTAAGTACTTGAGTATTGTCGAAATATGTTCAAGGGTAATATTTCAGACATTTAAAACAATCAGATTATCAGATCGAGATCTTTGTCGCGTGATAGTTGATAGTTGCTTATTAGTTGATGCGGGAAAAGCCAGGATCAACTTTCACAATAACAAATCGAGAGTGAATAATCTTACAGTTTAAGTTGTTAGAAATTTGACAACTAGAGAGTCTAATGTTTTTATTTTGATGAAAAAACAGCGAGTATCACAATTTTCATTTTATTTTTACCTTCGACCAGAGCGGCTTATCGCCTAGCTGAGTCCACGTTGGAAGACTGTAGGCTTTTCCTCTATGTGATCGGTCAGCGGATTAAATTAGAAGCATATATCCTTCAATGGGGGTCAAAACTCCTTGGGAAGTTATTGAAAACATGTCCTAGTATGCCCAAATATACTAAAAAAAACTAACTACTTTTAGCCAATTCAGGCGTGTAAACAGAACCTTCACTCCCTCGATCCACTTACAATGTTCGTTAAACTACGTATTGGTAAAGTTTACGAAGCGCATCAAATTCAACTTTGTTTTAGTGAGAAATAATTCGATTTTAGTATTATTGCGTAAGTGTCCCAAGACGTGCAAACTCCATTTTAGTTTATCTGAGTATGATTTAACACATGTATTGTAAAATTAAATAATTTAACCGGGGAAGTTGTGAAGAATTATGTTTCATAATGCTTCCAGGGAGATTATCGACTTCAGAATAATCTTCATCTCTGATTTAACTTTTCTCTGTGTGTGATTTCAGGTTAACACAAATGGAGTTATCTCATTTCTGGGTGCAGTGAGTCAATACACCCCAGCTCCATTCCCCTTGGGGGACAACCGACGTCTTATTTCGCCATTTTGGGGTGACGTGGACACCAGAAAAGGAGGAACTGTATTATACAGGGAGTCTATTGACTCTGTATTGTTGGACCGAGCTACAAAAGATGTTCGACGGGCATTCTTAAATCACCAGAGATTCTCAGCCTCTTGGATTTTCATAGTGACCTGGGACAGAGTGGCATTCTATGGAGCTGAAGGAAACTTTAAAAACAAGGTAATAGGGAAAGATAAAGTTTCCGCTTTGTCACAGGCATCGAACTTCTGACCCTAGAAGTGCTACCACTGGCCTCATTCTTTCCTTCTTTACACATGACGCTCTCCAAATTGCTGATCCTAGCAGTAAGCAGGACGCGCGTGTTACATAAGAACCTTGTATCGGTCCAGCTCTTTTTCTTATGTCCCATGCTTGTGAAAAGACGTAAAACGTCTTTCCCCACTTCATTACTGAACGCAAAATTTACCGTCTTTCCTATTCTAATTTTACAAACAAGGTAACACTAGTTAAAACCCAGTAGGGCTATGAAGACAAATAACCTTAATTCACAATGTTTTAAGCAGAGGATCTCGTGTAAAAGGGGAAGGGATTTACAAAGAAATTGCAATTTTGTATCTTTTCAGGTGAACAATTTTCAAGCAGTGCTGGTTACAAATGGACGTCATTCATTTGCCATATTCAATTACAATCAAATCGTGTGGACAACTGGTACAGCTAGCGGAGGGACTCAGGATGGATTGGGCGGTACCCCTGCTCAGGTGAGTGTCTGAATGTAAAGTAAGAGGCAATACACTGCCAAGTAAAAGAAGTGAGCCCACAGGCTTTATTACCACGATCTAAAAAAAAACAATTTTTATAAACTTGCAGGTTGCAATGAAATGCTCTTTCAAATAGCTTATAGCCTTCAAATATTCTCTCTCCTGCCCTCGCCCTACAGTTGTGTAGCCTGCGTGAGCACAAGAGTGCTGCGACAGGAACGACGAAGTCCACGGGTTTCGGGCCTACCCGTGAGGCGAGCGTGCAAGAAGTTTGCAAAGAGTCTGCGAGGGCTCTGCCCCGAGAATGAGACCCCTCTCAGACCTCTTTCTCGCCCGTTTTCCTCGCCAACTCGAATCTCAAGGGCCTCCATGCTCATACCGCATCTTTAATGAGACTTCACTTCTCAAAATGTTTTGTTAAAGAACATATGGCCGATGGAATACCCAAATATCTTTGGACCTACTTAATTTAATGAACTATAACCATAGCACATTTACCGTTGTAACTCTAAGAAAGCTTAAAACGTCACCATAGAGAAGGTACTAATCCATGCGCTGAGCTCGCTTGGAAAAGATACTCATAGATCGGCAGAGTTTAACCCTTTTCTCTATCTGCAGCTGTGGCCGAAATATTACACAATGATCAAGATGTTACCTTAAATGTATGGAATTGACCGTAGATTTGACTTGGAATTGCAGGGCGGGTTTAATGCTGGAGATGGGGTGAGGTTCTTCATTATCCCTGGCTCCCGAACAAATAACATCCTTAATCTTCCTTCCACCTCAAACGTTGCTCGAGACGGTCAGTGGATGTTCCGAACCGATGAAGCAAGTGTGGAAGCTGGGGGATGCAACACAAAAGGTACAAATTGTAAACACAAGTATAGTTTAAATAACGGAGTCAAAAGCACAAATCTGTAGATGTCGCTGGAGAGGACGTTCAGCAAATATACCTTAAAAGGGAAAAATAACTTGAATTAAGAAAATCTAAATAGGGGGTCAATGGAACAGACCAAGAAACTTTGGGAAAAGTGACTTAAAACTGTACGGAAACAATAATTTTATCTTCCTATAGTTTTTGTTACTTAGCTTCGTTTTTTAGACGGCACACAACCCTCTGTAATCATCATGCAACATTTACCGCGAAGCATAAAAGTGTTGCAGATTGTACTATCCTTGCTCCACAAAATGTGTCGTTTTCAAAAAAAGAATCTAAATGAATGAAGAACCGCAACATTTACCACGTTCAGTAGGCGCGCTATCGTTAGTTTTTCCTCACTAATTTTTTTTTTGGACTCGCGCGACTGACTTCTCCGATAAGAGGGGCCACTCGTCGTCTAAACAGTTCCTGGTACCGTATTTCGGTTATACGCTATGCTAACATTGCATTCATCTGCTTTCTTCTTATTTAACAGGATCTCTCACCATATCACCCCGATCTGGGATTATGTTAGGAGGTACAAACGTGAAAATGAGTGGACCTTGCTTCACTGCAAATGATAACATTGTGGTTCAACTCGACAATGATGTCAACATTAATGCAACTTTTAGCGATGAGCTAACGTCATCAGTAACCATACCAGTGTTGAACAAGACAGGGCGGCTGTCATTCAAGTTATCTACTGACGGCGGAAATTCATTCAATTACAATGGAGCGTACACATCAGGTACGTTATCAACAACAATATTTTTAATTCTCCGTTGAGCTCATTTTTGTCATCAATCAAAATTGTAAATTTAAGGAAAAATTAAAAAGAAGGAACAGAAATTTTATCTTTTTAGACAAATGTTTTAATGTCTTTGTTTGACAACCAAGCTCAAAATTTGAAATATAAATATATTTAATCTTCACTCAGGTCGCTCTAGCCATAAGATCCTCAAGTTCTCATGAACGAGCCATGCCTGGCTTAAATAGTTCTTGGCGTGGTAGAGTATCTGATGGCGAAATGAAACCTCGCTGAGGTTCGAATTTTCACAACGCTATCAGATGTTCATAATATATTTCAAGGGCAACATGCACCATTGGCTATGTTCAAGTTTCCAGGTCGTTCAATTTCTTCCTTTTCTAATAGGAACATTGAAAAATGTTATCTGTTTTGTTTCAGTTCCGATAAATCGATACACTCCCGAGGTCCAGCGAGAGGACGGTGATACATGGCAGGAGGATTCCACGGTTGACATTAGTTGGGATTCGGGAAGCATCGGAGGACTTGACGAGGAAGTGTCGATTGACTTGGCGCGCTATAAAATGGGAGATGATGATGTCCCCGTACTGGACAGTTTCCGTCAAGTAGTAAACAATCAACTTAATTCTGGACATAGTCGGTTTACTGTCACAAAGGGAGAGGGAGACGGGTAAGGGTGATTCTTTTAGCAGTAATGCGCAGGAAAGAAAATAAAGTTAGTTTGGCATGCTTTTTCATCATATGAATAACATTCTGCGTGAAACTGCATTGTCGCTCAGTGGTGTTAAATACATGTCTGTGGACTGTTTGTGTTGATAAATTTATATAGCGCAGCTATACGTCTTCTGAATCACTGATCATGAGCAGGGAACTCAGACAGGAGATGAAAATAGTTTCTAAATATCTTTCGGTGCGGTTTTGTTGAAAAATTCATTGTTGAATGGGGCGTGCGCTCTGCCAGTTAAGAACAGAACACATTTCAGTTGTTACGTCAGTTGCAATTCACTGTTCGTTTTTGTTAGCGAGTTTTAAGGTGCATATTTTGTGTCACAAAAAGATGTGTTCTGTTTCGGTAGTCACAACGAAACTGGTTTCAACAGCAATTGGCGGTAGAATGGAATATTCGAGTAAAGTTCGTGGTAAAGAAGAAAGTGTTTATGACAAAGTTGCAAGAGAATTCCGCGAACTCGAGAAGAATGCTGACAAGTACTTTGACAACTTGGACGCTGTCGAAGAAATGTGTACCAAGCAAAAAAAAAAAAAAAACGCGGAAACATTTCGGCTGAAAGCTGAAGCCGTAAAAGAGATATTTAAGAAAGATGCTGCCGTGAGGGTCAAATTGTATTCTACCGTCATAGAAATGTAAGAAAAACTGAACCGATGGATATCAAAAAAGAACCGACATGGCGAACTGAGGAAAAGATGCCAGAAGCAGCTGAGAATGCACACCGGCTAACTGTCACTGGTCGAGTGTGTCGCTATGTCAAGATTGGATGTGCTTTGGTGTTTGACGCAGTAGCTGCGTATGGTCTCTTTAAGCTTACTCAGCCACACTTTTTTTAAAATCACTGCACCGGGCCCTTAAAAAAAGATGGGCCTATCACTCGGTAAGGGAACAAAAAGCCTACAAGCAGTCCCCCTTTTTGCGAACTCTGTCGCGCGAGTAAAAAGAAAGGAGCAAGATTTATGTTCCTCTACTCCAGATCAAAAAATTCAGGCCCTTGATTTCGAAAGATACGTAAGACAATGATTGGCTTGGGTGTTTTTTCTCAAAGCTAATCCTCTTGTTCCACTATTATTTTGTAGGAACATTGATGATCGTTTTATCAATCTTGTTCGAGTGTCAAGAAAAAACAGCTACAGCAACGTGTCTAAGTCTCAGTGGGTGTGGAGTGGAGTATTTTCTTGGAAGAATTCGCCGTTGGCTGAAGAAAGATGTAACAAATGGCATCAGAAGGAACCTAATCCAGACACATTCAGAGGTATTTATTAGAGACCTTAATTCCATATGTCTTCGGGAAGAAACAGATTAACGTGTTGTTATCGGAAAATATGCTCTCCCACACAGTCGCGTTTAGGACTGATCTATCGATGTTTCTTAATTTTGTGTCTTAAAGTCCGGATTCAAACGGAAGAGCCTCAAAAATTCGAATTTGGTTATCGCTGAAGTTAACTCGAATTAGGACCATTTTCCTAGAAGATGATTTTTCAGTCATCAGCTTCGGTCACCCCGAAATCCCCAGCACGTCAAAATGTTGTAAGCGTCCTTGTGGCAATTCGTTATTAGCACATTAGGAATGATTCTTCACTCGCGCATTCCCTTTCTTTGAGCAGAAGTGCCTGTAAATGGGTACTATATAGCCGTCAGGAGAACCTAGAAGCTGCCATCCGAAAGGATTAGCAATGCTGCCAAACTTTTCATACTTCAAAGACCAACGTAAACTCCTATAGAGGGTTGTGGGGCTAAACATGGGTTAGTATTCCAACAGAGTGATGGCAAGACCCTCCTATTTCGCATTTAAAAAAACGTTCCTGCATGCTTAACGTTAGCGGGTAGTTTTTGAGCAGGTGAAAGAAGTGACGAGGCGAGGAGGATTTTGACTTATACTGTTGTATTCCATCATTAAGGGGATCCCAGCATGCAGCCATGCCCTTTGAGGTTGACTCAGGCTATGGTAGATCGCGGGCGCTTCATGTCTGATGAGGAATGCAATCCCAAAAATCGCGATGGATGTGATCGATACCACAAGGGAGCTTTCCAGTGTTTTTTAATGGTCAATCCCAGGTCAGTTATTCTTAATTTTAGTTTAGTAGAAGCTTACTGGCAAACAGCCCTGCGGAAATGCAGTGAGATATCAAAATCGTCTTTTCTAACTGCTGTTTTTAAGAAGCCCCGCTGTGCAACGAAAAAAAGGAACTCATAAGCAGGAAAGAGAGGCTAATCAGTGCAGAGTTGTAACACGAAAGATAACTTTGCCTCGATTTGATTCACTGGACCCAGTATCTTTTGTCTTCGTTCGAATAGATATCGAGCGGGAGCATTGATTTACTTTCTTCTTCCATAGTGCCACAGGCTCTGGTCAGCAGTGCTGCTTTAACAAGTTTGGAAACTTAATGGTGGGCCAACCAGACGCAGGGTCCCTTGACCGCGTTCATCCTAATGCTGGTCTCCCTGTGATATCCCATTTCTTCCATGATAAGGTGCCGTACGAAGACTGTTGCCGCAACTCTAAGAATTGTGAAAAGTACTTTGAGAAGCGGCCTTCAGACGACGGCTCAAGATATCAAGCACCAAGACCCGGTAATTCTTAATCACTTCATAAGTGTGATGTGGCGTGTGGGTGACGTGATAACCCAGGGGTCGGAGCGTATAAAATGTGGTCGCTCAAAATTCACAATCGAAAACGAAAAATGTACGAAAAGGCTGAACACGCGCTGAGAAAAGGAGCGGGCGTGTTACTCTCCTGTGTGACAATGCCACATATTTAAAAAGGTTTACAGTATTTCCGAGTGCAGTCAAATTCGCTCTATAAACATACGAATGATTCGCGTATTTGAGTAAACGCGGTAGTACGATTTGTTAATAGCAAGTCTGTTTGAAGACAGATCTAAGCGACAAAAAATCCCCTTACCCATCAACAAAAGCAGCATCAACAAGCGCAGCGTAAAAGTTGTCCTAAACTAAACAAAGCGCGCTGCTAATTGCCAACTACATTTGGGCATTATGTTTTACTTTTAATTAAAAGTAGGGAAAAAATGTATGTATAGTTCTTTGATAGTGATTTCCCTTAACAGTTCACATCTTCTCTATTTCAATGAATACGTTTTCTCGTTGCCCATAGCTACTGGTTTTGGAGACCCACACATGGTGACCTTGGATGAGAAACCATTCACGTTCAACGGATATGGGGAATACTTCATTTTAAAAGTGAAAGGGGTAGACTTCACCTTGCAGGGGCGTATGGAGCCTCTATTAGCAGACGATGGATCGCCCTCAAAAGCCACGATATATACAGCATTTGCAGCCAAAGAAAATGGATCAGACGTTGTACAGGTCAGGAAAATATGGGAAATACAAAAAAATTGACTATCATATATATATATATATGTGGTGATGGGGCACACGAGAATTCAACTTTGATAAGTAAGTTCCGTGATGTATTTATATAAGGCCGTCATTGCCATGCTGGATACAAGGCGGCCTATTGGTTAGGATGTTGGGCGTGAGCACGATAGATCTACACAGGTCCAGGTTCCTCCGTGGCTGTGACAGGAGACTGGATCATCATTGATGGGCCAGCATGTCCTCGTTCATTTGTGAATATAAATAAACTAATTGTTGCGCTTATTTAAACTTTTTTTCACTTCTTTTGCTTAATGTAGATCCAGTTGAATGGTCGTGGCTTAGTGGATGTTTTGGTGAATGGGGAAAAAGTTGATTTTGATGAGCTCTCCCTTCTGGAATTCACCGGAGTCTCTGTGTTGTATTACATCAGCACTACTAAATATTCCGTTATTTTTAACTCCGGCATCTCCGTGACAGTTGAAGGGCAGCAAGAGTTGCTTGGTCTCGTGACTTTGGTACCAACAGTTTTTAAAGGTAAAAATCAAGAGAAGGTAGAAGAATTTAAATTAATTTTGATTATTTCTCTACCTTTTCCAACTATTCGTGTACACAGTTTATCTGTAACGTTGATAAGTCTTTCTAAAGAAGAGAAATATACTTGGCTATACTCATTTTGAATGAGTGTTGCCCGGCTGGGGGAAGAAGAGGTCCCAAGTGGATAGTTGACTCTTCTCTTTTTATCAAAGAAGAGATGTTATGTTACACTTGCAGTCGAAGTTCGCGGTCTTTACTCTTAGTTCTCGACAGAGTTTTCCATAGTTGATTAATGGCCCAAGCGTGATGTGAGTTGGTCTTTAGTCGAAGGGAAACGGGAAACTCTGCAGTATTTGTAACTTGTATTAAATTGGTTTGAGGAAACATTGTTGGTTACTGAGAGCGGCCTCACATAGAAAAGACGCACTTCGAAAGCAAAACGAGCCCATTTGCTATTTAGGCTTAATTAAGTTTAAGCAAAAAATTTGGAGAAAATAAAGGATACACGAGGGTGATTTTGAATGAAAAAAATAACTGAAGGATGGCCTCTAAACTGACCAATCGCAACGCGTTCAGTAACTGTGACATTCCACATAAACAAAACGGCATCACATACCCAACCCCTAGAATGGACAGGCTAAATAATTGAAGCAAGTATTCGATACTTATCCGAAAGATAAACTGTTTATTGCAGGTAATACTTCCGGTCTCCTTGGATACTGGGATGACAGTAAAGAGACGGAATTCCTCAAGCCCGATGGAACATTTCTAAATACAAATTCGAGTTTGGAAATCATACACAGGGAGTTCGGACAATTATGTACGTAACTTTCAGATATGATTACTTTATTGTATTTTTTAAATGTTAATCCAGGTTAGGAAATTATCTTTGAAGTTTCGCTAGTCATAAAACGCAAGCAGAGCCTTTTCAAATTTCAGATTTCTTAATCAAAATATTAAAAACCCATGTGGCCGGTTATTAGTATAATTTTCGAATTAGAAATACAATTTTTGTCGACATTGTTTCCTTGGTGCAGATGCTGCTAAGTTGCACTGTATCCATTGAGATTGTCACCCCCTCTGTAATGAGTTCTATAATTATGATTTTATTTTCTTCTGCCTTATTTCATCTCACGATTAAGCTACGAAAAAATTCTGTCAAGGTGTTTTGGTCTTATTTAGCACAAAATATCTCAATAAACTTTAATGATATAAAACTTCTTTAGGAAAACATAGGCTAAGACAACGAGACAAGAGTGAAACAGGAAACTCCTTGGGTATCATTTAATGGCGCCATTCCTTAAAAGTGCACTTGACTGTAACACCTTTTCTTTCGTCCGCAGGGGTCACCAAACCAGATGAGTCCCTCTTTGTTTATCAGCAAGGGCAGGACCACTCCACGTTTCACCATCCGAATTTTCAGCCAATATATCCTGACAGTCAAAACTTGGACTTTACCGATAAGGTGCTGGAGAAGGAGGCCCAGAATGTCTGTGGAGATAGCTCCGAGTGTTTGTTCGATATTTTCACAACTGGCAAAGTGCGAATCGGACGAGCAACAAAAGAGATTGTGACTCAGTTTGTTGCTGTTGTAAACGACACTGTGAGGCCAGGTTAATATTAATTTTTATAGTTTATTGCAATAGCTAAACATCAATTCACAATAGTTGATCTGTCAGTTGGAGTATTCACGATCTCCTACAATTCTTAATTGCAAAACGAGAGGTGCTTTTGAGTGAAAATGATTTTTCTTTATATTTCGTCCAAAAGGCTTTTCACTCCGTGTCTGCGGCTCATAAAAGAGCTTTGGGCGTCACGTAAATTGAACAACGAGACAAGCCTATGTTGGGCCTTTTGGGGGGAAAATGACTTTCATTTACAGAAGAAAAAAGTTAATTTTGTCCAGAAGGCTTTGCACTCCGTGTCTGCAGTTGAAAACAGAGCTTTGGGCGTCCTGTTAATCGCTCAATTCTGTTAGCGGTGTCCACCGGTGCAACGATCTTTCATGCATGAGATATCGATTATATTCGTACACACCAAGTCATTCTCCAACGATTCTTAGCGTTCCAAGGACCCGATACCAAACGAAAACGCATCTAAGGATATTTTCCATTTCCCGCATTGTTCCAGGTCTCCTTCCTGTTTTCTCATGGCTAAAGGCTGATATGTCCATCGCAAGGGTTGCTAAATTGTGTGATGTTGTCTCTATTTTTCAGCTTGTGTACCACTGGACTCGCAGCTGACTAATGGGTTTGTTCACAGAAATGACACCGATGGCGGGATTGATTACAAGTTTGCATGCAATGAAGGTTTCGTTCTGAACGGTTCTAGTCACGTAATGTGTAAAGATGGACTTCACAATGGTTCAGCTCCAAACTGCTTGCCGAAAGGTAAAGTAGACCAATCATTAATTTTTTTTTGCAACTATTTTCATTCACTGCATGCCTTAAAAATTGTTACGTTGACTATAATGGCGTTTTGCTCCCGCCATAATCAATCGATAACATCGATAATTGATACCGTTTGATAACAAGCGATACAAATGAATACAACTTGGGTCAGCATGGAAATAAAATTGATTGATTAATACTTCTACATCAAAATTTGAACGTTTAGTCTAATAATGTGGCTGAGATTTGACGTATGGAAGGCTGCAGTTGATAGCAGTAACAAGAGGTTTCGACAACTTGAGCGGAAGTCTTCAACAAAGTTAAGGCTGTCGAAACGTTAGTCACTACAACCGACAACGGTATTCCCCGGCAATCTCTCTTATCTGAACGATCAAACCAGTTTTTGTAAAACCGAACTTGGTAAATCTTTCAATGATACTTTAATCAGTCTTAGGAACGAAAGATTAAAGGCCATAGAAATCATTTTAGTGCAGAGACGCCTTAATAGTATTGGACGCTTTCCAAGAAATGCATCTTTTGCCAGATAATCCACGATAGCCTCTCTATCGAACCAACAATTGGTTCATTCGTTTGCATATGTCCATTGAGGTTTGAAACTCGCGGAAAGTTAAAGGTGCAAGCAAGACATTTTAGAGTTTCTCGAGGCGCGGCGGTACTACAAATTCTTTTATTTTATAGAAGCGTTTTCTGCTACCCTCCAATGCATGCACAGACGTCATTAGCGTACGCAGTAGACACTCGCGCGATTGAATTTGATAGCATGAAATTTCAGTCTTTATGTCTGAAAATACTTAAATGATAGGTTAGCAATTTATTTTGCGGGAAACTAAGTTGTTTTAATTTACTTTCTAAACTTTCGTTTACAATTTCATTTCGCCTCTTTGAAACCGCAAATCAAACTTTGTTAACAAGAAGAAAAATCTGTTTAAGGTGGCTAATTTGACTGATCAACTTTAGATCTCAACTGTAGGAGCAGTCTTGCTAATCACTGGGGGAAAGTGGGGGAAGGTTTTTGGGGGATCAAAGGATCAGATGGTTTCCAGTAGAAACGAAGGGGAGATCCGTCGTCGCCGAAAGAGTATAAAAGGGGGGGGGGGGGACTATAGATCATTGACTGCCAATTAAATGCCAATGAACTGCCAATGAGAGGAAAGGTTCATATGAATATAACAGAACCCTATAGGGGGGATCAAGCAAATTATATCGGGACACAACCATAATCCACTGAACCCCGCCTGCCCTCACAGGAGATAATAATGACCGGTCACTTAAGTCTGACTGTAAATAAGAACGGAAAGAGGCACAGGTAGATGGTGAGTGTGTCACTGATGTCCCCGTGGTAGATAATTACCTTTGAAAGACAGAAAAAAATTAATCAAATGACCGAGTGATAACATTACACATTTTGATTTCCTCTTTAAAAGAATGCCCAGTTCGTCTTTGGCATCTTAAGAATGGTCGCTTTCACGGGAACGGCAGTGTTTATCTCTCAACGTATCATTTCCTGTGCAACGGTGGATATGTCTTGGTTGGTGACAATACCGTGACATGCAAGGCGAATGGCTCCTGGAATGGTACAAAACCCGTCTGTTTGCGAGGTATCAAGTTTTTAATACATTAGATGGGCTTCCTGGAAAAGAACGATCGCGGATCAAGGATTAGGAATGAGGGATCGGGGATGGATGTTTAAGGATCGATCATTATGAAATCATCAATTTTTTTGAAGACAAGGAGAAGTTAAACTGCTTCTTTGAAAATTATATACGTGCAACTTTCCAGTGTTAATGCATGTATCCTCAGTTTGCCCTTGATCACAAAGCTAAACTATGCAAATCACCTCATGGTTATTACATTTCTCGTAGTCAAATTGTGCTATCTTTGTAACTCGTCATAAAAGTAATTCACTTTTTAGGCTCATTATAATCTCACTACGTTCACTTAATTCCAGGTGACTAGAGTCCAAGTCACTTCCTCGCGTAACGATTTAACAGATTCTTGACACCCGATCCTCCTTTCCTCGATTCCAGTTCCTTGACTGTCGTTTCTCTATCCTTGATCTGGATTAACGAGAAAATGAGTTCGCTTTCGACTCGCAAATGACCATGAGATCTTTTAAACAATGCAGATCATGATAAACTCCATTCTCGATTCAAATGGTTATTTTTCTCCGTTTTGTAGCTAAGTTGGTTCAAAATAACAGCCGATCAGATCATGTTGTCATGAAAGTGATGCTGTTGAAATAAAATCAGTAAGGATAAAAATTACCTCAAGAAAATGAAACTAGAACAAATATATTTTCAATTCTTCATTTTCCGCTAAAAATCGAGATCTTTTTTAGTTATTGGGACAAAAAATGTGAATTTTACTCCGTCAGGAAAAAACTGGCTCGCCAAAAATTCTAATTGCGAAGGATAATTTGCCTTGGAAACCTAAAGAGACGGCGTAATACAATTCCCAGTAAAATTAAGGGAAAATAGTTTTAGATATGATTATACGATCTCATGATCGATTGATCTAAATGACCTAAGAGTTGCCTTAAATACTTGCAGAATGCCCAGGGCTCCCTTCTTCAATATCAAACGGCGAAGTCAATGGTTCGGGTCACTTGCAAGGATCACACCACAGGTTTAGCTGTCGCCCCGGTTACTCTCTGGTAGGCCAAGCCACTTTACACTGTACCGATGAGGGAAAGTGGAATGCTAGTGTTCCCATATGTATGAGAGGTACAGATATCTATCTCAAATTAAATTTGACAAATGGTGTGTGGTTACAACACCTATTGCAGGAATCGTTGCCGCATGTTTTGCATTTTCCGAACTGCAAAACATGTGTTTTATTAAGTTACGAGGTCTGATGTTATGAAAACAGCTAACACCAGCGCTTTTTTTGGTCGTAGAGATGCAGGTAGAGATATTTCAAAAATTATCCCCTTAGTTAAGCTTGCGCACAAATCCTTTATGGACGCAATTTACCAGAGCTACGTCAAGTTACATTGAGTCATTAACTTTTAGTAGAGAAGCGAGCCTTCAGTTATAAAGATAATTCGAAATCATGTTTGATAAGATAGAAAAAACACAAATAAGTCATTCAATCACAAATTAAGAAGAAGCAAAAATAGATAAGGGAGAAGTGGACTGCAAATATCAGCTTTAAGAATTTAGATAACCCATGGTCTGATGAGCTCCTTTGAAGGAATGACTTTCCACATTATTATCTCTTTCTCCAGAATGTCCTCGTCTTCCATCATTCATACCAAATGGATTCGTTGGTGGGAATGGGTCGGTGGAGGGATCTCAGCACAGGTTCAGTTGTAAGGAAGGATACTCTCTCGTGGGGGAAAACACCCTTCAATGTACCGATCAGGGAAACTGGAATGGCTCCATTCCTACGTGTCTCAAAGGTACGGGTGCACGAGAGTTCGATTATTTTAAACTCCACCTATGTAGCACTTTCTGTTAATTACATGATAATGTAAGTGCCATGTGGAGACCTGCCAGAGTTTTTGTGTTACTTCATTTCACTGGTTTTTCTGCACCGCTTCCGATGCCTGAAAGCATTTTCCTGGTGCTTGAGAAATTCAAGAGATATCTATCCCTGGTTTTCCTTAAGGAACCTTGTGTGATCCGTAGCCCGCAATTCGCTGAATATACCACTTGTCACAGGTTTAGTTTTCAAGAAAATGAATTTATCATCTCATGTTTCCTGTCCATGGTTATTACATTGCGCGCTATCATGAAGCAAAGTGATCATTGATTTTTCTTCATTTCTTTTTTTTTTTTCTCCCCCTGAATTATACGAGTTTTTCGGATTTTTAATTTTAAGTAATCTTATTTTCAGAATGTCCACAACTGCCGTCATCAATACCTAATGGATTTGTCAACGGCACAGGTTTCTTGGAAGGCTCCGTGTATGGATTTAGTTGTTTGCAGGGCTACTCCCTTATTGGAGAGAAAACGTTAGTTTGCTCTGCGGGCGGAAACTGGAATTCCAGCCTTCCCAGCTGTCTCAAAGGTAGCTGTAATTAAGTGATGAAGAATAACCGAAAAATGATTACATTCAAGGGTCTACAAAAACTCTTTAAGATATTCAGCATGACAAAACCTTTAAATATTGGTTAACAGTACTGTAATAGCGCTACTTTTTTTTATCTGACCCTCGTTAAAATATCGAAGTAACTATTGTGAACTGATATGCCTAACTAAGAAATATTATGACAGTATCTGATCCTATTTTCCAAGGAAGACAAGCTCGAATATGGGGGGAGGGGGTTGGATAAATGAGTTGTTACGGTCTTGGAATAAATAAGTGTTTAGGTAACGAAAAATTCGTTGTGTATGGACTATGTTTAGTTTTGGTCACATAGTTTGCAGCAATACAAGAGTCACCGAGTGATTTTATCTAAAGTTTATCCTGAAGAGTCAAACATTGTGGCAAGTTTATTTCAATTGTTGTTGGTTCGATCGTCACAGATTGTCCAGACCTTCCGTCGTCCATACCGAATGGAAAAGGAAACGGAACTGGTTCCGTAGAGGGCTCCAAGCATCATTTTACTTGCAATGAGGGATATTCACTGGTTGGACAGAGAGCTTTACATTGCAATAACACAGGTGCCTGGAATGGCTCTGTGCCTGTGTGTCTTATAGGTAGTGTATCCATTAATGTTTGCCTATGAAGTAACATAAAATTTCCCTTGCTGAACAAGAGTTCTGATAAAATGAATACTGAGGTTTACTAATTACCATCACCCTAATTTTTCATAATGTAAAGACTCTACTGTCTATTAGATTTTTATTGCTGTCAGGTAAGTAACCTATACAGTTTTCAAACTGACTCATAAAAAACTTATCGGATACATTTTTGGAAATCTTCACACAGATTGTCCTAGGCTGCCATCTGAAATAAAAAATGGCGAAATAAATGGAACAGGTTTCGTAGAGGGATCATTGTACAAATTTAGCTGCAACGATGGTTACTCTATCGTGGGTCAAGATCTTCTGTATTGCACTCAAATGGGAAGATGGAACGCAGGTGTCCCCCTTTGTCTCAGAGGTAAGTGCCTTTTGAATTGTTTGCGTAATGTTGTATGCAAAGGAAAAGCCTGCAGTCGAGCTAAGTCATCCATCCAGCCGTAGCTTATCCCGTTTTCTGTAAAATGAAGCGACGAGGAATATTGCTACTCTCATCCTGAAAGTTTGAGTTTTCTTGAAAGTTTGCCGGTGCCGATTTTTACTTCTAGGTGAGAGAGGCAGCACCATGAGAATAAAGCGTGCTGCCTATGACCATATAGCTCAATGGCCCGGCCAAATCTTGAGCCCAGACCTTTCGACCCGGACTTCAGCGCGCCAACCGCTGGGGGACCGGATCTCTGAAAATGTCTTGATTTTTTACTATGAATCATTCTCGTGATTTAAAGCTATGATTAAAGGGCTTTTGAATGTCATTTCATGTGTCTTCCAGAATGTCCTATCCTACCGCCTTCTATACCGCATGGTTTCATCCAGAGCAGAGGCCACCACAAGAGTCTTGGTTTCTTCAAGGGTAAAGGCTATTTAGAGGGATCCCAGTATCAGTTTAGCTGTGAAAAAGGGTACTCACTTCTTGGTGCGGAAAATTTAGTTTGCACGGATGCTGGGATATGGAATGACTCGCTTCCCTCCTGTCTTAGAGGTACGTGCATATTCACAGTCAACCGAAATGTTCAGCCCTAATATGACAGTGCTCGCCTCGTGTCAACTGAGGTCTGTATTCCTCTTCTGGACCTTGTTAAAAATCTTGGTTGTTATTGTTAAGGATAATCATCCTGTTAGTTGAACTGTACGGGAGTGTTCTCTACGTAGGCAACCTTATTTTGTTATTCCCTAAAGTGTCCTGTGCTTCCCTCATTGTTGGCAAATGGCTTCATCCATGGAAGTGGCTCATTGGAAGGTGCTCAGTACAACTTCAGTTGTAAGCAGGGGTATTCTCTAATTGGTGCGGAGACAGTAGTTTGCACGGATGCCGGGGAGTGGAATGGCTCACTCCCAACCTGCCTAATAGGTATATGAGAAATTGATGTTCGGTTACTAATCTTACCTCCCTCATATGGGATAATTACGTTATTAAATTTTGTATTTGTCGTCTTTTTATCTAGAGTGCCCAAAGCTTTCTTCGAATCTTGCAAACGGAGCAGTTAATGGATCAGGTCACGTGGAAGGGTCTATGTACAATTTTAGTTGCATGGATGGCTACTCTATTGTCGGACATGATACTGTATTTTGTACTAAAATGGGTGTATGGAACGCCAGTGTCCCTAACTGTCTTAGAGGTACAAACAAAAATCACTTTACATAGTAACAATATATTGCCTATTAATTGTTGTGGATGTAACAAGCAGTTTCTATTACATTTAGTATATATTTTGCTATTCGAACTCTTAGTAATTTTGGCTTTTGTCGTATGAAATTGGATATTCCCCCTTCTGGCCATGGACCCAGATTGATCTTAGTTCGATTGTGTGGTTTCACATCCCGGCTGGAAGAGCATGGTAACGGTATCGCAGTATTCCTGTGTTACTACCCCACCGAAGCCTTTACTGTTTGCAGGTTTTTTGTCTTATTGCGTCAGTTGGGAATTTAAAGATCGAGGTTAATTTTAAACAAAGAACATATCTATGTCTATTTTCCAGAATGCCCAGTTCTTCCCTCATCAATATCGCATGGTTTTGTTAACGGTAGCGGCTCATTGGAAGGTAACCAGTATAAGTTCAGTTGTCAGGAGGGCTACTCTCTTATTGGTGCGGACACATTAGTTTGCACGGATTCTGGTGTGTGGAATAGCTCGCTTCCAACCTGTCTCATAGGTATGTCAAGAATGTGTGGTCAAAGGTCAATCCTTTCCTTTGATAAAGGGAGTTTTCTAGATATTAACTACTTACATTGACTTTTCGATTTATTTCTCTTGCACTGGAACTCTTGGGAGAGAAATGATATTTATTGTTAGATTTAGCCATCTATAGGCTGTGTTTTCCAATTTTTTTTTTCTTCATAATTTGTTCCCTTGATAGAATGCCCCTCATTGGCTGCTGGCATGGACAATGGTTATAAACATGGCCGTGGGTCGGTGGAAGGCTCTTCGGTCTGGTTTAGCTGTGCTAATGGTTATTCTCTAGAAGGAAACAAGTACCTCTATTGTGATGAGAATGGCCAATGGAATGGTACAACACCTTCTTGTCTAAAAGGTAAGTAAATATGTTTTAAATTCAAATTTGATGAAGACATGCTCACAAGATAAACCATGACCATTGGGAATAACTCTTAACGCAGCCAATACCACTGCTCTATTACTGTTAAAATTACTTACCTACACATGAGTTTATACGCTTACCTAAGAACATTAATATGTAAGAAAGCTGTACGCTAACACAGCTACACATTCTTTTTCTAAGATTGTCCTCAAATGAACCGCACTCTAGAAAACGGGCACATTGATGGTAATGGATCCACATCAGGTGCAGTGTATAGCTTTCTTTGCGATGAAGGATACAGCATAGATGGAGAAACCTCGCTGCGCTGTGATGAAAAGGGACAATGGAATGGTAGCATTCCTGTATGTTTAAAGGGTACGTTAAACTCTCAGTTTACTGTTTGATTTCATTTTGCAACGGCCGACCTGTTATGCACTAATGCTTTGTTATAATCAACACCAAATCGAGTTGTGTCTCGCAAAAAATTAGAAATTAGTTGTAGCAACAGTAGTAACAAAGGAAGTAGTGGCATTAACAGTTAACAGTTCTTTTGGTATCGGTGGTGGTGGATGTTTTGCTGGTTGTGAAAGCGGTGTTCCCATAATGCTCTTCATAGAAGGAGGGTAGGTAGCAATAGCGATGTTAAAGTTATCTGCATTCGTGGCATAGGTGGTAGTGATGATTATTGCTTGACTGCGGTGGCAGCGGTGATATTGGCAACTATGGTGATTGTGTAGTGTTGATAGTTTTGATGCCAATTAAAATCATTTTAATGTGAGTGGTAGGGGCTGCGTCATCTTGGTGCGACTGCGTGAACTAATAGCAGTGGTGGCAGTGTTCCAAGCATAGATAAAAATACCTCTGAAAGTCTTTTATATGTACTTCCCCCCTTACTGAACAACTTTCAATTTACCTCAGCTCATACAGATAAAGAAGAAAAGGATACAAACGGCTGGTACCTTAACGTCCTGAATGGTGTCGCAATCCTAATTCTGATAATCGCAATTGGCCTGTTGGTAATTTGGTGTCGACGGAGATCAGGTAAAAAAGATATAACAACCGCGAAGGGTGACGAAGAGGCAGAACTGGAAGTTGTGAAGAGACCTAAAGTACCTGTGGATAGTGAAGACAAATATACCACTGCTCCACAAAACGATCGCTCTAAAGATCCTGTGGGCGTAGTGTAAATGACAGACTTCCGTAGACCCTAACTATGTTTTCTGGATTTAGAGTGTCACGTCTTTGAGGAAACTCTTATAAGAGCCCCCTTTAAACGCTTGAATATTCCCGCCGTAACTTAACGCGATATCAAGAGATCCTTCCTTAGTACTTCACTCAATGTTTGAAATGTCTTTTTAAGTTAATTTTTCAAGTGGCGACCTTAACTTAAAGGGGAATATTGACGAAAATCCACGCAGGGCGATAAGCTCCATCAACTTACGGTCTTGAAGCAATTCAATTTTAAAAGTGGATCTCCACACCCAGAAACGTTGTTAACGAATTGAGAAAAGATATCATGTAAGTGAGCAAAACTGCCTCTCAACGAGTCGGTGTCTCCGAGATCAATTCACGAGAAGTTAAACGTTATCAATATTTATTTCAAGGTTTAATTTACAATGCTCTTCTTTTGACTTTAAAACAATGTATGTATTATATAAATTATCCGATGAGCTGCTAAAGCTATCAAAGGGTATCTATCGCGCATTCTATTTATTAAGGAAATTGGGTTTCCTATATATGCCAGCTCCCGCTTGATGCAAGTAGACCATGTAGACATTTCCTATCAAGGCTCAGGCTTAAAACAAATGAATAACTCGCATGATCTAAAGAGTTTGACAATATTTTGAAAAACATAAAGTAAGAGACGAGACGAAACTTTCTTTTAATCTGTTTTCATAATTTTGCATTTTCACAAACAGGTGTATTTCTTCGCGTGTACTACCAGCCTTCTTACGTGAGACATACCAATAAAGATTCACTAGCCTTTCTGTAAATGATTTGATGAAACATCTAGATCGATTACTCGGCAGGCAAGACAGCTTATTATTTTTCCCATCCGCACTGTAATAAATAATTGGCTTCAGCCTTTATTTATTACATACCACCTATATGCAAGGAGAATTTGGCTCCCTTTCACATTTTTTCCATTTCTTTCGAAATTTCTCCCCGTAGAGCAAATTGTTGTTATCCTCTCTGTCACTGGTCATCTCTGGTCATACATATGGGAAAGGAAAATTAAAAGGGTTGGAATGAGATCGAGAGTAGCAAATGTTTTTGGTCTGTCCACAGCACTAAATTAACTCACTCTTGCCAAGTTCTTTCCTCTTGTATCTATTCCTCTTACTTATCGCGTTCGTGTTATGTTCTACTATAAGTTCAAATAGACGGGAAGGGAAGAATCCAATTCAAACAAACTTTTGAATTTAGCTGGCTGCAAAGTGAAATACATCCTGCTAAATTGACCAGTCATATTACATGTACTAACTAAGAGATAAACAGTGATAATGTGTGTCATCCATCAGACAGAAAATGAAGATTATCACTTTTAATCAAAGATATCATGTTATCTAATTTTCTCAAGATTTGATTGCAAACATCCAGTGATTGTTGTTTTGTTTTTGTGTTTTTGCCCATTTCTATTTTATGAAGCAACAATTTACATAGCGTACATTGGCAGACAAATTAGTTGTCCCAAAGTTTTATTTTTCATGGAGATATATAGCAGTATGCAAGTATGACCGGGAGACTGGTTGTATAGTCTTTCTTTTCTTTCCTCTTCTGTCCAGAGGATGAAATGCACATATTTATAGTGAAGGTTCATTTTCTAGAGAGATTTTATTGGCATAGAAATAACCCTTTGACTGAAAACTACCTCCTCCTTCTCCCCACCCCCCACCCGCTTATAAAGATTGTATTCAACCAGTCCCCTTGTGATTGCAATTGGACTCAGCCGGGCTGGCAAGTCTATGCTGTTTGCCAAGCACACTTCTGAAAAACTTGAGCCCACTGTTGGTAGGCTCTTTTTGCGAGTGTCTATGTTAGAATATACTTTTTAGGTTTATCACTTTGAGATGACATTTGTTAGATGTCGAAAAAAGTTTACTTATAGTGATGTTGGGGAACACATGATGACCATTTTACTTCCAGAATAAAAGAAAATTATCAGAATCAAAGTTTAATGATCATTAATAGAAGTAGTATTATAAGTATTAGTATTGTTATCAGTGGTGGCATCATCATCATCATCATCATCATATTTATCACTGCATTTCAAACCAAGGAACGATATGTAACTCTCATCGATATATCGAAACTTCCTGTTAACGACTCGATATTGTTGAAGATGTTAAAATTGACGCAAAAAATTTTCTTCTGGGAAGAGGGTTTGCTTTAAGTCTAAAGTTAATATAATCACTTCCTGGTCACGATCTTACGTGAGGATTCTAAGATGTTGCTTTTGATATGTAGGTACCCATCCATACTCGCCAATTTTGTGTAAACTTCATCCGTTGAGATCGATTTCCTGTTACTACAGCAATTTTTGCTTCTGACTTATACATCCGACTTTTTATGAATTCATTCTACTTCTTCGTTCGCGTATAAGCGGTTAAAAATAATCAGGGTTTTGTTTGGCAATCTCCCTCTCGCATTATTCTTAAACTGTCTTAGACACCTCCAGTTATCTTCAGAAGTTGTCGTAGCATACTCGTTAATTTGCGGAGGTTGTTTGAACATCTTAAGCAGTTTGCGGTTGTTGTCTAACTATTTCTATAGTCCAGACAAAATTTAAGGAAATCTCAGATCCATTTTCCATCAGATTTTCATAGCGACCTGCGACAGAGTTTCATTCTATGGAACTGAAGGAGAATTTAATAACAAGGTAACAATGAAAGATAACTATTCTGACTACACGCAGGCGAGATATTCAATGTGAAAGTTTATTTAGGACGAGTCAGCCAATCTTGTAGTCTACACATGCTACTACAATCTGCAATGTACTGCAAGTATTCACTGAAACTGAAGGGTTATACAAAAATAGGCTGTGCTACGCCAGATACGAAAAAACCACTAAAAAAACCACTCTCTAGAAGTGGCCAAAAAATATGTGGATACGTATTCCTCATCTAATGCAGCAGCACTATACCCCGAGAAAAGGGTAACTAAAATAAACCTAGTTACACTGCTAATCACACAGAAAATTCAGTGAAAGCATTGATATTTTACAGAGAGTTGTAAAACAAAATTACATTGACCGATTTAGAATGACTGAATTTTCCCCGCGAAACGCTTAAATAATCCGTGTAGCCTGCGGGTGCACAAGAGTGGTACGACGGGAGCGGCGAAGCCCGCAGGTTTCGAGCCCACTCGTTTGCAAAGAGTCTGGGAGGGTTCTGCCCTTAAAATAAGACCCCTCTCAGACCTCTTTCACGCCCATTTTGCTCGCCAGTTCGAGTCTCAAGGGCCTCATACTCGTGCCATATCTTAAATGAGAGTCTGCACTTCTCAAAAACCTTTTTACTAAAGAACATATGACTAATGGAATACTCAAATATCTTTGGAACAACTTAATTCAATGAACTATAAACATGACGCCTTCATTGTTGTGACTCTAAAAAAGGTTAAAACGTCGCCTAAGAGAAAGGTACTTATTCATGCACTGAGCTCGCTTGGAAAAAATTACTTATAGAGTAGAGTTTAACCCTTTCCTCTATCTGCATCTGTGACCGAAATATTACACAATGATGAAGATCTTACCATAATTGTATGGAATTGACTGTAAATTTGACTTTGAATTGGAGGACGGGTTTAATGCTGGAGATGGGACGAGGTTCTTCGTTATCTCCAGCTCCCGAACAAATGACATCCTCAATCTTCCTTCGAATGTAGGTTGTGTCGCCCCATTGCCTTGTCGCCCCAGGTTATGTCGCCCCAACCGAAGTTACGTCGCCCCAACATCGGAGTTGTGTCGCCCCAACATCGTGGTTGTGTCGCCCCAACATCAAAGATTCTCCGATCGATTTACGCGAACGATCGACTTATAAACATGACACTGCTGTAAGATTTATCGATCGATCGAAGGAAAAGTTTGTAAGATTATTACGATGTAACTCGAGCGAGCGGCTTGTAAAAAGCAACTTAACGCGAACGATCGACTTTATCTAACATAAACATAACACTGCTGTAGGCTTTATCGATCGAACGAAGGAAAAGTTTGTAAGGTTATTACGATATAACTCGATCGAGCGGCTTGTGAAAAGTAACTTCACGCGAACGATCGACTTAAACATAAACATAACACTGCTGTATTAACTTTAGCTGACTTAGCTTGCCGTTCTTTCAAAATGCAACTGTGTACTGCGAAGATGATAAATCTACTTCGAACATTTCGGCTCAATTCAGGATTTTATTTCAATAGTTTGATGTAAAGCATGCTTACAATGAAGTTGTGTAACATTAACTAACCTTTCATTCGTGTTTTTATATCAAAAGGTGCTTTAGTAGAGCTAAAGGAAAGGGCAATCAAAAACAAGCGTAAAGTTGGAGCCTCGACCGATAGCGATAGGATTATAGTACCCAGTTCCCCGCGGGCTGCTGATAACATTCTTTATTGATTATTACGTGAGTAATTTTATTCGATTGTCCTTCATGGCTAACCCGAGAAATTCAGACAGAAAAGAACACAATATTTATTTCCAACATCAAGTTTATTATTCACTTAGGACTATTTTCCACTAACAACAGGTATTTATACTTAATATATTTACTTTTGTTTAACACTTAACAATAAAATATCTTAGATCCTAATTTAATTTTCCCTCTTTACGCCTTACTCGCAACAAAAGTCAAATTCTTACAAATAGCTAGACATAAAATCGGTTCACTAGCGAATTGAAATCTCTTGCATAACACTTAGGACGTGCTCCAGTTCCAACTCGAACTCAAGGTCACGCGGTTCTGTGGGGCGGAGTTTCTGACGAAGGCGGTTCGCGTTTCTGGCCAGATGCGCTGGTTTCGGTAGACCCGGACATGGAACATCAGGAAGCTCTTCTAGTAGGACCTGGTTTACTATGGCGGATGCGGGTTTGAAGTACTCGACCTCTGCCTCCTTGCGTACGCGGGACACAATCTTCGCTGCAACCTCGGCGCCAACCTGCCCGTTGTGGTTGTGCTGCTGTCTGCCTGGGATGAACTGGCCACTACGAATAACAGTTGCCCTACAGGGGTTGATCTAATAAAACAAAAAAGAGATAGAATCAAATAAGATGGCAATTCAACAGAAACGTTATTCGTTTTCTGTTCGTTTTAAGGAAAAAAGATATTTACCTTAGGCCGTACTGTGCACTGCCAATGCGTAGCGCCAACACACTGCCTCTTAACGTTGTATGTGTAGCCGTCGTTATCGACCAGCTTTCGTTTCCTCTTCAACGTGGCATCGTCAATGATAGTGAATGTAAGCTGGTTCGGCTGCTGGACAATCTCCGCAGGGTCCGGGTCATCAAGCGATAGCTCAACCGCTACGGGGGACGCTGCAGTCGGTGACACTGGCAGAGGCGAGGATGTAGGCGAAGGTGCTGTGGGTGACACTGGCGTAGGTGATGCTGGTATTGGTGATGATGGAGGCGGTGAGTCTGGGACTGCAACTGAGTCATACTCTTGCTCAGATGTCAACTCGGCGCATGCAGCACACAACCAGCCGATACGGTAAGCTTCTTGAGAGATACCTGTGGATTTAAAGCAAGATTGTTAAATTTGGTCTTTCTATGTGTAATAAATATATAATAAGAAACAGGTGAAATGGAAGTTTACTTACCAGTATTACAGAGTCGATGGTTCCATCGTAAACAGCCGTCGCACTGAACCCCCTGCTGTCTTGGATGAACAGGTTCGTCACAAACAATACAGTTAATTAATTGAGCAGATGCCATAGTTGAAACTCGTAGAACGTAGTGAATAATTTTTGAACTCGAAAGTCGCAGTGTAGTGATCGAATGAAAGAATGAGTCCATATTGAAGTTTTTTTTTCCTTTTATACAGGGCAGTAGGATCCAAAAGTCATTTGTGTTAGTTTTAAGTGATTTGATTGGCTTGTTTATTTTACTTAAACAATACAGTTAAATAAACAATTCTTTTTACCAAACAATCAGATTTGGCACCTATTGATATGTTAATTTAACTAGCCCGCCCACCCACGCGCCAGAAAATGACTGTTTCCTCATAGGTCCGTTAAATTAAGAGACGCCATTAGTGATCCTTAATTGTTTCTTTTCCATGAATTTTTTTCATGCTTACTCAATAAACGTAGACTCGTTTGCGTGCTCTAACTGCCGAGGAGATTTGGGTACTATTTTATTGCAAAATTTTAACACGTTTATGTTATCCGCGCGTTGTATTCCATAAGTCGTTTAAGTTAATCGATCGATGAATAGATTACAAACTTTTATTTCATAAGCGAAGTTACTTTTTACAAGCCGCTCGCTCAAGTTACATCGAGTTACATCGTAATAATCTTACAAACTTTTCCTTCGATCCATCGATATTAAAATCTTACAGCAGTGTTATGTTTATGTTATATAAAGTCGATCGTTCGCGTGAAGTTACTTTTTACAAGCCGCTCGCTCGAGTTACATCCTAATAATCTTACAAACTTTTCCTTCGATCGATCGATAAATCTTACAGCAGCGTTATGTTTATGTTATAAGTCGATCGTTCGCGTAAATCGATCGGAGAATCTTACAAACTTTTACTTGATAAGCGAAGTTACGCGTTGGGGCGACGCAACTTTGATGTTGGGGCGACACAACTCCGATGTTGGGGCGACGTAACTTCGGTTGGGGCGACATAACCTGGGGCGACAAGGCAATGGGGCGACACAACCTGACACCCTTCCTTCTACCTCAAACGTTGCTCGAGACGGTCAGTTGCCATGGATGTTCCGAACCGATGAAGCAAGTGTGGAGGCTGGGGGATGCAACACAAAAGGTACAATTTGCAAAGACAAATATAGTTCAAAGAAACATTACGGTATCATAGGCATAGATCTGTAGATGTCGTAGGACATTCAGCTAATATACCTTAAAAGAGAAAAATAACTTGAATTTAAAAAATCTAAATAGGGAGTAAATGGAACAGACCAACAAACTTTTGGGAAAGTGACTTAAAACTGTACGGAAATAACAATTTTATCCTCCGCAGTTTTTGTTTCTTAACTTCGTTTTTTAAAAGGCGTGCATTCCCCTGCAATCATCGTGCAATCTTTACCGCGAAGCATGAAGTGTTACAGATTGTACTGACTTTGCTCCATAAAATGTGTCGTTTAAAAAAAAAAAGGATCCAACCAATGAAGAACCGCAAATTTTAACCACGTTCAGTAGGCGCACTATCATCAGTTTTTCCTCGCTGATGTTTTTTTGGACTCGTGCGACTGACTTTGCCGATAAGGAGTGGCCTTTCTCGTCTAAACAGTTCCTGGCAGAAATTTCAGTCATCGCGAGCTGCAATTGAAACTCCAGTGCCATTTTTCCGTTATACGTTACCCAAGCATTGCATTCATCTGCCTTCTTCTTATTTAACAGGATCTCTCACCATATCACCCTGTTTATATTAGGAGGTACAAACGTGAAAATGACGTCAACATTAATAATGCAACTTTTAGCGAAGAGCTAACGTCATCATTTACCATACTAGTGTTGAACAAGACATGACGGCTGTCATTCAGGTATTTGGTCATAAAGGTATACACATCAGGTATTTCATCAACTACAGTCTTTCAAATTGTCTGTTGAGCTCACTTCTGTCATCAGTTAAAAGTGTAAATTTAAGGAAAAACTTAAGAGAAGGAGTAGGAATTTTATTTTTTTAGACGAACGATTTTACGTCTACGTCTGTTAGAAAACCAAGCTCAAAATTTGAAATATATATATTTTTAATCTCCACTCGAGTCGCTCTGGCCATAGGATCCACAAGTTCTCATCAAAGAGCCATGTCTGGCTCAAATAGTTCCGGGTGTGGTAGAATATCCGATCGCAAAATGGAACCTCGGCGAGGTTCGAATCTTCACAAGGCCCTCAGATTTTTGATATTTGAAGGGCAACATGCACCATTGGCTTTGTTCAAGTTTCCGGTTCGTTAAATTTCTTCCTTTTCTAAAAGGAACATAAAAAATATTATCTCTTTTGTTCTAGTTCCCATAAATCGATACACTCTCGAGGTCCAGCGAGAGGACGGTAATACAAGGAAGGTGGATTCCACGGTGGACATTAGTTGGGATTCGGGAGGCATCGGAGTACCAGACTAAGAAGTGTCGATTGATTTGGCGTGCTATAGAATGGGACATGACGATATCCCCGTACTGGACAGCTTCCGCGAAGTAGTAAACAATCAACTTAATTCTGGACATAGTCGGGTTACTATTACAAAAGGAGAGGGAGACGGGTAAGGGTGATTCTTTAAGCAGTAATATGCGGGAAAGAAAAAAAAAACTGGAGAAAATGAAAACAGTTCCTAAATATCTTTCGGTGTTGTTTTGTGGAAAAATTCATTGTTAGAGAAAAGACTATTCGATTAGAGCGCGCGCTCTATTAATTAAGAATTGAACAAAATTCAGTTGTTACGTCAGTTGCAATTCACTGTTCGTTTTTGTCAGCAAGTTTAAACTGCTTGTTTTGTGTCAGAAAGAAAAGTGTTCTGTTTCGGTTGTCACAACGAAAGTGGTTTTAACAGCAACTGGCGGCAGAATGGAAATATATTCCAGTAAAGTGCGTGTTAAAGAAGAAAGCGTTCATGACAAAGTTGTAAAAGAATTCCGTGAACTCGAGAAGAATGCTAACAAGTACTTTGACAACTTGGACGCTGTCGAAGAAATGTGTTACAAAGCCAAGAGAGACGCCCAAAGATTTCGGCTGAAAGCTGAGGCCGACAAAGAACTTTTGAAGAGAGATGCTGCCGTGAGGGCCAAATTGTATTCTGCGGTCCAAGAGATGAAAGTTCTTCCTATCAAAAAAGAGCCGACATGCTTAAGTGAGGAAAAGATGCCTGAAGCAGCTGAGAATGCACAGCGGCTAACTGTCACTGGTCGAGTTTGTCGCTATGTTAAGATCGGATGTGCTTTGGTGTTTGACGTAGTAGCTGGATATGGTCTATTCAGACTTACTCAGCCATACTTTTTCTAAATCACTGCGCCGGGCCCTTAAAAAAAGATGGGCCCATCACTCGGTAAGGGAACAAAAAGCCTACGAGCGGTCCCCTTTTTTTTGCGAACTCCATCGCGCGAGTAAAAAAAGGAGGAGGATCCATGTTTTTTAATCCTTATCAAAAAAATTCAGGCCCTTATTATAGAGACGGTTCAAAATCATGTTCGATGAGATAGAAAAAAACACAAATGAGTCAGTCAATCACAAATCAAGAAAGAGCAAGGATAGAGAAGGGTGAAGTGGACTGCAAATACCAGCTTTAAGAATTTAGATAACCCATGGTCTAATGAACTCCTTTGAAGGAATGACTTTCCACATTATTTCCTCTTTCTTCAGATTTTCCTCGTCTTCCACCATTCATACCAAATGGATTCGTTGGTGGGAGTGAGTCGGTGGAGGGATCTCAGCACAGTTTCAGTTGTAAGGAAGGATACTCTCTCGTGGGGGCAAACACCCTTCAATGTAGCGATCACGAAACTGGAAGGGCTCCGTTCCCACGTGTCTCAAAGGTACGGACGCATGAGAGTTCGATCATTATAAACTCCAGCTATGTAGCACTTTCTGTTAACTACATGGTAATCTGAGTACCTAGTGGAGACCTGCCAGAGTTTTTTTTTTTCTACAAAAACTCTTTAAGATATTCAGCATAACAAAAAAACTTTAAATATCGGTTAACAGTTCTGTAATAGCGTCCTTTTTTCCTGACCTAAGAATTATTGTGACTGTATCTGATTCTATTTTCAAGCAAAGCAACTTCGAATATGGGAGGAGGGGGTGGATAAAGGACTTGTTGCAGTATATGAATAAATAAGTGCTCAAGTAACGAAAAAGTCAAGGTCAGGAATACCCAGGAATATTATCGATAAGTTATTTGTGTATGGAACTAGGTTTAGGTTTGGTGATACTATTTGCAGGAATGGGTGAGTCACGGGGTGATTCTTCTCTAAATTTATCTAGAAGCGTCAAATGCTGCTGCAAATTTAATTCAATTATTGTTTCTTCAATGATCACAGATTGTCCCAACCTTCCGTCGTCCATACCAAATGGAAAAGGAAACGAAACTGGTTCCGTAGAGGGCTCCAAGCATCATTTTACTTGAGATGATGGATGTTCATTGGTTGGACAGTATGCTCTACATTGCAATAACAAAGGTGCCTGGAATGGCTCTGTGCCTGTGTGTCTTATAGGTAGTGTATCAATTAATGTTTGCCTCTGAAGTAACGTAAAATTACCTTTGCTGAAAAAAAGTTCCGATATAGCGAATACTGAGGTTTACAAATTATCATCACCCTAATTTTTCAGAAGATATAGAATCCATTTTGTATTAGATTGTCATTGCTGTTAGGTAAGCAACACGAGCTTATAATTAGCAGCACAAACATATACAGTTATTGAATTTACTCATGAAACTTATCGAATACATCTTTGGAAATCTTCACACAGGTTGTCCTAGGCTGCTATCTGAAATAAAAAGTGGCAAAATAAATGTTACGCCTCGAGCAACTCTTACGCATCTTTCGTGCTCTCCAAACTTCCCAAGTGCTTCATATCTCGATGAACGCACGCTGACGTATGAACCAATTTTTAAATAAGGTAGGGTAATTTTTAAGTTAAAATTGACATATTTAAATGAATCAAAAGAGAAGGAGAGACCAAACACGTCGAGTTTTGTCCCAATAGCGTGTGATTTGCAATAGGAGTACAGCAAAGCAAATGGCTGAACTCCGTGAAAATGCACGCTATATATTTTGGTCTCACTTTTCACGGGCTAAAAATAATATTTTTAAATGATAAACAAGAAGAATTTCTCGTTGAAATGATCTCTTTTATTTTATATACATTTGTATACCCCCGATGTTATGGTCGTCTGAAGTATGGCAAAATTCAGCGTTCAAACAGAGTACAAAATATGGTGTACTTTAAGCGCGAGTGGTTACAAACGAAAGAAAGTTTAGTTAGAGATGAAGTATAGTTGGAAAGCTATTCCAAGGGATGAAAAACAACTTATGAAAAAATGAATCCAAGACAATTTTTTGTTGTCTTGAACGAGCGTTGTGAAAATGCACTGAAGGCATGATAGAAATATGCAAACTAGGTAGGTTTTGGCCGATTTCGAACTTTCGTATTTTGGTCAAAATAAAAACTTGCTGGAACTTTTGAATATTATTTTTGAAAACAGTTCACCAAAAGGGTCTTAAAGCAAAAAAAAAAAAGTTGAAGTTTTGCTTCTGTCGCCGGATTCTTGAAAATTACTGACAATCTCTCTTAAGGTGCTATGAAACCCAAATGATATCGAGCAAATTCTGGAACTGTGAAACTTAAACCTGGCATAAATGACCTTCGTTGTGACAGGAATATCTCACAACGTATGAAATCCACAGCCTATTTCAACTTGCGGCAGGGCCTTCAGCAGACAAAGACAAAAAACGGTTCCGGCATAAAAGGTTTCCTAATTTTTGGGAAAAAAGTTTTATGCAATCTACAAAATCATTCGCTATTTGCTGAGTTATACAAGTTTTTCGGTGATGATTGACGACCTCATGCGACCGAATCAACACACACATGTACATAAAGCATGTTGCAATATTTACATGCGCGTGATGGGACGCGCGTATGTTTGGCAGATGAAAGTTTCTCGCAAGCCAATCACATACCCACTTCTGACGTGCATTAAAAACATAGGCATGGTATGCGTGTAAGAGTTATTTTTTAGTAGGGTGGGTGGATTACTTGAAACATTGTAAGTGGTGTCTACATTTTTACAAAAGGAAAGAAGAGTATTAACGCGGAAAAGAACAAAAATGTCGAATTAAGTCACTCACAGGTATTTTGTGGTAGATTGCGTGTGTTGTGCGAATAACTGTAACCAAAAATAAACTGTATTGGTGCCACGGATACCTGTTAGTACAAAATGCAGACAGCAGACTGCAGACCGGATACAAAATGTAGACAAGGTACAAAATGCAGACTGAGAATCTGAAGAGTTTTTCCGTCTGGTATGTAATAACATGTCATCTTACAACTTGCCGAGCGTCAAGCAATCGCTTTTCCGCGATCAGCTTTCACGATTATTTGCACTATTGTGGAATATTCCTAGCCCATTTCTTGACGCTAATCGATCGTAATGTAATTTCAAGCCTTCATATAGTTTTATCACTTTGCGCACGAATTGGTTGGTGTAACGTCTGTACAGATTTATGAAAGTAATAAAAGTAGATGTAGATGTAAATGAGATGCCATTATTGAATATTCAACCCGTGCAACACTCGAGAAACAATTGACAGCTTTGCACGTGGTCCGTGTTATCATCTTTTTAAGTGGTATGTGTTTATTTTGTTGACAAAGATGCGGACCGAGACCAAAACTGTTCCTTCGACTAGATATATTTTTGACGTTAGTAGATCACATCATATTAGCTTGCCTCCGTAAATCATTTATTCCAGATAACATAATCAAATAAACACGCTAACGATGGTATCTGAATTCGTCCTTGGCCAAACACAAACGACTCCACAAGATCACTTTCTCCAGGCATCGAAAACATACACAAAATCGTCCATAGTTAATTTTAATCAGGCATTCATCTAGAGATGGCACCAAGCAAACCAATCCAGAAAAATATAATCGGCACACTCAACAAATTATGAATCTTACAACACAGCGTGCCGTCAAAGAACTGCTCAAATCAAAATGTTTGGTGCAACTCATCAACACCTCAAGCAGTATTTGATTAAAAAATTTTCCACTCACTCTCGTCGTGAAGGAATAATAACCATGATCGCGCTATGGTGCACAAAACTCTATATTCTCTCGTATAACTATCCACCATTTTCACAGCATGCGTAACACGTTTACTATAGGTAATCTGATATCTTATATATATCTGTCCAGTAGTATCGCATTTCTCGTAAAGCGCGGTAAATACACGTTTAAAAACACAGAAAATCCAACAGTTCCCAGTCTAAAAGATGATTCCAATTTACAAACCGCTCTCTCCGAATTCCCCATTACTTCGTTGAAATTTGAACACCTCTCAAACCATAGAACAAAAACGACGCTCTGATTGGTGCACGATACATACCCTAGTGCGGTGATCTGATTGGTGCGAGATACATACCCTAAACGATTTGATTGGTGCGAGCAACATACCACTTCCTGTACGCTAAAATAGATGTTATTTTTTTTCAATAAAAAACTCAAAAACGCCTATTTCATGTCTTGTGATGAAGGTAACCACTCCTTTGCCTAGCTGGATTGGACGTTGAACCAACATCACGGTAACAAGAAAAATTTTCCTCTCGGAACACAATGATGGTTGTCTCTACATCCAAGCTCTTTTTGCTCGCTTTATTTTCGGTGGCTGGAACTGCCAACGGTAAACTGATCTTTAATCTCTCGAAATTCAGGTGTCATTAGTAATATTGCTGTCAACAATTTATGTCGCTTAATTGAGCCATGTCTGCACCGAAAAACGTAACATGGAATGAAACTGGGGAGGAGGGGTTCGAACCGCTTTTCGTGCAAAATTACTCTTCAAAACATAAGTAAATCAGTGCCTTCCTTTCGCGTGGTTTAAGCTTATTTAAGCTTAAAATGTAGGGAAGTTTTGATTTATTCTGTTCTTAGGGCGACGAGAGAGACCTGATAGAACTTTAATTAAGGCGCAAAGTTTATTTATTTATTCATTCGATAATCTGTTTTATAACAGCGCCCCAATAGTGCCAAAAGTGGGGTTGCGAAAACGAAGACCTAAGACCCCCTACGAAAACGAAGACAAATTACGAAAACGAAGACTCCCCTACGAAAACGAAGACAAATTACGAAAACGAAGACCCCACACGAAAACAAAGACACATTTCTGAAACAAGTTCAAAAGAGGTTGGTATTACCTTTGAGGACAAAGATTATGTTCATGAGACACACTACGAAAACGAAGATCCTTACGGAAATCTTGAATTCTGAATTTGACACGTCTGTAATTTACTATGAATATTTCAACAGTAGAGCCCCATGGAGCCTTCAATGGGACAACTTAAAAAAAAATCTTGCATTCTGAATTTGGCGCGTCTGTAATTTATTATAGGAGAATATATCGAGTTAGTATATTCTATCAACTATAATAGGATAACTGTATTGATCTGATTTTAATTGCGTTTCCTTAGCTCTTTTTTTTTTTTTAACGTAAAGCAAATGTATTAAGCGAATCAAAGAATGCGATGACATTTTTACCAGCAGCAAAACACACAGGACAAAGCTTGCATGATAGGCTTTGTATTTAATGTTTCCGGAAACTCGTTTGAGTAACATTTCATGAATAATCCTGTTGATAATTAAGTACCAATGAGAAGCTTTGAAGTGCCGTCTTCAAATTTACGGTGCACGCGGTTTCTTCCACTTGGCGTGCGTGGCTCAAATAACGGCCCAAAAGCTTCCCGTTTTTGTGGGAAGGCAGCTCACTGATGGATCAATTTGCAATTGAATACCGCAGTTTAAGTGGGAGTAGCGTAATGCTTTGATTAAGGCATTGATCTGTAATTTTTTATCCGCAAGAAAAGTTTTATTGGAATCAATCAGTCGAATTCACCTTTTGGACTTCAGATTTGATTCAAACAAACCCCGAAAGTTCGGACAATGAGTCGAGCTCGCAACACGTGTTCAAACTTCGGCTTTGACATGTTTTATTCGGCAAACGACAGTACATTCTTCCTCGCCGGAAGTTTAATTACCGCTAGTCGATGTTATTGTTATTAATAAACTCAGATCTTGTTGCTTCATTATACACCACCATATGCGTGTAAGGTCTCTTGTTGAACAAGTAACGTTTATATTGAAGTGGTTTTCAAGGTATTGTTACAGTTGCCAAGAGCTTTTCCAGTCCCTAAACTTATAAATCGCAAGGAGGAGTAGCGTAACGCTTTGATTAAGGTATTAATTTGTAACTTTTTACCCGCAAGAAAAGTTTTACTGAAATCAATCAGTCGAATTGCCATGTTTTATTCAAACAACAGTATATTTTTCCTCGCCGCAAGTGTAATTACCGCTAATCGATGTTATTTTCATTAACAAATTTATATCTTGTTGCCTCATTTTATACCACGATATGCATGTCATGTCGCTTCTATTAAATCTCGTTTTAGCTTTAAAGTAGTCCCATTGAAGGCTCCATGGGGCTCTACCGCTGAAATATTCCGTAATAAATTACAAACGTGTCAAATTCAGAATTCAAGATTTCCGTAAGGATCTTCGTTTTCGTAGTGTGTCTCATGAACATAATCTTTGTCCACCAAGGTAATACCAACCTATTTTGAACTTGTTTTCGTAATGGTCTTCATTTTTGTAGTGGGGGGGGGGGGGGGGAGGGGGGGGAGTCTTAGGTCTTCGTTTTCGGAGTCTTCGTTTTCGCAACTACCGAAAAATGGTGCTTTTACGCCGACAGCATTTACCCATGTCTTGAACATGTTAGTGTCCAGTATTAAAGCTCGTTTTCAAAAGACATTTTCCTCGTCATAAACTGCTTCATAGATGAGCAGCAATCAGCGAGAAATTGCGAGAAATTTAAATCACTGTTAGGTCACCTTACCTTCAATTATAACGTCTTCGTCGTTTTTAAATATTTTCTTAATGTCCGTACCTGTTTAGAGATGCTTTTTTAATCACCTTGAACGCGCGCTTACTAACGAGTTTGATTTCTACCTTTACTATGAGAGTGTGAAGGTTTAGTTGTTTAAAACCTAAAAGCTCTGTTGAAACAAGTACAAGTCCCTTCCAGAGTGCGACAAAGCTGGTAACAAGCAAGGTTACAAAATATGATAGGCGTACTATAACATCACGTCGTCTAACTGGTACTTCTTGTGTTAACGGTGAAATTGCACTTGAAACCCATATTGTTTTTTCATACGTATTTCTTGAAAAAAATAATGAAAAAACAGTTTTTGCTCCCTTTTTTCTCTGGTGAGGGATGTTTTTCATTCCAAAGCTGGCGGAGATCTAAAAGTAATTTCTATTGCGCGTGCGTGACCCAATCGAATTGCATGACCTGTGAATTTCCTGCTTAAGTTTGTGCGTTTGCCCTAAGTGTGATCAGATTTTTTCAAGTTGTGACAAAACGAATATTATTATCATCATACATAGATTGGGACCTTAAATTACTCCAAACCATTATAAAATTTTAAACGAAAAAATCCAGACTAACTTACGAGCAGGAAAAGAGTTTTCGATCAGAGCAGAAATAACATTCGATTCCTATGATATTAATAATGCACAAAAGTGATGAATAACTTTAAGATTGACCTCCGCTCGCGGAGCGCGCGCGAAAGGAAAGTTCAAACGAGCAGATGCTCGAGTGAGAAAGCTCT